>NW_024412436.1:12293715-12303978 GCF_014898765.1 Herpailurus yagouaroundi
GAGCGCTTCGTTTCCCTCACATGGTTTACAGACCCTGGGTCCAGTGGGGTCATTATTTCGCCCGCTCACACCAGGCACCGCTGGAAGGTCCTCCCCCCAAGAGGATGGTAGCACCACGAATGCATGCCCTCCCCCCCTTGAATGTGTGCCCCCCATGCATGCCTCCCCCCTCGAATGTGTGCCCCCACGTGCACACCTCCCCCCGTGGCTGGAAAGCGCCGTCTGAGGCTCCGGTTACGTGTAGTTAGTCATCTAGATGTCCGTCTCCTCCCAGGGGCTTTTTCACACGGTACCGGCCCCAGCCCTCCTCTCCGTCCGCAGGTGCCACACCTCCTGCCTCGCGGTGGACTTGAGAATGTGTGCTGTGCGCCCCCCGATTCCTGTTCTCCGACCCACGGCCCCCGCCCTCCCCTTCTTTCCTCCCCTCGGAGAAGAATTCCGCACAGGACTAGTCCCGCCACCCGTGCTCCTTAAATCTAGCATTTCTTGTGTGCAGCGGGCACAGAGCCGAGTGCTTGACATCGCATTCAGTCTTCCCGCTTACGGTGGAGGAAGTCATCAGAGCGGGTCTGTGCGCCCAAGGTCACGCGGCCAGGGTGTGGCGGGCGCTAGAGTCAGACCTGCCTGCGTCTTCACCTTTACTGTGACCCCAGTGGTCCTGTGATTCTCCACCTGCCCCACTACGGGTTCCTTCTCCGCATCCTAGACACACGCCGACCTAAGGAGGAGTCCTGGGCGCTCCCCTCACCCTGTGCGGTCCCCTCGCCAGAGTCCACGCTGCTCTTATAACTGCTAAGTGGGTTCAGTGCGCTGAGCCCTTCTTTGCTGTTTTCTTTGACATTATTGTCCTCCTTGAAATACCGCTTCTCTTGGCCTCTGAGTCCAGGTGACCGCTCTGTGCCTGTCCTCCTTCCCGGCACCCTTGGGTGTGGACCACCCCCAGGGCTCCAGCCTCCCCCACCCCTCTCCCCCTGCGCCTGGTCAGCAGACCCCCTGAGATCTCCAGCTTCCACGCCCAGCTGCTGAAAACTGAAGGTGGCGGAATCTGAGCTTCTTTCCTCCAAACTCCCGTCTTCCTTTACTTCCCAGCTCAGTTGGTGGCACCGTCATCTGTCCAGTCACAGACATAGGCATCATTCTAGATTTTTCTCCAAACCCATCATCCCCGCCTTACGAGGCTCTGACTCCTCTCCCTTCCTTTTTCCCTCTTCCCCCAACGGCACATAAAATTTACCATCTTAACCATTTTTAAGTGTTCAGTGGTATCGAATCCATATTGTTATTCAAAACATCCATATTATGCAAATTCGTGTGGTCACGCAGCGCATTTGTGCTGTTGTGCAGCCGTCACCACCCGTCTCCAAGCCTTTTCCTCGTGCAGAACTAGAACTGTCCCTGTTAAGCGACAACTTGCCTTTTCTCCTTCCCCCAGCCCCTGGCAACCACCGGCCTCCTCTCTGCCTCCCTGAATTGGACCATTCTCGGTGCCTCGTACGTGTGGACTCACACAGTCCTTGTGCTTCTGTGACTGGCTTATTGCACTCAGCGTGACCTCCTCCAGGTTCATGCAGGTTGTAGCAGGTGTCAGATTGCATTCCTTTTTAAGGACGAATAGTAGTTCATTTTCACTCTCACACACACCACACACACATACGCACTCACACACTCAAGAGACACACATGCACACCCCCTACACACACACACACAATATTGCATACACAACCCCCCCACACCCCTTACCCGCGTGCACACAGACACACATACCACACACACACAGACCCCCCTGCCACATGCCCTCCACACACACACACACACACACACACACACACCGTGTGCATACGTACCACATTTCCATTCATCCATCCACAGACACTGGGGTTACTTCCCCCTTTGGCTACCGTGAATAATTCTGCTAGGAACATGGGTGTATAAATATATCCTCAGGATCCTCCTTTCGGTTCTTGGGGTCAATATCCCTAAGTGCAATTGCTGGATCCTATGGTAATTCTATTTTTAATTTTTTGAGGAGCCATCAGACCCTTTGAGCGCACCGACCCATGTTATCTTCCCGTCAATGGCGCATGGACGTGCTGGTTGCTCCATAGCCTTTGCCAACACTTGTTTCCCCGTTGTTTTTTAAGTTCATTTATTTTATTTTATTTTATTTTTTTTTAGTAATCTCTGTACCCATTATGGGGCTTAAACCACGACCCTGACATCAAGAGTCACACGCTTCACTGACTGAGCCAGCCAAGTGCCCCCTGTGTTTTTATTAATAGTAGTTCTAACGGGTGTGAAATGTCATTGTGGCTTTGATTTGCGTTTCCCTGATGAGTGATGTTGAGCATCTTTTCATGTGCCTATTGGCCATTTGTAGGTCGCCTTCAGAGAATGCCAATTCAAGTCCTTTGCCCATTTTTGAATTAGTTGTTTGCGTTTTTGTTGTTGAGTTTTTGGTGGTCCGTGTGTATGGATATTAATCCCTTATCAGATGGGTGATTTGTAAGTATTTGTCCCCACTACTGTGCACAGTCTAAGACAGATCTGACCTCGTCGCCACCTTCTTCAGCCTGGTTCCCTGACTTGCGGCACGTGCAGTGATTCTTACCTAGGGCTTGATCAGGACCCCCCACCCCCACCCCCAGGGAGCTTTTCCAAAGACTTGTCCCGAACCAGTGTCAGGACATTCTGAGGCAGTAGATGGGAGCAGGGCCTGGAAATATGAGCAGTGGTTCTCACCTTGGAGAAAGAGCCCCAAACTGATGACGGAGATTCAAGTTTGTTTGGTCTGGAATGTGGCCTGAACAGTGGGCTTTTTAAAAGGCCAGTTATGCTAATGTGCTGCCAAGGTTTTGATCACTGGGGTGGAGGTAGGTGGGTTCCAGGTCAGATTTTCGTGGTTTTGGTTCACACCCCTGGAGTGCCAATGAATGGAAGTCGTCTCTGCAGGAGTGAGGTCCTTCATCATCTGGTGCTGGACAGCAGATGGGTTTCATTTTCATGCCAACCCTGCTGAGTCGATAGTAGCAGCCTGGAGACCATATTGAAAATTGTTGTAACAGTGAATACGCACCCAGCCTGAGAGGCTGTGATCAGGCAGGGGAGGGGACACGTCCTAGCACGAGTGTCTGTCCTTGTCTGCACCTCTGATAACACGAGTGCCACCCCTCTCCTCTTGGACTGTGTGTTCTAGCCATGTTAGACTGCGGTCCACTGTGATGCCACATACCTTCTTGCCTTTGATGGTTTCTCCTTCCTGGTAACCACCCTACCTTTCTGTGTGATAAACTTCCATGAGAGAGAGAGAGAGAGAGGACACATTTCAAAACCCTGCCCCATTTTCCTCAGTAGATCTAATAATGCCCTCCTTTGAACTTGTCCTGCATCTTTTAATTCATGTCTCATATTTTTATTAGATCTGAGTGTGTGTGTGTGTGTGTGTGTGTGTGCGCACTCACTAAACTATCAGCTCCAGAAAAGACAGGGATCATATTTTAATTATGTCTCATTAATAAAAATTGGTCGACCACAACTGAATTCTGTTACCTTATTTCTAAATTTAGTGATTGTGAAAGATGCTTGGATAAGTCCTACAGAATTTAATTTTTTGAATCAGGTTTTTTCAATTCTGTCTGGCCTGTATTTCCATTACTTGTTGGTTAGTTGTTTTTTGAGAGAGAGAGAGAGAGAGAGAGACAGAGAGAGAGAGAATCTTAAGCAGGCTTCATGCCCAGCGTGGAGCCC
The DNA here is from genome assembly GCF_014898765.1 of Herpailurus yagouaroundi. NCBI lineage: Eukaryota > Metazoa > Chordata > Mammalia > Carnivora > Felidae > Herpailurus > Herpailurus yagouaroundi. Next base: position 12,297,460 of record NW_024412436.1, read on the forward strand.
AACGTGGGGCTTAATCTCACAACTATGAGATCATGACTTGAGCCAAGGTCAAGAGTCAGATGCTCAACCTACTGAGCCACCCAGGTGCCCCTACTTGTTGGCTGTTTTTGTCTTGTCTCCTCAAACAGCTGTGTGAAACCAGATTATCATGTTCTGCCGTTACCCCCGTCCTAAAATAAAAACTGCCTCCACCTTGTCCTCTGAAACGACTATTTCAGTGGTGCTGTCCTTGTGTAGGCCACAGCCTAGGAACCGAACTTGTACCGCATCCAAGTTCCTCACCACCTCCCTCCCCTGGCAACACACCCGTCATCAAAACTTGTGTCTTCAAAGAACTGATTTTTGCCCCATGCTTCAAGGATGGTAGGGTCTTCCGGCAGAATACTGATGTCTTCACCTGCTGAAAATGTCTCATACGAAATAGAATATTTACTGTGTTTAGGAAGGAGATGACATCTTTAATAAATAAGGCCTTTGCTTTTTCCTCAGATGGATGGCTCATCGTTTACATTGAGGTTCTTTGGTCAAGGATACAGCCAAGGCTTTGGTCCCGAGAAGGGCAAACCAAATACCAGAATTTGTACTCAGGTGAAAGGACCAGGTATTTCACATATGACATAAGAGTGCTGGGGCGTTTTACGTTGTCCTAAGGTATAAAGCAGTATTATGATATTTTTTTCTTAGAGCTTAATTATTTTAGAAATAAATTGCACAAGTTATTTTTTTTTTCAACGTTTTTTTATTTATTTGTGGGACAGAGAGAGACAGAGCATGAACGGGGGAGGGGCAGAGAGAGAGGGAGACACAGAATCGGAAACAGGCTCCAGGCTCTGAGCCATCAGCCCAGAGCCTGACGCGGGGCTCGAACCCACGGACCGCGAGATCGTGACCTGGATGAAGTCGGATGCTTAACCGACTGCGCCACCCAGGCGCCCCATAAATTGCACAAGTTATTTAAGTAACAATATAAATTATTCTGTTAAAGGAAGGATTGACATTGTTATCTAATTGTGTTAGTGTATCCCTCCCCCTGGTTTTCTTTTTTAGTATTATTTAATAATTCTGAACAGCATATTTTAATATTGATAAGAAAAGGGGCTGGTTGATATATATTCTCCTACTCAAGGGTCATTTGAAAGCAGTATAATTGTAACATAAAGCTGTGGGCCAAGGTTTCTTTGCAATCTTTGAACAGCCCTACATTGTTTGTAAAATGTGTGTGCTATGTGCATTTTCCTGGGAGGATGCAGGCTTTTGATGGGTGGCTAAAAGGGTCTGTCACCCAAAAAAGCTCAAGAACTTCGGCTGTCAATTTTACAGAGCGGTGCGGAGACACTTCTGCTTGTGAATTACAGCCTAATTATAAGTGTAATGACCACCACCTCTGGTAGATCAAAGGGGGTCTGCTTTGCAGTTTCAGTCAAGCCAGATGGCAAAGATATCGTTGTGTCTTGCCTTCTTTTCAAATTCCCACCAGGCTTCTTAAGATAAATTGACTGTATTTTTATTATTTGACCAAACTGTAAACACTGAGGTTCCCCTTGCTTAGAAACTTTTTTTAAAGTTACTCAGTTGTTTTTCGTTAAAAAGTTGAATCTTGGGGCGCCTGGGTGGCGCAGTCGGTTAAGCGTCCGACTTCAGCCAGGTCACGATCTCGCGGTCCGGGAGTTCGAGCCCCGCGTCGGGCTCTGGGCTGATGGCTCGGAGCCTGGAGCCTGTTTCTGATTCTGTGTCTCCCTCTCTCTCTGCCCCTCCCCCGTTCATGCTCTGTCTCTCTCTGTCCCAAAAATAATAAACGTTTAAAAAAAAAAAAAAGTTGAATCTTTTTTTTTTAAGTTTATTGATTTTGAGAGACACAGTGTGAGCTGTAGTGGGGGAGGGGGAGAAAAAGAATCCTAAGCCGGTGCCGCATTGTCATCGCGGGCCCCGATGTGGGGCTTGAACCCATAAACTGTGCGATCCTGACCTGAGCCAAAATCAAGTGTCAGAATAAAACCTCCCATTTGATTTTTGAGTGTTGCCGAATGCATTAACATCTTTCTTCGATCATCTGTCTTCCGCAGAGCCTGGCTATGTGGCTACCCCCATAGCCATGGTCCAGGCAGCTATGACTCTTCTAAATGACGCCTCTGATCTTCCTAGCATGTAAGTCTGGTTTTCTTCTAATTCGAAGAGGCCTTTTTCATTCGCGTTATATTTTCGCTTCTTTTGATGCTGTTTTCAGGCAGTGGGTCTGCACATAAGCATGCACATTCCCTTTGAACCAAAGATAGAGGTAAATTAAATTTGTAAGAAGGACCGTGTCTTAGTGGCCTCTGAGAACAGTGCAGAGATAGATAAATGAGAGGAGACAGGAAGTGTGAGAGTCACGTAAGTTGACTTTAGTTCCTTGTAAAAACAGCTCAGGTCTGGAGTCAGCTACGCTATAAAGGCCCTCGTTGTTAAATAGTATTATCAGGAGCCTCTAGTCAGTGCTGATGATACCCAGCTGGCCATGGGCGGCCCTGATACCGTGTGTGGATTCATTCATGGCAGCTTGGCTAGATGATTATCGATTGGGCTCTGTCACTGGAGCCTTTAACTGTTCCTGTAGAAGTAGGCCAGCGTTACAAATGAGCCATAGGCCCACAAACTCAGAAACAAATAAATGTAGATATGACCCGAAACGGTATTAAGTGACGGACATAAACAGTGTATAAAGCGAAGTCTCATTAGGTTTTTTCAAATAATTCTATAGTTGACGCCCCCTGGGCAGTCGAAAATCCATGTATAACTTTTAAAAATTTTTTCTAATGTTCGTTTATTTTAGAGAGAGAGAGACAGAGTGTGAGTGGGGGAGGGATGGAGAGAGAGGGGGATACAGAATCCGAAGCAGGCTCCAGGCGCCGAGCTGTCGGCACAGAGCCCGACGTGGGGCTCGAACTCACAAACCGTGAGATCGTGACCTGAGGCGAAGTCGGATGCTCAACCAGCTGAGCCACCCAGGCACCCCATTCATGTGTAACCTTTAACTACCCATCCCAAACTTAACTAATAGCTTACTGTTGACATATATTATACTACATTCTTACAACCAAGCAAGCTAGAGAAAAGAAAATGTTAAGAAAATCATAAGACAAAGTACATTTATAGTACTACACTGTAAAAAAAAATCACATGTAAGTGGACCCACGCAGTTCAAACCCATGTTATTCAAGCGTCAACTCTATACCCTTTGAAAATATTTAACGTATTTTTTAAAATGTTAGTCATTATAGTTAAAGAAACGTCTTCCATTCAGTTTAAGCCTTATTTGTGCTTTCATAATAATTCATTGCCTAAGTTTATTTCACTCAGGTCCTTTTTCTATCCTCCTGACTCCGAGGACTGGCTTTATGAGCAGCAGGAGTCCCTTGGGTTGATGGCCCTCACTGCCCCTCGAGCACACAGCCGTGTCCTGGGGGCTGGGCCAGTCTGGACGGGTTTGCTGGGGCTGCTTTGTAGCTCCTTTGTTCGTTGGCTCATTTTCAGAATGGAACCCAAACGTGTCCATGAGGGAACAACGGTTTCAGGAGTTCTGCTGGCTCAATAGCTGCTTCTCCGGCGGGTCACGCCAGCAGAGGGGAGGCCTGGAGACCGGCCTCGGGCACTGTTTTCCTTGTTCTGTCTTACAGGGGCGGGGTCTTCACCCCAGGAGCCGCCTTCTTCAGAACAAAGTTGATCGACAGACTCAACCAACGTGGCATGGAATTTAGTGTCATCAGCAGCTCTGAAGTCTAGACGTTGGAAGAATTGACTGAAGGCAGGACATGCATGAATTCATGGCTTTTTTGTTTGAAATTTGAGACGCTACACGTGAAAAAGTTGTCAGATCTAAAATACGTGCACATTAAAAGCAGGAAATTGTACTAGCTTGCCCTAAATTTCAAACCTTTGTTGGCTTTGTGATTTTATTGCTCGTGGAACAGAACCGATATTTGACTTCTTCATCGAAGAGTTCATCGTCAATGCTTATAAGTCAGCTGGCGGACTAGAGGGTGGGGGGGTGTCTTGATCTGTGTTGCTGACAGACTCCCCGTGAGGCACTCGGGCTGGTGTTACTGTAAGGCAGTAACTGGTATTTTCCTCACCTTGATTTTGAGGGGGATCTCCCCTTCTGATGAGTGTCTCTACGTATTGTTTGGGCCTTTGCCAAAGGAAAACGCACTTTTTGCTATGTTAGCCTAGTTTCTCGCCCATCCACACTAACTGAGTTTTTGACTATTACCTAAGTTGAATAATAAAGGGTTGTCGATGGAACGGTGGTTTTGTGCTTGGACCTAAGTATTTGAGGTGGTGGCAGACACGCCCCCCCCCCAAGTGGTCTCGCCTGTGCCGCTGCTTTCTCTGCTTCCGAACCTGTGATTGGTTTCATGGGTACCGCTGGTAAGTTTCCACCCACTTTCACCGCCTAACCAGGATTTTTCTCCTGTGTATTTTTTGTATTTAACCAGGTTGTCTTCTGAAGCCCTAAAATAAGGCAGAGACTTTTCCTTTTGTAATAAGCGTAAAATAAACACATACCCGGGGCTCTGTGCCACGAAGAGGGCAGCCGCTGCCTTCATGAAGCTTCTGCTCTGCAGGGAGAAGCGTGGTATCGAGAGGAGAATTAATGGTGTTGAGCAGCCCTTCTGTGCTACCTGTACAGAAGAGGGCGTCTAAGTGAACACGGAGATTCATGCTGGCGGTGTGGGTGTTGCCCATCCTCTGCCCTCAGCTCTGCCCTAATTTGGGGGACCTTGAACTAAGTTCCTATCTTCTCCCAAATCAGGAAGGTGTTCGGGAGCAACAGAGTGGCCACGTGTCAGAATCCTAGAACGACGCTGGGGTCCGCAGCGGCCCCCAGCAGTTTGCATTCAGGGGGTCTGCAGGTTGGAGCCGACTGATCCGGGTTAGATGTGCATCTGGGACCCGCTGGGGGAGGCTGCACGTTGTTACGTGTTCTCTCCAGCTTCGCGGTGTGTGGGCCGTGTCCTGCTCTGAGGTGGATGCCGGTGCGCACAACCTGCGTGGGCCTCCTCCAGCCTGAGATACAAGTGCGTCTCATACAGATTATCTTTAAAAAAATTTTTTTAACGTTTGTTTTTGAGAGACAGAAACAGAGTGCAAGTCGGGGAGGGGCAGAGAGAGAGGGAGACAGGATTCGAAGCAGGCTCCAGGCTCTGAGCTGTCAGCATAGAGCTCAATGTGGGGCTCGAACTCACGAACTGTGAGATCATGACCTGAGCCGAAGTCAGATGCCTAACTGACTAAGCACCCCCCCGCCGGCACCCCCAGAGTATCCTTTTAAACCTTGAGGCTCCTCCAGCCACCCTTTTGCAGAAAGCCTGTTACTTCTGCAATTATTTCTGCAAACTGGCAAAGAACGCCGAGGCTCAGTCCACGAGGTATTAGCCATTCCTGCTTCCCTCAGCCTCTCTGCCAGGCTTTCCAGGATTCCCTGCTGCTTTGCAGACCCGGTCCCTGCGGCCATCGGCACGCAGAGCTCCACACTTGGGCTTCACTGTTTCAGGTTACTTTTTAGTTGCTGTGCGTACACTGGTCCTGCCCCAGAGCCCCTGGTTCCCCACCCGGGCCTCCTCGATTAGCCCCTGGTTCCTAGTATTAAGCAGAAATCACCAGCCCAGACTCCCTGCTTCTGGGAGTCTCCTCTTGGAGGCCTTGATAGCTGGCCTGCCATAGAGTTTGTTTCATCCTGTTTGATCGCCCTAACTTCATACTTTAGGGGGCAAGGATTGGGGCTGTCACGTCTATTTCCTCCGTCCTGGCTTCTTACACAAATCAGCCCAGCCTCCCTCCCGCCGCCCCAGCCTGGGACAGTTGTGCACAGGGCACGGTGGTCCAGAACACCGCCTGCAGACTTCTGCTCACTCAGAGGCCTGCACAGGCCTTGCTTATGTAAAACCTCAAAACGGGGGAGATAACTGTGCCAAACTCATAGGATGGTAATGAGTGAAATGGGCTAATGCATTGAGCACGTAGCTTGGAGCCCGGCACACGTACATGCTCACGGAGTCTCAGTATCCTTAGTGCTGCTGGTCCCAGTAGGGGCTCTCTGGCCACAGGAGGTCTCTCTACAGCCCTCCCCACCCCCGCCGGAGCGCCCAGTGCGTCAGCCCTCGGCGGTGGAGACCCACCCGGCAGTTCTTTGCGGAACCAGGATCACCTGAGATCGACTCCCTGTCGGGAGATCTTCCCCAAGGTCTCAGCCTTGGCCCCGCGGACCCGCATTGCGTGGGTCCACGATGCAGCACTGAACCATTTTCAGATAAACTCATGAAGGCAAAATAAGTGGTTGTTTTCAGAGCAAGGATACCAAAGGAGAGGCTTGAAATAACTGTTAAGTCTCCAGGTCTGACAGCAAGAAATTCATCACAACAGCTTTATTTGAACTTTCAAACTGTTTACCATCAAAATATCAATGGCAGATGCTTATCAGCTGCTTTGGTTTGTGGGGTGCTGTGCTAAGTGCTTCCCAGCCCCGGGTGCTGAGCTAAGTGC
>NW_024412436.1:12303988-12341772 GCF_014898765.1 Herpailurus yagouaroundi
GGGTGCTGTGCTAAGTGCTTCCCAGCCCCGGGTGCTGAGCTAAGTGCTTTTCTCAACCCCGGGTGCTATTCTAAGTGCTTTTCCCAGCCCAGGGTGCTGTGCTAAGTGCTTTTCCCAGCCCCGGGTGCTGTGCTAAGTGCTTTTCCCAGCCCAGGGTGCTGTGCTAAGTGCTTTACAGGTGCTTTGCATCCGTTACCCATCTGCAGTTAGTGCTGCTCTCATTTCCGCCTAACAGGGAACAGAGGCTGGAGGGGGGCAGGGGGCGTTTGCCTCCAGCCACAGTCGGGAAGTGACAGATGAGAGGACTGAGCCCCAGACAGTCCAGGGCCAGCGCGCAGACTGCTAACCACCCACCCCCAAGGCCTCCTGTCTCCCAGCCCACCTTCGCCCCGCGTGTGGATGACATCTCTACGGGACGGTAAATCAAACTGAAGGACAGAAGCGGCACAAGAAAGGACTGGAGTGCGTTGAGCCCACAGCGCAAGCGCAGCTCTGGTAGCCGAGTTAACCAGGCTGCGCGGGGGAGCTTCGCCCAGAGCTCAGGGGTTGTCAGCGGCTGCGTCCGCGCTATTCTGCGTGCGGCAACCTCGCCCTCTTCTTTTTCACGATGACGGCGACATCGTTTTTCAGCCTCCGCAAGCTGGACTCCAGCACGTCTCCCAAGTCCTTTAACCTCTGTGCCTGTTGCTGTACGAACGGTCGAAGCATTTCATCTTCCTCCTGGGAATGAAGGAACGGGGGGAGAGGATAGCAGCTTCAGTGGGGTGCCCGGAAGTTCTGCCGACGAGTCTCGTCGGAAAGTTGCCGGCAGAGGTGGTGAGTCCCCTGGGGGCCTGTCCAGCGTGGAGAAGGCCGCCGGCCCGGCCTTCGGTTGCTGCTGCTGGAGAGAAGGGCTCATTCAGATCGGAACGACCCGCACGCCTTTAATACCGGGGGAGCTCTGGGGTTTGCCAAGGACCGCGCGGGGGTGGGGGCGGGGGTGCGCCCGTCGGTAGCGGAGTGCGGGCTGCCTGCTGCGGGCCCCGCCCCGGGGAGGCAGGTGCAGGGGCGCGGGTGGGCCCGAGTGCCCGCGTGCGACAGTGGAGCGGAGGGTGACCGCGCTCACGAGCCGGGAGCGGGCAGAGGGCACCGAGCGTCCCTGCAGGTGGTTCCCGGATCACTGGTGAGATGGCAGCTCGGATACTTAGGCCATTGCTTCCAGTGTGTTTTCCATCCTGGTTTTCTCTTAAACGTCGTCGTTTATATTTTCTGAATACTACTCTGTGATGAAAAAAAAAAAAAATGGGGTGTGGCTTTTTTTTTTTTTTTTTTTTTTTTTAGCCTTGTTTACAGTGTCTTTCCCCTCATCAGGTTTTCTGTCTCTGCAACTGTGAGAGACAGGCGCACACGAGAACCCTTAATGTGTTGAAGGGAATACACCTACGCAACACAGACCTCCGCAGGTCACACCCTCTCTCCCCCAGGAACAACCACGACTAGCCTGACTTCCGTGATCATCATTTTCTTGTGCCACCTGGAATGCAGCCTGAACCGTATATTTTGTCCGTTTCCTGTCCATTTACGGAATCCTACTGGATGGCATCTTTGGTGGACTTGGAAGTCAGCGCTGACGCGTGGTGCTGAGATTCATCGACTGGCACGTGGCTGGGGTTCCCGGGTGGGGGGGCGGGGCTTCCCTGACCTCTCTTCCGCTGGGGTTTTCGGTGCCGGGTTGTTATGGAGGAGGGAGGGATTAAGAGCAGCTGGGGCATACAGGCGTGGGTTTCTGCAGAATTTTTCAGCCGGTCCCTCATCTGAACCACAGAATAGGAAATGGTCCGAGTGACTATTTCCTCAATTCTCTCAAGAACGGTGTATAACTAGAACCATCCTAGTACGTGGGAGACAAATCCGTGCATTGAGAGCCTAGTGAGGTGGTTCTCGGACTTCAGTTCGAGGCAGAATCACCTGGAGGGCTCGTTAAAGCAGGGGCTCCTGGGCCTCACTCCAGGGCTCTGGTTTAGCAGGTCTGGCAGGGGCCCTGGGGTTTGGACCTCTAAGACCCCAGATGATTCTGGAGCTGCTAGCAGGGAACCACCCTCGAGAACCACTGCTTGGGGGCCTTGGGGCCGAATCCTCTGCAGAACCAGCTGACTCTGCGAAGAGCTGAGTCGCAGGCTTCTAGGGTTGATGCATTTTCCCACTTTTATTAGGTAAGTGGCAAAAAATTTTTTTTCTAAGTGGTCGAACCAATTTAAACTCCTCCCGCCAATGCATTGGTTTCTGTTGCTTCATCCCGTCATCACAGCTGGGTATTTTTAGACCTTTAAGTTTTGCCAGCATGGTGGGTTTATAATACCGTTTCACTGTGGTTTCAATTAGTGTTTCCCGAACTACTCAAGAGGTTAAGCACCCTTTGATGTGTCTACTGGCCTTTTTTTTTTTTTTCTTTTTTTTCTGTTGGGCTGTTTTTCTTTTTGGTTTGTGTAGTTCTTTGCTTTGGATCTTAGTTCATTACATGTTAAACGTGTTGTGTGTAAATAACCTTTCCTGGCCTCTTTTGCCTTTATTTTGGTATCTGGGCCAAAGTGTACCATTTAGTACAGGTGCGTCTATCGGTGTTTCCCTTGACAGCCGGGTGTTTTCTCCTGTCCTGTCACCGCAAGGTCATGATCATCTCTAGGCTTTTTACCTTTTGCGGTTGGGTCCTTAGTTGTCACCTGAAATTGGTTTCTGGCTATAGTCTTAGATAAGATTCCAATTTCATTTTGGAATGCATTTGTATGCATTCTTTTTTTTTTCTTTTTAATTTTTAAAGTTTATGTATTTATTTTGAGAGAGAGAGTGGGAGGAAGAGAGAAAGGATTGCAGGCAGGCTCCACACTGTCAGCACAGAGCCCAGCACGGGGCTCGAACTCACAAAACTGTGAGATCGTGACCTGAGCTGAGATCAAGAGTCTGACGCTTCACCGACTGAGCCACCCAGGCGCCCCGGTATGTATTCTTAATTCTAGCACCGTTTGTTGTAAAATCCACCCTTGCTGCCTTCACCGCAGTCCCTCGTCGGTCACATAGCGTGTCTCTGGTCCTGGGTGAGTCTATTTCCGGGCCTTCTGTCCTTCTCCTTTGGTTACCTTATTCGCACTGGGGCTGATACTTTGCTGTCTGTTACCATAGCGTTAAAGTAAGCCTTGGCATCAGGTAGGGCGAGGCTTCCTACGCTTGTGTTTGGGTCTTGGCTGTTCTTTGCTTTCGCAATCCCATCTCAAGTATAGCATCATCTCGTCAGATCCCGTTACATTTGGTTGGGTTACAGTGACTCTCAGGGGGACTCGAAAGAGTTGCAATTGCAAATCTTCCAAACTGTGGACACCTAGCACGTTTCACCATTTATTTAGATCTTCGTTAGCATCTCTCAAGCGAAGTTTAACATTTTCTCCATACCAGGCCATAGTTTTACGGGCTTTATAACACAGCTTTATGTTAGCTATAGGCCTAAGTACTTCATGGATTTGATGCAATGATCAATGGCATCTTTTACACAAGGCAGTGCTGTTGGATGCTGTTATATTCAAATGCAGTTAATTTTTTTTTAACGTTTGCTTATTTATTGTGAGACAGAGAGAGCAGGGGAGGGGCAGAGAGTGAGACAGAGAATCCCAAGCAGGCTCTGCACTGTCAGCCCGGGGCCTGTCACGGGGCTTGAGCCCACGGACCATGAGAGCACGACCTGTGCCGAAATCAAGAGTAAGACACTCAACCAAGTGAGCCCCCCGGGCACCCCTCAAATGCAGTTAATGTTTAAATATTGATTTTCTTGGGGCGCCTGGGTGGCTCAGTCAGTTAAGCGTCCAGCTTTGGCTCAGGTCACGATCTCGCGGTTTGTGAGTTCGAGCCCCACATCGGGCTCTGCGCTCACAGTGCGGAGCCTGCTTGGGATTCTCTCGCTGCCTCTCTCTCTGCCCCTCCCGTGCACGCTCTCTCTCTCTCTCTCAAAACAAAACAAATGTATATGTATGTGTGTGTGTGTGTGTGTGTGTGTGTGTGTGTATATATATATATACAATTTTCTTTCCAGCAACTTTGTAATTCTAGTAATTTATAAATTCTTCTGGGGTTTTAATTTGCATACACAGGTCATCTGAGAATAATAACAGAGGCAGCATGGGTTAGTAGGAGAGAACATAGACTGTGGAGGGACCCTTGCTGGGTTTGGAGGTTGGTCCTGCTAGTCAACTGGTTGTGTCCTCACCCAAGTTACTTAACCTGTCTTGTGCCTTAGACCCGTCATTTGTAAAATAAGGCTAATGATGGTACCGACGACATCGGGCTGTGAGAATTGAGTAACTGTAAAGCACTTAGTAAGTGTTGTGCAAACATATGCTATTGTTGCTGTTACTTTTTCCCCTTTTCAACTTTATTCCTGTATTTCGTGCTCAAGTACAGTGTCACACAGAAGTCAAGTTGGCTAGCATCCCTGACTTCTTCCTGATGTAAAAGGAAAAAAGCATCCAGCGCTACACCATTAGGGATCATGCTTGCTCTGTGCTTAAGTCTGCCTTCCTCAGATTGAGGGATGTCCATTTTATTCCTAATATGCTAAGAGTTTTTATCATGGCAAGATGCTGAATTTTGTCACCTGCTTTTTCTGATTCTGTTGAAGTAACCTTGCTTTTTCTCCTATAGTATCTTTTTTTAAAAAATGCTTATTTAAGAGAGAGAGTGAGCATGTGAGCAGGGGAGGGGCCGAGAGAGAATCCCAAGCGGGCCTTGAACCCGCAAACGGTGTGCAAGATCATGTGTGACCTGAGCCCAAATCGAGAGTTGGATGCTTAACCGAAGCCGGGGCACCTCCTCTAGCATTTTAGTGTGATGAATTGTATTTATTTGGTTTATATAACAGTAAGCCAAATCTGTGTTTCTGGGATACTGTGTAAGTCATAAAGCCAATGAATATCACTACCTGAAAACAGCCAGCAGTGCACTTGAATAAAAAAGCAAGAGCAGAGACGGATGCCCAGGAGAGCAGCGGACACACTGTTCAGGCCTCCGCCTGCTCTCTTGTTGAACACACACATCCCCCAGCTCAAGAAATGCGGTTCTTTCCGGGGGGCCTGGGGGGCTCAGTCGGTGGAGCGACCGACTTCGGCTCAGGTCATGATCTCACGGTTCGTGCGATCGAGCCCCGCATCGGGCTCTGTGCTGATGGCTCGGAGCCCAGAGCCTGCTTCGGATTCTGTGTCTCCCTCTCTCTCTGCCCCTCCCCCACTCATGCTCTGTCTCTCTCAAAAGTAAATATTAAAAAATTAAAAAGAAATGCAGTTCTTTCCAATGCCTAAATCTAATGGAAGAAGAACCCTGTTGCTCCCAGGATTCTGGTTACTTACAGGGGGTTTCTCTTGTCTCAGTCGGAGAAGCTGCCCTCTTGCTTGGTTCATGCTGTGGTAGAACAGCTTAAGGGCTTTGGCGAATTCTCTGTCGGAGCTGGCTGGCCGAGTGTACATTTGGCTCATCTCTCTGGCTGCTGGAGGGTGGGCTGCCGTCCAAGTTAGCTTCAGAGTGTCGGAAGGCTTATGTGCTGAGGTGGTGAGGAGACAGAACATTTATTTCAACATCTGCTCTCCCAAGTCTCTATGTACATATTTATTTTGGTGGCAGGTCTACACCAGCCTTTATCAAGCACAGGTTGAGACACATCCAGGCAGAAGGGGAAAAAATTCTCAGATTTTTTTTTTTTTTTTTTTTTTATGAAACAAGATATAGATCAACTCATTAAAAAGTAAATTTCTTTGAAATACAGATACACATCTCAGAGCTCAGTTGGTTAAGCATCCAACCTTAGCTCAGGTTACGATCTCACAGTTCGTGAGTTCAAGCCCCTCTTTGGGCTCTGTGCTGACAGCTTGAAGCCTAGAGCCTGCTGAAGATTCTTTGTCTCCCTTTCTCTCTGACCCTCCCCTGATCTCTTTCTCTCTCTCTCAAAAATAAACATAAAAAATTAAAAAATATATATATATATCCATCTCAAACGTAGGAGTTTAGAGAGAAACTTAAGCAAGACTTACGTAGCCTCTCACCTTGTTGAGTAGAACCGACCTTCTCAAGTGATTGTTTGAGAAACACGTTTTCTTCTCTCAGGGCTCTGTTGGTGTCTCTGAGCAGCTCTGTCTCCTGCTCTAACTCGAGCAGCTTCATGTAGAGTTCAGATATCTGATTTGATGGCGTCTACAAAAAACATGTCAGGTTAGCCTTTCGCGGGGATCTGCATACCCTTTGGGACTGGCAGTTTTACTCCCCTAGATGGGGTGGGGGTGAGGGTGTGGTGAGCAGGGTTGAAGCCCCTGGGGGAACACAGCAGTAAATAAGGAAAACATTTGTTAAGTGGAAGGAACACCGATGATCCCTAAGCAGCTGTCACGTGCGATGCCCGTTTGAATGTCACATAAATGGGCACACCTGGCCTGGATCCATCAGCGTGGACATTTTCTTGGTGTCCACCATGATGTGGCCTTCACTTGTGACCATGAGGTCCGACTGAGAGCAGTCCAGCTGGGCGCAGCCTTCTGTAATGTGAGGGAGACACCATCAAGGAAAGAAACACCTCCAGGCCCAGTGTTGTGTGAAGAGAGTTTTTTTAAATGTATGTTTCTTTGTTTATTTACTCATTTAGAGACAGAATACCAGCAAGGGAGGGGCAGAGAGAGAGGGAGAGAGAGAATCCCCAGCAGGCTGCACACTATCAGCGCAGAGCCCCACGCAGGGCTCGAACTCACGAACCGTGAGATCGTGACCTGAGCCGAAATCAAGAGTCAGACACTTAACCAACTGAGCCACCCAGGTGCCCCTACATGAAGAGGTTTAAGCCATTCAATCCCCTGTGGACTAGAGCCCAGGGACCCAGGAGAAGACCGCCCTGGGCTATTAAGACCCTGACCCCCTCCCTCCTCCACATCCTTGGCAACCCTAGATATATTGACGTGATATCTGATTGAAGAATGCATCGTGCAAAAGAGGAAGCAAACGTGGTACCTTGAAGACCCCATAAATCGACAATGAGAGCGTTTGTTTGTAAATAATTCAGAAACTCCTGAGATGCATTTAAGGCTGTAAATTGGACAGTTTCTTCTATTTGGGGATTCACCATTTTCCATACAGGCTTGGTATAGAAAGTGCTTGAAAGGTCATAAATTCTGTACCTGAGAAAAGAACATAAGACAGAATTCCAAGCCAGAAGGGACACATTTACAGAGAAATGGATCAGATGAGCCAAAGAATGATGGCTTGGCTTGGTTACTTGATACGAGACGACCTGAAATTGATCCTCGTGCTTGCCACCCCCCAACATTTCCACTATTTAACACGAGTAGCATCACTACATGGACAGTATTAAATGTCTAGCAAAAAGGAAATGGATTTTGAGAAATACGTTCTACTTTGATCATCTAAAATTGTTAATTTTATTTATTTATTTTTTAATGTTTATTTTTGAGACAGAGAGAGAGAGACAGAGTGTGAGCAGAGGAGGGGCAGAGAAAGGGGGAGACCCAGAATCCGAAGCAGGCTCCAGGCTCTGAGCTGTCAGCACAGAGCCCGATGCGGGGCTCGAACCCACGAACTGTGAGATCGTGACCTGAGCCCAAGTCGGACACTTAACCGACTGAGCCACCCAGGCGCCCCTAAAATTGTTAATATTCCACGTGAGGTGGTGTTTTGGGTCTTGTCCTTCAAAGTTTCCCTTTCTTTATTGCTTAATCTCTTACCGTCTCTTAGCCTGACTAAGCCTATCTGGTGTTTCTTCCATATTGTGATAACAGTCCTTTCATTTCCAACTCAAAAAGACAAAAAACAAAAAACACAACAAAAACACCATGATTCCACGTAGAGAGTACAGCTTCCCTTGATATTCTATCAGATAATTAGACTGTCTGACCACTGCTTCAATCACCGAGGATCAATAAACGTGGCTTTCAGCCCAGCAACCTAGAAGGATGTGGGACTTCTATTAACCGATGGGGAAATAGGCATTTTGGGGTTGAAGAAGCAGAGAAACGTATGAAAATTTCGTGATGAACTCGTTTTTCTTTAAAAAAAAAAAAATTTTTTTTTCAACGTTTTTATTTATTTTTGGGACAGAGAGAGACAGAGCATGAACGGGGGAGGGGCAGAGAGAGAGGGAGACACAGAATCGGAAACAGGCTCCAGGCTCCGAGCCACCAGCCCAGAGCCCAACGCGGGGCTCGAACTCACGGACCTCGAGATCGTGACCTGGCTGAAGTCGGACGCTTAACCGACTGCGCCACCCAGGCGCCCCTGAACTCGTTTTTCAAGCGCCAAGAGAGACTCCCACCCGCCAAGGCCCACGAGGTGGGGGGTGTGTGCGCAGCCGGTACCCCATCTGAATGCCTCGCTCTGCGTCCTCCTTCAGCCACTTGACCCCAAGGCACCGCACGAGGCCAACCTGGAAGTCCATCCTCTTGCCCAGCAGCTCCGAAGGGTCGATAACCACGTCCTCCTCACCGCACGCTCTGCGAACAGAGGAGGACAGGGCAGGTCACAGATCGGCCGGGGCCTGAGCAGGTGAGGGTCGTGTCGTCAAAGGGCACTCCTGAGACTCCTCGAGATATGGCCAGCTTCTCTGAAGAAAAGACGAGGAGCGTTGCCAGCCGTGGAGCGTGTTCACGCAACAGGCATTCAAGGAGCTCCCAGCCTCCTGGAGGAAGAGACCGCAACGTAACCGCCTCGTGTAATACGCGACCCAGCCCTGGAGCCCCGGGCGGGTTCCCAGTGGGGTAGAGGATGCGGCCTCTCAAGGCGACCCTTTCCTTGGTGAGCTCTGCACAGTCCAGAGTCAACTCCAGCCTTACAGGTTCGCAAAACCAGTTTGGACAGCTTTCCAACAGGGGGCGTCTGTCACGTCAACCTCGCA
Source organism: Herpailurus yagouaroundi (assembly GCF_014898765.1). NCBI lineage: Eukaryota > Metazoa > Chordata > Mammalia > Carnivora > Felidae > Herpailurus > Herpailurus yagouaroundi. The sequence continues at coordinate 12,312,894 of NW_024412436.1, forward strand.
TCGAGCCTATAAGCTAGAATGTGCCTTAGGAATTTGCAACGAGAGAGAAACCGTCCGGCAGCCGAGAAGCCCGAGGTGGCCAAGTGACCAGAAAGTTGCTGAGACTCCCAGTAAAGACAGTGAGTCGATGGTCAGCTTGGTCTCTGGGTGCCAGGACCCCGCGGCCCTGAGCTGGTTCCCTCTTCAGAAAGACAGGGAGGCCGTCCCGGGTGCCTAAGAGCACCTCGCACCCAGACCAGACCGCCGCCTGCCCGCCTCTTTGCTTAGAATTGCTGAGAGACCTGGGCTTTTGTGAAAACGCTGTGGACTGTCCATGGCCTAGAGAGAGGGAAGAGAGGGGGTCCCTGAGAGGACGGTGAAGGGCAGGGCAGCAGAGTTATAGCAACACCCGTCCCCACAGAAGGTCGGCGAACAACTCAGAAGGAGGCCACGTCAGGGAACGAAGACACCTCAGTCCCTGCCTTGAGGGAAGGGACAGAAAACCCATGGGAGCCTGTACCACAGATGGAGAAGGGACGAGCTGGAAACTCTGCTTTCTTCCAGCCCTCGGGCCACATCAGCGAGGACCCGAGACATTCCGGGCCCGCCGATTTGGCCGCCGTGGCAAAAATCAGATTTGCTGGGGCCAAATCGTGACTGAATGAGCTCTTCGGGGACACCGTGCTGACCAGCTCATCCAGGAGAGCGCAGGCATGCTGGGAGTTTTCTGCCAGGATCAGGCCGGGCCGGGGGGACACCCACCGTCCCGCCGGGGAGCAGGGAGTCACGCAGACGTGCACCACGGCCTCTTCCTCCCCCTCGCAGTTCATGAACTCCACCTGCTCCTCCAGCTTCATGGAGTAGGCCAGCGACTGGAGCCAGATGTGGGCTGAGCCCAAGTGGACAACCTCGACAGGGTCCCAGAAGGGGTCATCTTCCTGAGCCACGTGGCTGTCTTCTCCATCCAGAAAGCGCTGGTAAAGTTCCTCCATGAGAAATTTCCTGTTGATAAACTTGGCTTTTGACCAGATCCACACCTACGAACACAAAGATAGGTCACCGGGATTGGATTTCACCTGCTCACAGTTCGTTCCCATGACTTTTCCCAGCATGCTTCCCCAGATGGGCCGGCTTTGGGGCACCCAGGACCCCCTAACACTCTCGTCAAGCCTAGCTTTGTGGTGAGGTCCTCCAGGAGTCCACGTTCGTTCCTGACCCATGGCTCCAGCATTTCTTGAGTTGCTGGGCCCTAATAACTTAGAGGAGATAACGAAGGGATCAAACAATACACTGTCCCAGGAGAGATGACGGTTTGGGACTCAGGGAACACAGAAGAGTGGCCCTCGAAGATGTCTGTGTCCCAGTCTCTGGAACCTGCCAACATGTTACCTTATGTGGAAAAGGGAATTATGGTTGTAGGTGGAATGAAGTTCGCTTATCAGCTGACCTTAAAATGGGGAGATTTGCTCACACTGTCTAGGTGGGTCCAGTGTAACCACATGGACCTTTTTTTTTAAATATTTTTTTATATTTAGTTTTGAGAGGTAGAGAGAGTCAGAGCACAAGTGGGGGAGGGGCAGAGAGAGAAGGAGAATCTGAGGTGGGCTCCAGGCTCTGAGCTGTCAGCACAGAGCCCGACGCAGGGCTCGGACTCACAAACCATGAGATCATGACCTGAGCTGAAGTCGGAGGCTCAACCGACTGAGCCACCCAGGCGCCCTCACATGGACCTTAACTGTGGAAGGGGGAGGCAGAAGAGATGGTCAGACGGTGACGGAAGGGGAGTCAGGGAGACGCCAAGTGGCTGACTTTGGAAATGGAGCACAATGGAGCCCAGGAAAGCGGGGGCCTCTGGAAGCTTCAAGAAGCAAAGAAACAGCTTCTCAGACCCCCAGGCCCCCAGAAAGCAAAGCTGTGCCAGCACCTCGCTTGTGGCACAGGGAGGCCCGGGCGGGGCCGTAAGGTGACAATGTGTGCGCTCACGCCCCCCCCCCCCCGAGAACCTGCCGCTGTCTGTCCCTGAGTGAGGGACAGGGCTGCTGAGAGGACATACGGTGAGGTGATGGGGGCACAAGGAGCCAACCGATGTGTCGCTGTCCCTCTGAGTGTTACGTGCCTTCAAAGAAAAAGATCCCCCTCCAGACACTACAAAGACTTCGTTCTTTCCTTCTTTGCCTCAAGTGAAACCCGTCCTCTCCCCCGAGAGGCGGGGTAAAGACTGCGTGTGAACCTGACCCTGGCAGAGCACAGCACGAGCTCCAGCAGGTGGGTTTTTCAAGCCCTGAGGCTAGGGCACCAAGACGGTGGGAATCGGCGTCCTCAGTCCTCTGCATCCTTCCTGGCGGACAGCGCGCCCTGGGCCCTGTGACAGCTCAGCGGGGCTCTGCGGGACCGGCAGGGGTCTCTGCTGACCCTCCCGTCCCCCACGGGACCTCAGCCGAGCACGGAGACTCCCAGGCCGGAAGCCTGTTGCACAGACTCCGCTGAGAAGTCAGGGCTGAGACCCTCCCTGTCCTCACAAGCCCCGGCTTGCTCCCGAATCGCCCCCGACGTGTCTCTCGTCGGTCACATGAAGTGGCCTGGGGGGGTCCCGTCTCCGCCCTGTGCGCGCACGGTCCAGCGGTCTAGGGCGAACATCTGCGAGGCGGACCGCCACAAAAGTGCCGAGGCTGCTGTTCGCCCTTCCCAGCCTCACACACCAAACCTTCCAGGAAGGGCCGAGGGACTGCCAGCATCTCCGAGGCCCCCGGGGAAGGCGTAACTTCATCCGGGGAGAGGCCACTGATCCACTCGGAAGGTGAAAACGGACAGCCTTGGAGATGACGGATCAGTAAGCTTAGTCTCTGCCCGAGGAGAGAGGAAAGCGAGCGACATCACCATAAAAGCAATTAGCGCGCAGCCTCTGAAAAGAGAACCCGGTTTCTGCTAATCATAGGAAAGGCTGAACGAGATCCTTTTCAATTCACCTTAAACTATAATGAGCAACGAAACACAGAGGAACATGAAATCTCCTTAAAACGAGGTCTGACAAGACAGTAGGAAATGGCCAAACCGAACCCTGGCGGAGCGCCTGGCCCCAGAGGCAAAGTACTGGGTCACCAGAGCTCCTTCGATCTGATGGCTCCTTCCAGAAAACGCAAAAGACAAAATCACGGTCGCACACGCATTGAGGATTCAGCTCCAAAGGCCTCGTGGGACACGCGCAGAAGTCAAGGTGGACTTCCCAGGGTAGGGGTCTCCCAGGAGACCCTCCTGAGTCACGAGATGTGTCCCCCCAAACCGTACGTTGGAGCCTGACCCTCAGTGCGCTGGGACGAGGAGGCGGGGCCGTGAGGGTGGACGCCTCACGAATGCACTCACTGCCCTCATGCAAGAGGCCTCAGTGCTCCCCGGCCCCTAGCGCCACGTGAGGACCCGGCGAGAAGGTGTCCTTCACCGGATACCAAATGTGCCTGTGCCACGACCTCTGCTCCCAGCCTCCAAGCTGTGGTGTTGCCGTAGCAACATGAAGGAACTGAGACTCCTCTGCCCTTTCACCCCACACGGGAGGCCACCTCGGTGCCGGTCAGAGGAAGAGACCAGGCAAAAAGGGGGGGCGCCTGGGTGGCTCAGTCAGTTGAGCATCCGACCCCGGCTCAGGGCATGATCTCACGGTTCGCGAGTTCGAGCCCCGCATCGGGCTCTGCACAGACAGTGCAGAGCCTGCTTGGGATCTTCTGCGGCCTCCTCTCTCTGCTCCTCCCCAGCTCGCACATGCTCAACCTGTCTCTCTCTCTCTCTCTCTCTTTCAAATAAACATTAAAAAAATATAAAGAAATAAATGGAGAGTGGTGGTTGGGAGCGATCCCAGGGTTGGTGCCATGTGGGAGAGAGGACCAGGAGAGAAACGTGGGGGGGCGGGGGGGTCCATCCCAGAGTCTGTCCCCAGAGCCCAGCTCACACTGGGAACACACAGTGCCCTTCACAGGGTCTCCACAGGACAGTCTCTGTCCCCGTGAGAGCCCTCAGAAACCCCGTCCCCAGAGACATCCTCACCTCGCGGGTCCTTTGGTTGGTTACCTTCACCATGACCTCCTTCTGTAGCTCGTGGCCCCTGGAGTCTGAAGCCGCTAAATTCTTCACCTTCAGTTCCATTCTGAGTCCCTGTAAGGGGGACCCTTCTCGCTGAGCCCACACCACCCTCGCCATTTCCTTCTCCTCCTCGCACGTTCCCAACACGCAGATGTGTCTTGAACGTGTCCTGGGGATCGGATCCTGTGTCACCGGGGGGCCACCCCCTGCTCAGGTCTTCTCTGTGGCTAGAAGGCTTCAGGGTCCTGGACCCAGGGAAGCCCTTTCTGGAGGGCAACCTGGGAGGGGTGGCCTGGCAAGCAAGCATTGGTCTAGGAGCCTGGAGGGCCTGGTGGGCCGTGGGAGCTGTGGGGGCCATGGTAGGCATGGCGCTGGCAGCTGGGACCGCTGAGGCCTGGGGGTTGGCCTGGGTTCTGTCATTGGCTCGCTGCGGGGTCCTGGGTGGAGCCCCTCACCTCTCCAGGCCCCGTGCCCTCGCCGGTACGGCAAAGCCGGCTGGGGCGGTGGGGGTGAGAGGCCGTGGACCCTGTTCCCTGAGGTCCTTCCAGACCCAGCGTTACTCCGTCTTCCAGCCCTTACCTTCTTCAGCTCTTCGCCCATTTGATTGGCTTCTGCCACCAGGGGCATCAGTCTGACGTAGTCCTGGAACACCACCAGCATGCCGGGGTCTGCTTTCCCATCGCCGTGGCTCGCAGCCCCTGGAAACCAGCAGGGTCCCGGTGAAGGTCGGTCTCTGGTTCTGGGAGACTTGTCAGCCACGAAGGGGTTTATTTATATGCTTATGTACTCAGTGATTTGATGGTTCACCAAATGTCTACATGGGGCTCCTGGGTGGCTCGGTTGGTTGAGCATCTGACTTCGGCTCAGGTCATGATCTCACGGTTCGTGGGTTCGAGCCCCCGTCGGGCTCTGTGCTGACAGCTCAGAGCCTGGAGCCTGCTTTGGATTCTGTGTCTCCCTCTCTCTCTGCCCCTCCCCAGCTCCTGTTCTGTCTCTTTCTCAAAAATCAACAAACGTTAAAAAAATTAAAGGTCCTAGCAGAATCCCATGTAGGGATTCTGGTTCCCTAGGAGGATGTACCCGTGTGCACTCATTCAGCTATTGATTGGAGCCTGGACTCTGAGCTGTGAGATGATTTGTAGAAGATTCACATTTTTTTTAAATTTTTTTTCAACGTTTTTTATTTATTTTGGGGACAGAGAGAGACAGAGCATGAACAGGGGAGGGGCAGAGAGAGAGGGAGACACAGAATCGGAAACAGGCTCCAGGCTCTTAGCCATCAGCCCAGAGCCTGACGCGGGGCTCGAACTCACGGACCACGAGATCGTGACCTGGCTGAAGTCGGACGCTTAACCGACTGCGCCACCCAGGCGCCCCGAAGATTCGCAATTTAAAATGACTTTTGTCCAGCAGAAGATTATTGCCCCCAAAACCATCAACCAGCTTTGTCTAACTCAGTCTTATTTCACTGTTCTTCCCTCTTGTGCTTTACTGTTGAACCTTGGGAAATGCAGGGGTTAGGGCCCTGACGCCCCATACGGTCAAAAATCCATTCAACTTTTGAGTCCCCCAAAACATAACTACTGATAGCCTTCTGTTGGTCCAAAGACTTACCAATAAGCAGATGATTAACATATATTTTGTATGTCCTATGTATTATATACTTACAATAAAGTAAGCTGGAGAAAAGAAAATGTTAAAGTCATAAGAAAGAAAAAAACACATTTATAGGACTGTGCTGTGTTTATAAAAAAACAAAAAGACCACCACCATGTATAAGTGGACCCACACAGTTCAAACCCATGTTGTCCAAGGGTCAACTGTATCTATCGCCTTCTTCTCCGTTTATTTTATTTTATTTTTTTTAATGTTTATTTTTGAGACAGAGAGAGACAGAGCATGAACGGGGGAGGGTCAGAGAGAGGGAGACACAGAATCTGAAACAGGCTTCAGGCTCTGAGCTGTCAGCACAGAGCCTGACGCGGGGCTCGAACTCACGGACCGCGAGATCGTGACCTGAGCCGAAATCGGCCGCTTAACCGACTGAGCCACCCAGGCGCCCCTTCTTCTCCGTTTATTAACAAAATAGTTTAATAAATCTTTGACATGTGCTCACTCTACAATATGGAAATCCTAATTTAACTTTCTAAACATTTCCCTTTGAAACCAGATGTTATTTTCTTAGGGAAAGTAGGAGAGCACACAGTGAAAGCAGTTGCTTTTAGATCAGTGGAAAATGCTGGAAGGCAGGGCCCTGAGCTGCTCACCCAGCTTGTCCACACTCACTCCCTCCGCAGCTGCTCTCTCCAGCTGGAAGAAGTCATAGTCGAACCTGGTCAGGTCTTCACTGCCTCGCTCTGATGGAAACCCAATGTAGAGGTAGGCGCTGTTGGATCCCAGGATAATGCGGTCCTAGGGAGGAGACGGGAGGTTCAGCGGGAGCACGCTGCCCTCAGCAGAGGTGTGGCACCAGCCTGCTCCAGGGGGGACCAAGTCCCCATGGGCAGTCCAGCTGTGGTAAATCACAAACCCTGCACGAGGTCCCCAGAGAGGGAAGAGACCCCTGAATGCAGAGGAAGAGATGGACGTTTTGCTTTTGTGTGCATGCTTTCATTTATTTCTTCCTTTATCCCACACGGAGCTCCGACTCTCCATCAGACATTGTGGACCCCGGTGGGCACCAAACAGACCCGGGCCCTCCCCTCTAGGACTTTATAGACAGACGGTACTATAGCTTGAGAGAGATGCTTGAATGAAATGGGGGTGCTTCTGCAGAAGGTACAATACGGGCGCCTCACTTGCACTGGGGATCAGAGCGGTCCTCTCTCAAGGTGCGCTGTTTACGACTTCAAAGGTGGTCAGTTTCGGCAAGGCAGAGAAGGCTGCGGCCAAACAGAGCCAGGGGTGTTTTGAACAATCAGGAGAAGGTCCGTGTGACCTTCGTGCAGAGCAGTGAGGCGGGAGGTGGCGGTGAGATGAGGCAGCTCACACAGGGGCCCTGAAAGGGTGGCCACTGAGGATTTCCAGGAGGGCGTGGCCTAATCCAAATAGCTTGTCTAGAAGGCTCTCTGTGGTTACAGTGTGGAGAATGGGTTGAAGAGGGGCTTGGGCAGCAGGGAGGCTGGCGGGAGCCCCTGTGGTCATGGGGAGCCAGGCTGGGGTGTGCGGAGGAGACAGGGAGACTAGTGTTTGCGAGGTGCCGCGTGGTCCCTCCCAATGGCAGATCTTTAAGAAGTCTAAGATATCATGAAATGTCAGAGCTGGAAAGGGTCTTGGTGGACTTCTAGTTCACTCATCTCTGTTTTATTAAGTCCCGATGGGGGACCTGGGGGGCTCAGTCGGTTAAGGGTCCTACTCTTGATCTCGGCTCAGGTCGTGGTCTCTCGGTTTGTGGGTTTGAGCCCCACGTCGGGCTCTGTGCTGACAGCCCAGAGGCTACTTGGGATTCTCCCTCTGCTTTTCTCTCTCTGCCTCTCGCCTGCTTGCTTGCCCTCTTTCTCACTCTCTCAAGATAAATAAATAAACTTAAAAGCAATGTATAGATGAATTCCCGAGGAGTGAAGTGGCTTTTGCCCAGGAACACAGAGCGGGTTAATATCAGATCTCCCGACCCCAAGCTGTGACCCATGTCGGCCGTAGCAGGGGGACATGGGGTGGCTGGCGCCCCCACCCTGCCCGGTGCTTGCCATGGCGTGGAGGCCTGGGGCACCTCACGGGAACCTCTTCTCCTGGCTCTCCGGTGGGACTGTGGAAATTCTGCGGCCAGGCAGGAAAGCTTACCAAATGCTGCAGCTTTGTCTTGGTCACGATGGGCACCCCGTTAACGACAACTTTGCATTTGCTGTGTGGCATGACCGTCACCTTCCCATCCGAATTTGTGAAGGACGCGTGTTTATCTGAAATTCTAAAAAGACAAGAGGTCGTCTAGGTAGCCAAAATAATCGTGACTGTAGGGCACACGGTTTTGGTGGTTGCTCCCCACTCGCACGCGTAAGTAAGACCTACGGGTGCTGCAGGGTGGCCGGAAGCGGCTCAAGGGGGTCGGGGTAGATAGGAGCCGGAGAAGGACCACAAAGCGATTCTCATAGCCACAGTACCAGCACCCGCTGAGGCCCAACAGCTACAAGGAGCCCGCATAGGCAGGGTCATCGCTGGGGTCCTCCAAGACTCATGGGCCACAAGACTGAGTGGTGGGGAAATGGAAAGAAAGATGTTTCAGAGGGTTGCTGGGACAGGTGACCAGTGCTGACAGATAATGATGTACATGCCACAGAGAAGGTCAGAGCGGTTTCTGGGTCTCCATGATACAACGGCAGACATTATATGCTAAAGACTGGGGGACAGATGTCAGAAGTGTCAGATTGGCGGCCCCCTAGACATCATCCGGCTGCCCTGAGTGACCAGCTTCCTAACTGTTCTAGAATGTTCCTAGACTCCTTGGCTGCTGTGGAAGGCTCTGCGTGTTGAGACACTTGTCCGTCCATATCCCTTGTGTGCGTGGGGCCCAGGGATGCCATGGGAAAGGCTATACCCTCAGCTCATCTGGAGTTCGGCCGTCTACAGGTCCCCACTGGAAGTGTCTGGAAAGGGAGACGAGGGGAATTCCCAGGAAGAGTCAGGAGAAGGGGCCCAGAGGCTGGTGGTGCAGGGGGAAGCCATGTCAGCTGGCCCCCCCCCCCCCAGTCAGGGCAGGCCCCCTCCCCTCCTGTCCCTGTGCTTTGGTGCCGAAGGGCTGAGGTACGTCAGGGGGACTGGTCGGCAAGCTGATTGAGCCTACGGGCTGGAAATCTGTGGGCGATCAGGACACCCTGGAACTGGGGAGAAGAGCAGAGAGGCCACGGAGGTAGGAGACGGCTGTGAGTTCGTGAGAACCGCCATAGGGTTCCACAGGGCCTCCTCTTGCAGAAGGGGTCACCCAAAGCCTGGGCTTTCCCTTCGTCCAGTTGGTGAGGGCTCTGAGGGCAGAGATCTGAGGATGCTATTGCTTTCGGTGGTTAAGACCACGAAGGACGTGGGCCCCTTGTGGTGGGCTCTCTCTTCACTGTCTTCATTTGCTGGCCTCGTCCACTTGTGTCTCCTTGTGCTGAGTCACTATACGGGGGTCTAGCAACGGGTCTTCCCTTCCTCCCGACGTCAGAGCCCAGGAAGCAAAGTGAGTGCGGTGGGAAGGATTTCAGTGGGAGCAGGAAAGCCCTTCCTTCCAGAAGCCCCGAGCGGGTCCCTGAGGACGGCCTGGGAATTTGTCCTGCAGGGTTTGTGGCCCCACCCGGCGAGGCCCAGACAAATGTTGAGAACCTCCCGCGGAATGAGTGGTCACAATTCTTGGACGAAGACGGTTCACGTCAACTTACCCCAAACCTTGAAGGTGGATGGCGTTTGAAGCGGCCCGACCGGCATCACATGAGCCTTGAAAAGAATTAGGATAATTTCTTTTCAAACTTTGTCAGGATTTGACCTTAACAAGCGAACGTGTCTGATGCTTGGGTAGGGCCGTTGCCTCTCCAAGAGGATCGTGTGAAGGGATTTTGCTGCTAGGATTTTCAGTCGTAAGTACCTGGACACCACCCGGCCTTACGGATGATTGTTTTACTTTCTGCCCTTTTTTTGTGGGCTGCCTAACTTTTTACAAGTTCCACCTTACTCGTGGGGATTCTGGAGGAAGAAACTGTCGAGTCTGGGGCTTAGGAGATATGCTGCAGCCCGGCCACAGGGAAGGTCCTGGTCTGTGCAGTGACGGACCCAGACAGCACCGAGAGCACCACGCCGGCTCCCCCCGGGGGCCACCCCACACCCGGGCCCTACCTCCATCCAGTGCAAGCCCTCTCCTGTCCAGGTGTGCCCAGGGCCGGGGTGCGGAAAGCCTCGTGTTACTACAATACAGATGCTGTTTTCCAACAACTGAATAGATAAACAAAATGTGGTATACGTATATAATGGAATATTATTCAGCTTTAAAGAGGAAGGAAATTCTGGGGCGCCTGGGTGGCTCCGTCGCTTAAGCGTCTAGCTCTTGGTTTCGGCTCAGGTCATGATGTCACAGTTGATGAGCTCAAGCCTCACGTCAGGCTCTGTGCTTAGAGGGCGGAACCTGCTTGGGATTTTCTCTCTCTCCCTCTCTCTGCTCCACTTATGCTCGCTCTCTCTCTGTCTCTCAAATAAAATAAACTTGAAATAAGAAGGATATTCTGACACCTGCTGACAACATAGATGGGCCTTGAGGATACTATGCTGAGTGAGATATGCTAGTCACAGAAGGACAAATACCGTGTGACTCCAATGATGCGGGGTGCCTAGAGTAGTTACATTTGTAGAGACAGGAGGTAGGACAGAAGTGGAACGGAGGGTGCCTGGGGCTGGGGGAGCCAGTGTTGAATGGGGACGGATGTCGGTTTGGGAAGAAGGAAAGGTTCCGGGATTGGGTGGGGGTGATGGTGGCACCACGGTGTGAATGTGCTGATGGACCTGAACCGTCTACTTAAAAATAGCTAGCATGGTGGGGCATCTGGGTGGCTCAGCCGGCTGAGCATCTGTCTTCGGCTCAGGTCACGATCTCACGGTCCGTGAGTTCGAGCCCCATGTCGGGCTCTGGGCTGACAGCTCAGAGCCTGGAGCCTGCTTCGGGTTCTGTGTCTCCCTCGATTTCTTCCCCTCCCCTGCTCATGCTTTGTCTGTCTCTCTCTCAGGGACGAATAAACATTTAAAAAAAATTTTTTTTTAAAAAAGCTAGGATGGTGAATTTTATGTTCCACCTATTTACCGCAAAAAGAAAGATTCAAAAGAGAAAGAAACACAAAGCAAGAAGCCTGAGCAGGTCCAGCGTGGGTCGGCAGGGGTGAGTACCAGCCTGAATGAAATACTTGAGGACCCCTGTGAGCTGCGGGTCCTCGTTGACGTTGAGAAGGTGAGGGAGGGTCTTCATTATCCGCTGCTCCTGGGGGAGAGACGGGAGTCCTGTCACCACACAGGGCCAGCACGTTCAAGGCAGTAGCATTCCTTTCCTATCCATGTCCTACCGAAGCCACTTGTCTGTGCGTCCTGTCAGATCGTTCAGGAAAGCCCAGTGGGACTGGGACGGGAGGCCCTGCTCACGGCGCGGGTGAGACCCCACCCGCAGCAGGTCAGCCGAGGGGCCTGAGCTCATCTGGACGGGACTGTTGCAAAGCACGGCCAGTTTCCGTCTCTGTCCCCCCTTCTACCCTGACTTCTACCCCACTCTTTTCTCCAGGTCCCCCCGCATCCCAGCTGTCCTGGTGCCCCATCGGGTGCCTCACCTGGGTCCCCCTTCCCACTAAACCCGCTACCCTACATCACAGGCTCCCCCAGACTAGCTCACTAGCTCAGGTCCTGCAGGCTAGCTCACTGGTGATCCGATGTTGGTGATCAAATGTGGGACGTGCCGTATACCCTCTCTGGGTTACCCGAGCGTGTCTCATCCCTCAACCTGGTATTAGTGGTCTTGAACTTATAGAGGATTGACTGCCGATCAGAACTGGAGTAAATTGTTCAAGCACAAGAAAGCTTTTCAGTTTTGAAATTCTGATAACGAGTAAGGGGGATAAGAGTCTTTTCCGTTGCTCGTGTCCTTACTTCTAGAGTCCTTGGACCCTAACTCGTCCTGGCCTCCTGGTGTCACAGGCCCCCGGCCCCACTGCGCTCCCGCCGCCTGAGGCTCACTTCCATTTCAGGCTTCCCGAGCCCTTCGGGAGCCAGCCTGGGCCTCTGCCTCCACTCCGGAAGTGCTCCAAGGCTGGCCCACGACTTGGGGTCTGTGCAGAGCTGTGGCTTTGGGGAGTCAGGTCATGGCGGGAGGGCGCTGTGGATGGGGGGCCCAGAGGGCATCTCCCCGACCCGAGTACAAAACTCGCATCACAGCCCACGTATGCTCCGGCAGATGCTACGGTTCAGGGTCACGCCGTGCGGTCCCCGGAAGACGGTGCACAGTCCTCGAATTCTCCCCAAACTGTAATTATCAGCAGCCTTGACTCATCAAGGCCTCTCGGCTTCCTTCCCCCTCCCACCCCACCCTCCTCTCCCCTAGCGCCGCCAGCGGCATCGGCAGAAGTCATTTGTCACTTAATCACATGCCGCGTCTCACGTGTTACACATTCTCCGGGGGGGGGGGGGGAGCCACCCCGATGATCCACTGGACGGCAGCCCAGGCGGCCGTGCACACGTGGGAAGAGTGTGAGGCTCCCTGCCAGGTGTGGGCCTCGGCAGGTGGACGGAAGGAAGCTCACCTTGGCCACGGCCACGTGGTGCTGTTGCCACTCTTCCCGAGCCTGCTCCAGCTGGCACGCCCAGGGCCCGGCTTCTGCCAGTGGGCGGGCCGGCTGCTCTGGAAGGAAGGAAGGGGCTTAAGCAGCGGGTCTGCTGTGTCGAGGGTGAGGAGCAGAATAACTATAATAGAAGACTACAGAATAACTATAGTCTTCTACAGAATAACCATAGAATTCTAAAGAAGACTATAGAATAACTATGATAGAAGAGTCAGGTTGACTCTGTTCTCAGCCGAAGCCGGGGATGCTGGGCAGGGCGGGAAACTGAGCTGCGCTCACAGGTGAAGAAGTCACCCAGTTGTTTCTACAGAGGGTAGAAACGCTGTCATTTTAATGCATCGGAACGTAGAGCAAGAAGGCCTTTTAGGGGAGGAGGCACGACGCTCCATACTTTCTGTTTGGTTGTGCGGGCACGTGAGAGTGTTCTGTTTTATACTCCGGTTACCAGCCATTCCTACAAGGCCAGGGGACTCACAGCATCACAGGCTCGTGAACATATTTTGTGTCTGCGCTTATTACGCACGGCGGGCATTCAGTGCTCACATCCGTCCAGCTCGCGACGACACGAACTTTGGGGCTAAGCGAGGCCACCATACCTGGATGGGCCGCAGGCGCTGCCTCTAACATGGGAAGGGCTTTGTTGTGAAGTCCCAGCGAGTTGGGATGCGGGAGCCTGCAGGGGTGCCCACAGAGCCTCTGTCCCCCCCCCCCGGGCAGCCTGGTTTGGGGCGGAACGTGCTGCCAGTACCCGAGAGCCCCTCTGGAACGAGGGAGCCCAGCTGGCGGGGGGCACAGGGGCCGGGCCGCTTGGTGACTGGAGCTCACGCTCCCTGAACCAGCCCTGAGCGCCAGAGGTTTGGACCTCCTGGCATTGTTCTTTTCACTTTAAACCACTTCCTCCAATTTTACTTTGACAGTTTTACAATTTGCCCTTTTCTTGTTCATCCCGTTTTAAGTTATTAACGGGCACAAAGTTGTAGGCACCTCCCTTCATGCTGCCAAACTGAAATCCTAGGCCTTCCTTCAAAGCAGTGGTTCTGGGGCACCGTGGAGTCAGAAGTCACAGTCAGTGGGCCTGGTGACGCTCACCAGGTGACTCTGATGTGCTGCCTCTGAGGCCTCTGGAGATTCAAACATCATGCAACTGTGTGAGGCCATCAGCCCAGCGAACGTCAAAATGGCCACGGTGCAAACCTGGGAAGGACGGAGTGGCCTCGGCAGAAACAACGGCTTCAAAGTAAAAATGGCGATAAAAATGAGACTAAAATGATCATGCAAAAAGGGCAGGGCCACTTAACTGCAAGTGAATCTGCATTTGTCTCAAAATGAAGTATTTTTTTCCCGAGGCTGGGGCCTAAATGTCCCCAGAGGGTGCCCCTGGCCTGTGCCAGGCTCCGGCGATTCCAAGCAGGGGTTCCCCACCTCCCCGCCGAGCCCCAGGCTGAGTCTGCAGCCGGTCCCTCCCTCCATCCCACTCCCAGCCTTCCTGCTGCTGGCCTGGACCGGCATTGCTCCTGACTCAGTTTACCTGCCATTCCGGAATTCCCGCGTGCGAGCAGCGCTCTGTCGTTCTCTGCCTTTGACTCTCTCATCAGCGTCGAGGTGTTGACCACGGCTCTGTTCCGGATCTTTTTAGCCCTTCCATGTGCAAAGATGAACACGCACTCAGTCCCGGACCCCTTTGGGGAGCACAGGCCAGAAACCGGCCAAGTGGGACCTTTCGGCCCAGGCGACTCCAGATGCCAGCAGGCTGGGCGCCAGTGAACGGTGAAGGCCGAAAGGGACTTTAGTGACGTCCACGGTTGAAATAAACATGACCAGCCCCGCCGGACCCACAGCCTGGCCCCGACGCGACCTGGGCCCTGAACCCACTCGCCCATCGGCCGACTCCGCTAGTGGAAACATCTATGCGTCATTGCTGACTTGGCGTAACCCCACCCTGGAGGCTGTCAGCGGGTGTTCCGGGCTGGAAAGGGAACCTAGGGGTCACCTGTTTCCCTGCCTTCTAGTGTCCCAGAGAAAACGCGAGATGCCCCCGAGCACTGCATGGGGCATACTTCTGTGGACACATTATTTACTTGCTCTTCGCCTGCTATTCAGGTTTAACCGGGAGCCTGTGTTTTGTATTTGCTAACTGCGGCCGCCGCCTTACTCCTTTCGTTGAGGAAATGGGGTTTTCAGGGCTTGCCCCGGGGTCACACAGCCCGTGGCAGCTCCAGGCTCAGAGCCTGGGACTCTGGGCTACTGTTTTCTCCTTCCTCTGCGGCCGTAGTCTCTCAATGGGAAATCTGCTCGTGACAGATTTGCGTCTGATAAGCAGAGAGACCGAACTGATGGAAAGATCCGAGCTCGAGCTCGTGCTGCAGACGCTGAAAGAAACATCTAACGGTGTAAAACGATACGGAGGCTGCACCGTTGCAGAGGCCGCTGGCACGTGTCCCTAAAATGCCAGGGCTCCCTGCCAGGGACAGGGCCAGAGGGAAGACCACTGCTCGGTGGTGCAGTGACAGCCATCATCTCTGAGCATTCAGCACGTGTCAGAACCTTGCCGGGAACGGGCTCGTGCAGGATCTGTTGTGTTCTTCCCCCCACCGACTCTGATGAGAAACCACCTCCCTCGACATGGGACAGAGCCGAGGGCTAGGGAGGTACGGCGTGTCGCTCAAGGTCACGCAAGCCCGTAGACCTGACCAGGGACGTGTCACGGTAGGTGGCAGTTTCATTTCACACACCAGCTCCAGCCTCTTGGGACCAGGCCTGAGGATTCCAGGTTCCCGTCCGAACCCGGCGGGTGGGCCTCAGGGTGGATTCCGGACTCTGCCACGCGAAAGGGAAAGGGTGGTGGCAGCATGTGGCTTTTACCCTGCTTAGAGGTCCCCTCCGCCTGCACCCTTATCTTTTTTAAAAGGGTCAGGAGAGAGGCACCCGGGTGGCTCAGTCAGTTAAGAATCCGACTTTGGCTCGGGTCACGGTCTCGCGGTTTGTGAGTTCGAGCCCCACGTCGGGCTCTGTGCCGACAGCTCGGAGCCCGGAGCCTGCTTCGGATTCTGTGTCTCCCTCTCTCTCTCTCTCTGCCTCTCCCCCGCTCGTGCTCTGTCTCTTTCTCAAAAATAATAAATAAACAGTTAAAAAATTTTTTAAAAAGGGTCAGGAGAAGCAGGATCCAGATGCCTAGAATGTGTCCGTGCGGCAGCCTCGTGCCGGGGCTTAGTATGCAGGCTCGCCTCCCTGGCCCCCTGGACGGAAGGAAGCTGGCAGGGAGAGCCCTCCCCGCCCCCGGAAAGAGGAGCCTAGACCGTCAGGCCACCCCAAGAGTAGAACCCGTGTGCACGGGGCCTGGGCAAAGGAGACCAAAGCCAAGAAAAGCATGGAGCTGGAGGCTGGGCGACAGCCCAGGGAAGTGCCTCACACGTGCTTGTCTTCACCTATTGGCATAAACGTCCCCTGCCTGCCCCCGCACACCACCCGTGTGCCATGTGACAAGGGAGAAACACGTGAATGGGCAGCTATGTGGCAGGAAAATACAGGAAGAAGGATTCCAAGCATGGGATCGGCCCCCAGGCTTCCCCCATCGATGGGAACCCGCGGGGCCTCTCCCATGCAGAATAGGGGTGACGTTAGGGTCTGAGTCCCCAGTTCTGTCTCCTTTTGTTTATTTCCTCCCACCTCTCTCTCTCTCACAAATCATTCCGTTCTGCCTTCTCCTGACCTCTCCCCCCAACTGCCAACCCATTGCGTAGAGGGGGACCAGAAGAATCTGACTTGGAACCCCTAGGGATACTACGTATCCACAAACGT
This sequence comes from Herpailurus yagouaroundi, assembly GCF_014898765.1. Lineage (NCBI taxonomy): Eukaryota > Metazoa > Chordata > Mammalia > Carnivora > Felidae > Herpailurus > Herpailurus yagouaroundi. Next base: position 12,329,018 of record NW_024412436.1, read on the forward strand.
ACCTTTCGGCGTATCTTAACGTGGATAAAGTTTCCTCATAGCAGATGTCAGCGGGACTTATGGCCGCTATCTGTAAAAAGAACGTCCCTTTCAGATTTTGTAATTTTAGACGGATTTGTCGTTGCCGATACGCTAAGGTTCATAGCATTTCTTGTCATTTACGGTATCGTTCGAACTTTGCAACTCAGAAGGTGCGGACACACATTGATAGCACGTGCTCACCCCACATATGCCACATACACACGTGACCTCTGCAGCGCACCGACACCGCAGATTCAGGACACAAACACCACAATTTCACAACACACACACACACACACACACACACACACACAGAGGCCCGGAGAAAAACCATGTGTTCGAGATCTGTCTGATAATCACTGGCAGAGCTGGGCCTGGAGCCGGGCCTGACTCACTCTCAGGCCCTTGTCCTCAGTAGTAAGTCCCCAGAGGGTGGATGGGGATTCAAGTGACCGTTGAATGTTGGCCTTGCAGATTCTCTTTTCTTTCTGCTTCCTGAGAGGGCCAGTGACCCCACCCCCTGCCCCCTAACCTCCTCTCCACCACACATTTTTCTGTTAAAGTGTGGTAGTGCCCCAGGCGGGGCGTTAGATTAAATAGGAAAGAGTAAAGATTGTGTTTTGTTGTGAATTTGGGAAAGAGTGCACAGAGCAGGCCCAGCGGTGAGCAGTTTTCTCCTAACCGGGACAGCAGGCCGGAGGCCAGTATGAACCTGCCGGCAGAATGTGCCAGTCTGTTCCTTTTCGCACCTGGAGCTGAAGAGCAGAGAGTCCCGATTTTAACACATCCCACATTGTACCCCCTTGGCAAATATGCGATACTAAGAGTCTGGAGTCTTTGCTGAGATGACACGATTTAGCTACTCGCCGGGTTCAACAGCTGCCTGGTGTCTCACATGGTCAAAATGAATTCCGGTCTTGCCACGAAATGACCACCGATTTAGAATAGTACGACGTTATCAGTGTTATTTTAAAATGTGTACTAATTTTTTCCTGGCAATAATAGTGGTGTATGTTCCTTATAAAGAATCTGAAAGCTACGGAAATGAATAAAAAATTAAAATTAGCAGTATTTGAACACTGTAGCGGAAAGAGTCTCAGGAGTCTCGACGTACGTAAGAATGTGTGACGTGAATGCAAAATGCGGCATCATGGTACAGTGAGCGTGATTTTAATAATAACAGTGACAACAACACAATAGCTAAATCAGTCTGCTGTGTTGTAAGAAAGTCACTTTACCAAAGTGGTTCTGCTGTTCCCGCCCAGAGCTGGCTGGAGAAGTTTGGTCAGGACAGAATCTCTGTAGGGAATGTGCAAGACTTTCTTCCCCGTGGCTGCATCAGCCAGAGCACTGGATGAAAAAGAAACATCAGATTTAAAAATATATATATGCCAAGAACAAATCTGCCTCCCGGGGGATAAGTCAGAAATACCCTTCATGTCTCCTCTTTGACCCCATAAACCTGAGACATGACTCTAATGATATCCAAGAGTTGAGACATCTGCCGGACGAAGATGCGGAAGCAAGACAGCTAACCACATGAGCCACTGGCTGCCTCTCTGAGATCAACCCTGGAGACACCATGACAGACAGAGGGAAGTCCGGATCTGAGGCTCTAACACCCTAAACCCTGTGAGGAAAACCCAAAGAGCCTGCAGGCTATTGTAAATCTGTGTATAGAAAAGAGTTTCAACCCGAGGAAGAGGGTGGCCCCACTAGCAGTGTGCCGGCCAGTGTGGGGAGGGGGTTAATTCCTCTTCTTGTTTTTCTTCCGTACTTCCTTCAGAGAAACCCATAAAGGTAGGACCCCATATAACAACGCAGCACAGAAGCTGTACGTGAGAAGTAAATGTGCCACCCCTCCCCACCAACTCCAGGGTCTGCAAAGATCGCAGTATTGTCATTGATGAGAGCAGGGAGGAGGAGGGAGGCAAGCCTGTCTATGAGAAATTATGATCACAAAAAGTGAAAAGGAATTTATAAAGGTATTCTAGCTGATTTGGAAAAGAAACTAAAGGAGCTTCTAGAAAGAAATACAGTAATTGAAATTAAAAACACACAAGACAGGGGCGCCTGGGTGGCTCAGTTGGTTAAGTGTACAACTCTTGATTTCAGCTGAGGTCATGATTTTGCTGTTCGTGGAATCGAGCCCTGCATTGGGCTCTGTGCTGACAGCATGTAACCTGCTTGGAATTCTCTCTTTCTTCCTCCCTCCTTCCCTCCCTCCCCTTTTCTCCCTTGCACCCCGCCCCCCATCTGCTCGCTTGCTCTCTACTCAAAATAAACTTAAAAAAAATTTTTAAAACACACTGCACAGGTTTAACAGCAAACTAGACACTGCTATTATTGGAATTAGTGAAATAGATACGTCAAAAGAGATTAACCAGATTGCAGCCTGGAGACATGGAGATGGGAAACAAGCCAGGAAGGTTATGAGACATGGAGGACAGAGTGAGATTTAAATAATCTAAATTGAAGTTCCAGAAAAGAAAGAAAACAAGTGGGCACAGATGGTACATGAGAAGTAATGGCTGAGAATTTTCCAGTACTGGTGAAAATCACTAATCTACAGAACTATAGGGACCAGGGAATTCCAAGCAGAGTAAATAAAAATAAATTCACACTCAAATGTAACATAACCGAATTGGAGAACATCAAAACAGAAGAGCTCAAAAGCAGCCAGGGGGCAAAGACTGGTTGACTTCAAGGAAATAGCAATTAGACTACCAGCAGAAAACAGGAGACTGTATCCTTCATGAGCTGAAAGAAAATACTACACTTCTGGAATTCTATCCCCAGCACAATTATCTTCCAAGGATGAGGTGAAATAAAGACATTTCAACCAAACAAAAACAGAATTTTCCATCAGCACATGATCACTGAAGGAAATTCTACAGAATATACTTCCACCAGGAGGAAACTGATCTTAGATACAACTCTGAGTAAATAATTGGGGCGCCTGGGTGGCTCAGTTGGTTAAGCGTCCAACTCTTGATTTTGGCTCAGGTTACAATCTCACAGTTGGTGAGATTGAGCCCTGATTCAGGCTCTGCACTGATGGCATGGAGCCTGCTTAGGGTTCTCTCTCTTTCCCTCTATCTCTGCTCCTCCCTCTCTCAAAATAAACATTTGAAAAAAAGAAGTGAAGGGGAGGGGTCAAGATGGCAGAGCAGCATGGAAGCTTTTTGCTTCTCTCATCCCTGAAATGCAGCTAGATCAACACCAAACTATCTGGCCAACCTAAAAAATTGATATGAAGGTTAACACAACAGTCTGCACAGCTTGAACCACGGAACTCAGCAGATAAGCAGTGTGGAGAGGTGAACTGGGGGGAGAGAGAAGCCACAGAGGGTAGAGAGGTATTTTTACTTGCGGAAAGAGGATGGAGATGGGGGGAGAGTACAGGAAAAGCACTCCCCCCGAAAGCAGCTGGAGAGAAAGAGAAAGAGTGGAAACACCCATAAGGGACTTAACAAGAAGGGGAGAAAGGAGAAAAAAGAGGGTTTAAATACCATTGAGAGTCTATAAACAGGGGTCACAGTCTGAAACTCCACAGCTCTATACCTGGCAGAGCTCTGGTGGGAAGAGTGAATCCCCAGGAGCAGACAGTGAGGTCTGAGGGGTCCTCGGGCCACACAGGAAGAGGCAGTTCCTCTGCTGAGAGGACATTTGGCAGAGACTATGTGGCCTTCCCACAGGCAAAGGTCTCAGTGGACCCCAGAGAACAGCCATATTTGCTGGTGTTGGAACAAGGATGTTAAGGGGTGGTGAAGCCTGGCACCAGATGTGTGTTATGATCTACCATAATTCTTGAAACACTGCTGCTACATGATTGAATGAACTTTTTCTGGGGTGGGCTGGCACCTAGCCACAGTCTCTGGCATCTGCAGCAGTGCAGTCATGTGAATGTTCCTGGCTATGGGCTGGCACCCAGCCGTTGCTTGGCAAGACCTTCCCCCAGACAGTCTAAGTGGGTCAAAGCTGCAGGTCCCTCAGAGGTGAAGGGTTTGGAAACACAACCCCATCTGAGATAAAACTCGGGAGGGAGGTTCCACCTGGCAGCCTGATGGCTTGGTCATGGAAAGTGTAAAGGCAGGGAGTGGACTGGAGCTGGAGACAAGGGAGGGGTGATTGATTGCCAGTTGGCAAGAGCACAGAGTTCTGATACTAGAGACTGGGTAGCTGGGTGATGCCATTTTCACCTCTCCCACACATGCACATACACATGTACACTCACCACAATGATCCACCCCAGTAAACTAAGTGCCCATCTAGTGGAGAATGGAGCAAGATGTCTGAACCAGAATTTAGAATCACAATAAGAAGAATACTAGCTGGGGTTGAAAAAAAGCATAAAATCCCTTTCTGCAGAGATAAAAGAAGTAAAATCTAGTCAGGACGAAATTAAAAATGCTATAACTGAGATGCAATCTTGAATGGATGCCACGGCAGCAAGGATGATGAAGCAGAGCAGGGAATCAGCGATATAGAAGACAAACTTATGGAGAATAATGAAGCATAAAAAAAGAGAGAAACTAAGGCAAAAGAGCATGATATAAGAATTAGATAACTCAGTGACTCATTAAAAAGGAATAATATCCAAATCATAAGCGTCCCTGAAGATGAAGAGAGAAAAAGGGGTAGAAGTTTTATGTAAGCAAATCATAGCAAAAAACTTTCCTAACCTGGGAAAAGACACAGACATCAAAATCCAGGAAGCACAGAGAACTCCCATTAGATTCAACAAAAACTGACCATCAGCAAGGCATATCATAGTCAACTTCACAAAATACACAGACAAGGAAAGAATCATGAAAGCAGCAAGGGGAAAAAAGTCCTTAACCTACAAGGGAAGACAGATACGGTGCACAGCAGACCTATCCACAGAAACTTGACAGGCAAGAGAGGAGTGGCAGGATATAGTCAATGTGCTGAATCGGAAAAATATGCAGCCACAAATTCTTTATCCAGCAAGGCTGCATTCAAAATAGAGGGAGAGATAAAAAGTTTCCCAAACAAAAAAAAACCTAAAGGAGTTCGTGACCGCTAAACCACCCCTATAAGAAATTTTAAGGGGGACTCTCTGAGGGGAGAAAAGATGAAACAAAACAAAAAATACCAAAAGCTACAAAGACTAGAAAGGACCAGAGAACACCACCAGAAACTTCCAACTCTACAGGCAACACAATGGCAATAAATTCATATCTTTCAGTACTCACTCTAAATGTCAATGGACTAAATGTTCCAATCAAAAGACATAAGGTAACAGAATGGATAAGAAAACAAGATCCATCTATATGCTGTTTACAAGAGACCCATTTTAGACCTAAAGACACCTTCAGATTGAAAGTAAGGGGGTGGAGAACCATCTATCATGGTAACGGTCAACAAAAGAAAGCTGGAGTAGTGATACTTATATCAGACAATCTAGATTTTAAAATAAAGACTGTAACAAGAGATGAAGAAGGGCATTATATCATAATTAAGGAGTCTATCCACCAAGAAGATCTAAACATTTATGCTCCCAATGCAAAACAGCCAAATATATAAATCAATCACAAAAATACAGAAACTCATTGATATTAATACCATCATAGTAGGGGACTTCAACACCCCACTTACAGCAACGGAAGTCTAATCAGAAAATCAGCAAGGAAACAATGACTTTGAATGATACAGTGGACTGGATGGACTTAACAGATATATTCAGAACATTTCATCCTAAAGCAGCAGAATACACATTGTTCTCGAGTGCACATGGAACATCCTCCAGAATAGATCCCATACTGGGACACATATCAGCTGTCAACAAGTTCAAAAAAGATCATACCGTGAATATCTTCAGACTACAATGCTATGAAACTTGAAATCGACCACAAGAAAAAAATTGGAAAGACAAATACTTGGAGACTAAAGAACATCCTACTAAAGAATGAATGGGCTAACCAAGAAGTTAAAGAGGAAATTAAAAAGTACGTGGAAGCCAATAAAAAATGATAACATGACAGCCCAAAACCTCTGGGACACAGCAAAGGTGGTCATAAGAGGAAAGTATATAACAATCCAGGCCTTCTTAAAGAAGGAAGAAAGTTCTCAGATACACAACCTAACCTTACACCTTAAGGAGCTGGAAAAAGAACAGCAAATAAAACCCAAAAACAGCAGAAGACAGGAAATAATAAAGATTAGAGCAGAAATCAATGCTATGGAAACAAATAAACAAAAAACAACAGATCAATGAAGCCAGGAGCTGGTTCTTTGAAAGAATTAATAAAATTGATAACCCCCTAGCCAGTTTGATCAAAAAGAAAAAGGAAAGGACCCAAATAAATAAAATCAAGAATGAGAGAGATCACAACCAACACTGCAGAAATACAAACAATAAGAGAATATTATGAGCAATTATATGCCAATAAATGGGGCAATCTGGAAGAAATGGACAAATTCCTAGAAACATATACCCTGCCAAAACTGAAACAGGAAGAAATAGAAAATTTGAACAGACCCATAACCAGTAAGGAAATCGAATTAGTAATAAAAAATCTGCCAAAAAACAGGAGTCCAGGGCCAGATGGCTTTCCAGGGGAATTCTACCAAACATTTAAAGAAGAGTTAACACCTATTCTTTCTTAGCTGTTCCAGAAAAATAGAAACGGAAGTAAAACTTCCAAACTCATTCTGTGAAGCCAGAATTACATTGGTTGCAAAACCAGACAATGACCCCACTGAAAGGAGAACTACAGACCAATTTCCCTGATAAACATGCTTTCAAAAATCCTCAACAAGATACTAGCCAACCGGATCCAACAATACATTAAAAGAATTATTCACCACTACCAAGTAGGATTTATACCTGGGATGCAGGGCTGGTTCAATATCTGCAAAACAGTCAATGTGATTTATCACATCAATAAAAGAAAGGAGAAGAACCACATGGTTCTCTCAATAGATGCAGAGAAAGCATTTGACAAAATGCTTTGATAAAAAAAAAAAAAAAAAAAAAACCTCAATAAAGTAGGGCTAGATGGAGCATACCTCAAGATCATGAAAGCCATATATGAAAGACCCACCGCTGATATTATCCTCAACAGGGAAGAATTGGGAGCTTTCCCCCAAAGGTCAGGAACACGACAGGTATGTCCACTCTCACCACTGTTATTCAAGATACTATTGGAAGTCCTAGCCTCAGTAATCAGACAACACAAAGGAATAAAAAGCATCCAAATTGGCCAGGAGGAAGTCAAACTTTCACTCTTTGCAGACGACATGATACTCTATATGGAAAACCCAAAAGATTCCACCAAAACACTGCTACAACTGATCCATGAATTCAGCAAAGTCTCAGGATATAAAATAAATGCACAGAAGTCAGTTGCATTTCTTACACCAGTAATGAAGCAACAGATAAATCAAGGAATCAGTCTCATTTATTATTGCACCAAAACCCATAAAATAACTAGGAATAAACCTAACCAAAGATGTAAAATCTATATACTGAAAACCATAGAAGCTTATGAAAGAAATTGAAGACACAAAAAAGTGGAAAAATATTCTGTGCTCCTGAATTAGAAGAACGAATATTGTTAAAATGTTGATACTACCTGGGGCACCTGGGTGGCTCAGTTGGTTAAACGTCTGACTTCAGCTCAGGTCATGATCTCACAGCTCGTGAGTTTGAGCCCCATGTTGGGCTCTGTGTGACAGCTCAGAGCCTGGAACCTGCTTCAGATTCCGTGTCTCCCTCTCTGCCCCTCCCCCACTTGTGTGCTCGCTCGCTCTCACTCGCTGTCTCAAAAATAAAACATTAACAATTTTTTTAAAAAGAAAATTAATGTCTATACTACCCAAAGCAATCTACATATTCAATGCAGTCCCTATCAAAATAGCACCAGCATTTTTCACAGAGCTAGAACAAACAATCCCAAAATTTGTGGAACCAGAAAAGACCCTGAATAGTCAAAGCAATCCTGAAAAAGAAAACCAAAGCTGGAGGCATCACAATTCAGGACCTTCAAGCTGTATTGCAAAGCTGTCATCATCAAGACACTATGGTACTGGCACAAGAGCAGACGCTTAGACCAATGGAAAAGAATAGAGAACCCAGAAATGGACCCACAAACATAGGACCAACTAATCTTTGACAAAACAGGAAAGAATATCCAATGGAATAAAGGCAGTCTCTTTGCAAATGGCGCTGGGAAAACTGGACAGGGACATGCAGAAGAATGAACCTGGACCACTTTCTGACACCATACACAAAAACAAACTCAAAATGGATGAGAGACCTAAACATAAGACAGAAAGTCATCAAAATCCTTGAGGAGAAAGCAGGCAAAAACTTCTTTGACCTCGCCTGCAGCAACTTTTTACTCAACACATCTCCGGAGGCAAGGGAAACAAAAGCAAAAATGAACTACTGGGACCTCATCAAAATAAAACCTTCTGCACAGCGAAGGAAACAATCAGCAATACTAAAAGGCAACCAACAGAATGGGAGAAGATATTTGCAAATGATATATCAGATGAAGGGTTACTATCCAAAATCTATAAAGAATTTATCAAACTCAATACTCTAGAAGCAAATAATCCAGTGAAGAAATGGGAAAAGACATGAATAGACATTTTTCCAAACAAGATATCCAGATGGCTAACAGACACCTTAAAAAATGTTCAACCTCACTCATCATCAGGGAAATACAAATTAAAACCACAGTGAGATATCACCTCACACCAGTCAGAATGGCTAAAATTAACAACTTGGGAAACAACCAATGTTGGCAAAGGTGTGGAGAAAGAGGATCTCTTTTGCACTGCTGGTGGGAATGCAAACTGGTGAAGCCATTTTGGAAAACAGTATGAAGCTTCCTCAAAAAGTTAAAAATAGAACTACCCAATGACCCAGTAGTTGCACTTCTAGGTATTCATCCAAGGGATACAGGTGTGCTGTTTCAAAGGGGCACATGCATCCTTCAATGTTTATAGCAGCACTATTGACAATAGCCAAAGTATGGAAAGAGTCCAAATGTCCATCAACATATGAATGGATAAAGAAGATGTGGTATATATATATAAAGTGGAGTATTAGTCAGCAATCAAAAAGAATGAATTCTTGCAATTTGCAACTACATGGATGGAACTAGAGGGTATTTTTACTAAGCAAAATTAGTCAGAGAAAGACATATCACATGATTTCACTCCTATGTAATTTAAGATACAAAACAGATGAACATAAGGGAAGGGAAGTGCAAATAATATAAAAACAAGAATGGGGACAAAACATAAAAGACTCTTAAATACAGAGAACAAACTGAGGGTTGCTGGAGGGGTTGTGGGAGGGGGAATGGGCTGAATGGGTAAGGGTCATTAAGGAAAACCCTTGTTGGGATGAGCACTGGGTGTTATACATAGGATATGAATCTACTTCTGAAATCATTATTGCAGTATATGCTAACTAACTTGGATGTAAATTTAAAAATAAATGAATAAAATTAATAAAAAAGTGAATTCAGAGATAGAAAGAAATCTAGTATATCAATAGCACTAATGAAGAAAGAGGATTTCGAGAGGGAAAAGTGAAGAATTTAAAAAATGAACACTGTCAAACAGAAATAATAATGTATTTTGGGGTTGAAGAATAGAATTAAAATACATATCAAAATTACATATGGAGGATGGAGATCCTTGTAGTATTCAGGAAGAGGATAAAGCATTCACTATTGTTCAGACTTTGGCCAATCAAACAGATTAAAAAGGCAAGTAACGGTTAAGCGTATATTCAATTTTGGTCTATGACAGTGATAAAAGATCCCCTGAGGAGAGGAGGAACTATTCAACAGTGTAACTGGAAAAATTGGTAATCTATAAGGTAAAAATAATGAAAAGGACGCCTACCTTATACTACACACACAAATCAAGTCCAGATGGATAGGAAATTAAATGAAATTTAGGGAGATGGCTTTCAGACGCTACTTTTCTTAAACAAGACTCAGGAAATGCTAAACAAAAGCCACTACCATGATTTCTACTCATCAATAGACACCTTACATTGAAAAGACATGCTATGTGCTGGGTGAAGGTGCTTATATGCCTGAGAAAAGAGTAATAAAAATATGTAAAGAATGCCTATGAATCAATAAAAAGACAGTAACTGGATAGAATAATGGGAAAAACAGAACGTTTTGAGAGGAGACATATTGCCAGTAAACGTATCACATGATGCTCAAACTTGCTAAAAACCAAGAGTATCAAGACCACGGTAAGGTATCTTCATACCCATTTAATTAGTAAATATCAAGAAGTGTGATAATACCAAGCCTTAGAAAAGATGTGGATCAATAGGATATTTTATCCATTGCTGCTGGGAATGTAAATTGGCCCCACCATTTTGGAAAATAACTTGTCACCACCCTCAAAATTTATTATTGCACACAACTTATATATAACCCAACAATTTCAGTCCTTTTTCTATACTCAAAAGAAACTTTAATATATTGATACCCTGTGATTTGTACAAGAATGTTCATAATAGCGCCATTTGTAATAGCAAAAAAACCAAAACCTGGGAACAACCAAAATGCCAATCAACAGGAGAACCAATGAAGAAGTTGTGGCATGTTCCCACCATGGAATTCTACATCATAAGGAAAAAGAACAACTTCTACTCCAAAAAGGAATCTCATAGGCACAATGTCTAGTGACAGAACAGAAGGTAAATTAACTATAGCCACAGATAGCACGGACACATACTGTTAATAATGTTGCATCTAAAAGCCAGTCCCGACAATTCTACTCCTGGGTGTGTACTTGAGAAGAATGAGAAATTATTTTCCCCAAAGCACACATACAAGAATGTTCATAGCAACCTTATTTAGAATACTCAAAACCTGGATGCAAATGAAATGTCCATCAATAGGAGAATGGATAAGTGATTGTGGCACATTCCTACAAAGGAATGCTACATAGCAATGAAAAAGAACTAATAATTGCTACATGAGAAACATGGCCTAGTCTCCTAGACACAGTCCTTAGTGAATGAAGCCAAATGCAAAAAACAATGGCCTCTTATAAATGGTCACATCTATATGAAAATCTATACAGTTAGGCAAAGGTCAATTTGTAGTGGCAAAGGTCAATTTCTTCTGGTGGAAGTGAAAGCTAGGAGGGAAGTACAAGGGAGGTTTCTGGGTTTTGGAAATGTTCTATATCTTGAGCTGGGTGATAATTACACAGATATATACGTATAAAAATTCATTGATCTGAACATTTAAGATTTGCACACTTTTTGTAGTTTATATTTTAATCACTTAAGAACAGGATCGAGAAAACAATGTAATATTTTATACCCTTTTTAAACATTTCAAAAATGAGTGCCACTAACTAATAATATTCACATGTGATAAAAACAAGAAAGGATGAAAGAAGAAAGGGAGGGAGGGACAGAGAGGGGTAAACAAAATTCAAGATGGCGGTTACCTCCAAGGGGAGCACAGTAGAGAAATACCAACGATTTCTTGGGTTGGGTGGTGGCTTTATTAGTGTTTTTAATTTTATTAAAAAGCAATTTATTTAAAAGAAATAGGAGGACCAGGTATGAACCAACGATGATAGTGGGTCATGAATCAAGGGTTATGAATAATTTTTGATATCTGGGGTCATTTTTACGATAGAAATAAATACCCATGCACAGGTTATTTACCTGATAACATTTCCTAAATTGGTTAAACTTAAGTTAACTTGTGATCCTTCCCTCAGTCTGTCTCCTTCAGATCCTGAAGATTTCTGCCTTTCACTTCCTGCTAAATCCACCAAATTAATCGTGGATTGCTTGGTGAGGTCTCTGTCCAGGAAAACCTGTGTGGGAGAGCACCACAGTCATGTTATCAGAGTGGTAGCAGGCTACATATGAAGTCAGTCCAGTTTACACATTAAAACATTTTTTTCTACGTGTACTTCACACTCAAAAGCATATAATAAAATTTAAAACGTTTAATATTATTGGGGTGCCTGGGTGGCTCAGTTGGTTAGGTGACCGACTCTCAGGTCATGATCTCCCGGTTCGTGGGTTTGAGCCCCATATCGGGCTCTGTGCTGACAGCTCAGAGCCTGGAGCCTGCTTCGGATTCTGTGTCTCCCTCTCTCTCTGCCCCTCTTCCGCTCACACTCTGTCTCTCTCTCAAATGTAAATAAACATTAAATTAAAAAAAACATATTACACATTAATATGTAATATATAATGTATGTATTATATATTATAAATAAAAAATAATATAAATTTAAAACATAAATTAATATATAATATATATTATAAATAAAAATTAATATTATAAATTTAAAACATATAAAATTTTAAAACATATAATGAAAATGAAAAAGCCATCTTTTTTACAATGGCATTTTACAATAATACACCACCAGGCCCAAATATCTCTGTTACTCCCTCTCAATTTTGCAGAGCTATTCCCAGTGATCTATTAGATACCAATTGCTGCTCTCAAGTATTTTGATGGTCAAACATTTTAATTTTTTTTTAGCGTTTATTTATTGAGAGACAGAGACACACAGCTGAAGTCAGATGCTTAACCGACTGAGCCACCTGGGTGCCCCGATGATCAAACATTTTATTTTATTTTATTTTATTTTATTTTATTTTATTTTATTTTATTTTATTTTATTTTATTTTATTTTATTTTTATTTTTTTTATTTAACTTTATTTTTTATTTTTTAAAATTTACAT
>NW_024412436.1:12341872-12347119 GCF_014898765.1 Herpailurus yagouaroundi
ATTTCAGTAGATTTCTTAATGCCCCTTACCCATTTAGCCCTCCCACAACCCCTCCAGCAACTCTCAGTTTGTTCTCCATATTTATGAGTCTCTTTTGTCCCCCTTTCTGTTTTTATATTATTTTTGTTTCCCTTCCCTTATGTTCATCTGTTTTGTCTCTTAAAGTCCTCATATGAGTGAAGTCATAGGATTTTTGTCTTTCTCTGACTAATTTCACTTAGCATAATACCCTCCAGTCCTATCCATGTAGTTGCAAATGGCAAGATTTCATTCTTTTTGATTGCTGAGTAATACTCCATCATATATATATATATATATATATATATATATATATATACACACACACACACATATATATATATACATATATATATACATATATATACACATATATATATACACACACATACACACACACACACACATCTTCTTTATCCATTCATCCATCAGTGGACATTTGGGCTCTTTCCATACTTTGGCTATTGCTGATAGTGCTGCTATAAACATGGGGGTGCATGCATCCCTTCGAAACAGCACACCTGTATCCCTTGGATAAATGCCTAGTAGTGCAATTGCTGGGTCGTAGGGTAGTTCTCTTTTTAGTTTTTTGAGGAACCTCCATACTGTTTTCCAGAGTGGCTGCACCAGCTTGCATTCCCACCAACAATGCAAAAGAGATCCTCTTTCTCCGCATCCTCGCCAACATCTGTTGTTGCCTGAATTGTTAATGTTAGTCTGACAGGTGTAAGGTGTTATCTCATTGTGGTTTTGATTTGTATTTCCCTGATGATGAGTGATGTGGAGCATTTTTTCATGTGTTGGTTGGCCATCTGGATGTCTTCTTTGGAGAAGTGTCTATTCATGTCTTTTGCCCATTTCTTCACTGGATTATTTGTTTTTGGCTGTTGAGTTTGATAAGTTTTTTGTAGATTTTGGATACTAACCCTTTATCTGATATGTCATTTGCAAATATCTTCTCCCATTCCGTCGGTTGCCTTTTAATTTTGCTGATTGTTTCCTTCGCTGTGCAGAAGCTTTTTATTTTGATGAGGTCCCAGTAGTTCATTTTTGCTTTTGTTTCCCTTGCCTCCAGAGACATGTTGTGTAAGAAATTGCTGCAGGCAAGACCAAAGAGGTTTTTGCCTGCTTTCTCCTCGAGGATTTTGATGGCTTCCTGTCTTACATTGAGGTCGTTCATCCACTTTGAGTTTATTTTTGTGTCTGGTGTAAGAAAGTGGTCCAGGTTCATTCTTCTGCATGTCCCTGTCCAGTTTTCCCAGCACCACTTGCTGAAGAGACTGTCTTTATTCCATGGGATATTCTTTCCTGTTTTGTCAAAGATTAGTTGCCCATATGTTTGTGGGTCCATTTCTGGGTTCTCTATTCTGTTCCATTGATCTGAGTGTCTGTTCTTGTGCCAGTACCATACTGTCTTGATGATTACAGCTTTGTAGTGTAGCTTGAAGCCTGGGATTGTGGTGCCTCCTGCTTTGGTTTTCTTTTTCAGGATTGCTTTGGCTATTCGGAGTCTTTTCTGGCTCCATACAAATTTTAGGATTATTTGTTCTAGCTCTGTGAAGAATGCTCATATTACTTTGATAGGGATTGCATTGAATATGTAGATTGCTTTGGGTAGTATCGACATTTTAACCCTATTTGTTCTTCTTATCCAGGAGCATGGAATCTTTTTCCATTTCTTTGTGTCTTCAATTTCTTTCATCAGCTTTCTATAGTTTTCAGTGTATAAATTTTTCACCTCTTTGGTTAGATATATTCCTAGGTATTTTATGGTTTTTGGTGCAACTGTAAATGGGATCGATTCCTTGATTTCTCTTTCTGTCACTTCATTGTTGGTGTATAGAAATGCAACTGATTTCTGTGCATTGATTTTATATCCTACAACTTTGCTGAATTCATGAATCAGTTCTAGCAGTTTTTTGGTGGAATCTTTTGGGTTTTCCATATAGAGTATCATGTCATCTGAAAAGAGTGAAAGTTTGACCTCCTTCTGGCTGATTTGGATGGCTTTTATTTCTTTGTGTTGTCTGATTACAGAGGCTAAGATTCCAATACTATGTTGAATAACAGTGGCGAGAGTGGACATCCCTGTCTCGTTCCTGACCTTATGGGGAAAGCTGTCAGTTTTTCCCCATTGGGGGTGATATTAGTGTTGGGTCACTCGTACATGGCTTTTATAATCTCAAGGTATGATCCTTCTATCCCTACTTTATTTAGGGTTTTTATCAAGAAAGGATGCTGTATTTTGTCAAATGTTTTCTCTACATCTATTGAGAGGATCATATGGTTCTTGTCCTTTCTTTTATCGATGTGATGAATCACGTTAATTGTTTTGCGGATATTGAACCAGCCCTGCATCCCAGGTATAAATCCCACTTGGTGGTGGTGAATAATTTTTTTAATGTTTCGTTGGATCCGGTTGGCTAATATCTTGTTGAGGATTTTTGCATCCATGTTCATCAGGGAAATTGGTCTATAGTTCTCCTTTTTAGTGGGGTCTCTGTCTGGTTTTGGAATCAGGGTAATGCTGGCTTCATAGAAAGAGTTTGGAAGTTTTCCTTCCATTTCTATTTTTTGGAACAGTTTCAAGAGAATAGGTGTTAACTCTTCTTTAAATGTTTGGTAGAATCCCCCTGGAAAGCCATCTGGCCCTGGACTCTTGTTTTTTGGCAGATTTTTGATTACTAATTCAATTTCCTTACTGGTTATGGGTCTGTTCAAATTTTCTATTTCTTCCTGTTTCAGTTTTGGTAGGATATATGTTTCTAGGAATTTGTCCATTTCTTCCAGATTGCCCATTTTGTTGGCATATAATTGCTCATAATATTCTCTTATTATTGGATCAAACATTTTAAATAGAAGATACTGGGAAATCTACAAAATGAGTAAGTGTTCAGGATGGTGTGGTCATGCACGGAAGGGATGAGAACATAGATTTTAGAATATGGTAGGTCACCTTGCTGGTTACATGAATGTGAGAAATAGCTTGTCAGAATTTCAACTGTCTGAGTTGGAAATCAGGGATAATAGCATATTAGGTGTTAGGAGGGCAACAGATAAGAGAAATACTGGTTCTAACAATGCCTGGCATACAGTAACAGGTGTTAATATTATTACTGACACCAATAAGCAGAGCGTAATGCTCGGTTTCTACACATATATTTTTCAGTGGATTTCTTCACTTGACTCTAAAATATCAAATTAAGGGGCACCTGGGTGGCTCAGTCAGTTAGGGGTCTGCCTTCGGCTCAGGTCAAGATCTCAGGATTTGTGAGTTTAAGCCCCACGTCGGGCTCTCTGCTTTCCACACAGAGCCCACTTCAGATCCTCTGTCTCGCCCCCCACCCTGCCCAAGAAAACAAAACAAAAAAACAACAATGGAAGAAAACACAAAACAACTAAAATAAAACATCAAGTTACAAAAATAGCGCAAACCTATATAAAGTTTATTAACAATTGGAAAATATCTGAATAGTCCTTAAAAGCCTACAAAGTTCCTTATTTTACTTTTAATTGAAGTACAGTTGGGGCTCGACATTATATTAGCTTCAGGTGGGCAACATGGTGATTTGACAATTATGTATGTTACAAAATGCTCCCCATGGGGAGTGTAGTCTCCGTCTGTCACCATACACTGTTTTTACAATATTATTGACTAGTCCCTATGCTGTACTTTTCATTCCTGTGACTCACTCATTTTACAAGTTTGTACCTCTTAATTTCCTTCACCTATGTCACCCATCCCTCCAAACCCTCCCCACTGGTGACCGCTAGCTCTTGTATTTATTAAGTCTGTTTCTATTTGTGTGTTTGTTCATTTGTCTTGTTTTTTAAGATTCCACATATAATTGAAATCCTGTGGTATTTTTCTTTCTCTGACTCATTTCACATAGCACAATGCCCTCTACGTCCATTGACATTGTCCTGAAAGGCAAGATTTCATTCTTTTTTATAGCTGAGTACTATTTTATTGAGGATATATACCACGTGGTATTGACCGACGCTTGGGTTGTTTCCATATCTTGGCTGTTGTAAATAATGCTGCAATAAATGTAGATGTATGTATATCTTTTGAACTAGTGTTTTCATTTTCTTTGGGTGAGTACCCAGTAGTGGGATTGCTGGATCGTATGGTACTTATATTTTTAATTTTTTGAAGAAACTCCACACTTTTCCACAGTGGCCACACCAACTTACCTTCCTACCAACAGTGTCCAAGAGTTCCCCTTTCTCCACATCTTCACCAACACTTGTTATTTCTTGTGGTTTTGATTCTAGCCATTCTCACAGGTGTGAGGTGATATCTCATTGTGGTTTTGATGATGAGTAATGTTGAGCATCTTTTCATGTGTCTGTATGCCTTCTTTGGAACATGTCTACTCAGGCCCTCTGCCCAATTTTTAAGTCAGATTATTTGGGGTTGGGTTTTTTTTTGTTTTGTTTTGTTTTTTGATATTGAGTTGTATGAATTCTTTATGTATTTTGGACACTAACCCCTTATTGAATATATTATTTGCATTTATCTTCTCCCATTCAGTATGTTGCCTTTTCATTTTGTTGATGGTTTCCTTTGCTCTGCAAAACCTTTTTATTTTGATGTGTCCCAACTGTTTATTTTTGCTTTTGTTGCTATTGTCTGAAGAGACAGAACCAGAAAAATATTAAGACTGTTATCTGAGCATTTACAGCCTATGTTTTCTTTCTTTCTTTAAATAGACCTTTTAAACCACTTTTTATTTATTTATTTTTTTTTAACATTTATTTATTATTGAGAGACAGAGAGACACTGCGCATGAGCAGGGAAGAGGCAGAGAGAGGGGGAGACACAGAATGCGAAGCAGACTCCAGGCTCTGAGCGGTCAGCGAAGAGCCCAACGCGGGGCTCGAACTCACAGACTGTGAGATCATGACCTGAGCTGAAGTTGGATGCTCAACCAACGGAGCCACCAGGCGCCCCTCCTCCAGTGTTTTTGATAACACTAGTATGGTATCTTACAAATAGTTGGTATTCAATTAAAGTTTTTTTTTTCTAATTTTTTTTTATATATGAAATTTATTGTCAAATTGGTTTCCATACAACACCCAGTGCTCATCCCAAAAGGTGCCCTCCTCAATACCCATCACCCACCCTCTCCTCCCTCCCACCCCCCATCAACCCTCAGTTTGCTCTCAGTTCTCAACAGTCTCTTATGCTTTGGCTCTCTCCCACTCTAACCTCTTTTTTTTTTT
>NW_024412436.1:12347129-12349429 GCF_014898765.1 Herpailurus yagouaroundi
TTTCTTTTTGAGAAGCCTGGCTAGAGGTTTGTCAATTTTGTTTATTTTTTCAAAAAACCAACTCTTGGTTTCGTTGATCTGCTCTACAGTTTTTTTAGATTCTATATTGTTTATTTCTGCTCTGATCTTTATTATTTCTCTTCTTCTGCTGGGTTTAGGCTGCCTTTGCTGTTCTGCTTCTATTTCCTTTAGGTGTGCTGTTAGATTTTGTATTTGGGATTTTTCTTGTTTCTTGAGATAGGCCTGGATTGCAATGTATTTTCCTCTCAGGACTGCCTTCGCTGCGTCCCAAAGCGTTTGGATTGTTGTATTTTCATTTTCATTTGTTTCCATATATTTTTTAATTTCTTCTCTAATTGCCTGGTTGACCCACTCATTCGTTAGTAGGGTGTTCTTTAACCTCCATGCTTTTGGAGGTTTTCCAGACTTTTTTCTGTGGTTTATTTCAAGCTTCATAGCATTGTGGTCTGAAAGTATGCATGGTATGATTAAACCACTTTTTAAATGTTTATTTATTTTTGAGAAAAAGAGAGTAAGAGTGGGGGAGGGGCAGCGAGAGAGGGAGAGACAGAATCCGAAGCAGGCTCCAGGCTCCGAGCTGTCAGCGCAGAGCCCAACGCGGGACTCAAACCCATGAGCCGTGAGATCATGACCTGAGCCGAAGTTGGACATTCAACCGACTGAGCACCCAGGCGCTCCTCTTTTTTTTTTTAATTTAATTCATTTTTTTTTTATTTACTACATTCAGTTATCACTTTTAGGTCTTTAATCCATCTTGAGTTTATTGTTGTGTATGGTGTTAGAAAGTGGTCTAGTTTTGGGGCACCTGGGTGGCTCAGTCGGTTAAGCATCCGACATCAGCTCAGGTCATGATCTCACAGCTCGTGAGTTCGAGCCCCACGTCGGGCTCTGTGCTGACAGCTCAGAACCTGGAGCGTGCTTCGGATTCTGTGTCTCCCCCTCTCTGCCCCTCCCCTGCTCATGCTCTGTCTCTCTCTGTCTCAAAAATAAATAAAAACATTAACAATTAAAAAAAAAAAAGAAAGCAGTCCAGTTTCATTATTTTGCACACAGCTTGCCAGTTTTCCCAACATGGTTTATTGAAGAGACTGTCTTTTCTCCCGTTGCATGTTCTCTCCTCTGTTGTAGATTAATTGCCCATAAAAGTGTGTGTTTATCTCTGGCCTCTCTGTTGTGCTCCGTTGATTGATGTATCTGCTTCTGTGGCTGTACCATACTGTTGATTGCTATAGCTTTGTAGTATACTTTGAAATCTGGGATTCTAATTCCTCCAGCTTCACTCCTCTTTCTCAAGACTGCTTTGGTTATTTGGGCTCTTTTGTGGTTCTGTACAAATTTTAGGATTATTTGTTGTAGTTCTATTTTAAAAAAAAAAGCAACAGTACTGGTATTTTGATGGGGATTGCAGGGGATCTGTAGCTTGCTTTGGGTAGTGTAGACATTTTAACAGTATTTGTTCTTCCAACCCTTGAACATGGAATGTCTTTCCATTTATTTGTGTCTTCTTTGGGGCGCCTGGGTGGCTCAGTCAGTTGAGCGTCCGACTTCAGCTCAGGTGATGATCTCGCGATCATGTGTCAGCACAGAGTTGCTTTGGATCCTGTGTCCCCCTCGCTCTCTGCCCACCCCCCTCCTTGCTTGCACGCATGCACTCTGATTCCTTCTCTCTCTCTCTCTCTCAAAAATAAATAAACGTTAAAAAAATTATTTGTGTCTTCTCCAATGTCTTTGATCAATGTTGTATAGCTTTCAGAGGACATTTCTTTTTATCTCCTTGGTTAAATTCATTCCTGGGTATTTTATTCTTTCTGCTAGAATTATAAATAGGATTGTTTTCTTAATTTCTCTTTCCACTAGTTTGTTATTAATGTATAGAAACAGGAATCTATAGACTTCTGTGTATCTATTTTGTATCCTGAAACTTTACTGAATTCATTTATTAATTCTAGTAGTTTTTTGGTAGACTTTAGGGTATTCCATGTATAGTATCATGTCGCCTGCAAATAGTGAAAAATTTTACTTCTTTTTTACTTATTTGGATACCTTATATTCTTTTTCATGTCTGATCATCCGATTGCTGTGGCCAGGACTTCCACATGTGTGTGGTTTTTTTTTTTTAATTTTTAAAAAATATTTATTTATTTATTTATTTATTTATTTATTTATTTATTTATTTTAAAAGACTTTTTTTTTTTTTTAACGTTTATTTATTTTTGAGACAGAGAGAGACAAAGCATGAACAGGGGAGGGTCGGAGAGAGAGGGAGACACAGAATCCGA
>NW_024412436.1:12349439-12362339 GCF_014898765.1 Herpailurus yagouaroundi
AGCATGAACAGGGGAGGGTCGGAGAGAGAGGGAGACACAGAATCCGAAACAGGCTCCAGGCTCTGAGCTGTCAGCACAGAGCCCGACGCGGGGCCCGAACTCACGGACCGTGAGATCATGACCTGAGCCGAAGTCGGCCGCTTAACCGACTGAGCCACCCAGGCTCCCCTATTTTTCTAATTTTTTTTTTTAATTTTTTTTTTAATTTTTTTTTTTTTTTTAGGACTTCCACATGTTGAATAAAAGTGAGCACATCCTGTCTTGTTCCTCATCTTTGAGGAAACCCCTTTAGTTTTTTACCACTGAGTATAATGCCCGCTGTGGGTTTTTCACATGTGGACTTTATTATGTACATTGACTTATGTTCCTCTTAAATCCACCTTATTGAGAGTTTGCGTGATGAACACATGTTAAGTTTTGTCAAATGTTCTTTTCTGCATCTGTTAATCATATGATTTTTGTCCTTCATTTGTTAATGTGGTACATTACGTTGATTGATTTGCAAATCTTGAGCTACCCTTGCGTCCCTGAAATAAATTCTACTTGATTGTGGGAATGATACTTTTCGTGTATTGTTGAATTTGGTTTGTAGAAGATTTTTGCATGTATGTTCATCAAGGATATCAATCTTTAACATTTTTAAATTTGCATCAAGATGATGCTGGCCTCCTACTGTGAAAAAGTTGGAACGTTTCTTTCCTCTCCTATTTTTTGGAATAGTTTGAAAAGAATAGGTATTAACGCTTCTTTAAATGTTTGGTAGACTTCATCTGTGAAGCCGTGTGGTCCTGTGATTTTGTTTGCTGGGAGCTCTTTGAATGCCAATTCAGTGTTTTTCCTGGTTATTGGTCTGGTCAGATTTTCTATTTCTTCCCAATTCAGACTTGGACTTGTACATTTCTAGGAATTTATCCATTTCTTCTATCCATTTGTCCAATTTGTTGGTGTGTAATCTTTTGCAGTAGTCTTTGTAGAGAGAGAATGTGTGCAAGTCAGGGAGGGCCAGAGGGAGAGAGAGAATCCCCCGCAGGCTCCAATCCCAGTGCAGAGCCTGATGTGATTTCAAACTCCTTAAGTTTCTTGAGGTGTATTTTGTGGCCTAACATGAAATCTACCCTGGAGAATGTTTCATGTACACTTGAAAAGAATTTGTATTCTGCTGTTCTTGGATGGTATATGTATCTGGGCGATCCATCTGGTCTCATGTGTCATTCAAAGCCACTGTTTTCCTTGTTGACTTTCTGTCTGGACAATCTGTCCACTGACTTAAGTGGGGTGTTGAAGTCCCCTCCTATTGTTGTATTACTGTCAATTTCTCCCTTTATGTCTGTTAATATTGTCTTTATATATTTAGGTGCTCCTATGTTGGGTGCAGACAGATTTACAACTGTTATAGCCTCTTGTTAGAGTGATCCCCTTATCATTATGTAATGATGTCTCTTGTTACAGTCTTTGTTTTAAAGTCAATTTTGTCTACCCTAGCATTTGTTTTTTGCTTCCACATGCGTGGAATATCTTTTGCCATCTTTTCACTCTCAGTCTGTATGTATCCTTAGGTCTGAAGTGAATCCCTGAGGCAGCATATAGTTGGGTCTTGTTTGTTTGTTTGTTTATTCCATTCAGTCACTTTATGTTCTTTTGATTGGAACATGTAGTCCATTTACGTTCATTTTTTCCAAGTTTTGGTTTAAATTCTAGTTAGGGGCACTTGGGTGGCTCAGTCAGTTGAGCATCTGACTCTTGGTTTGGGCTCAGGTCATGATCTCCCAGTTAGTGAATTTGGGCCCCACATAGGGCTCCATACTGACAGCGCAGAGCCTCCTTGGGATTCTCTCTCTCCCTCTCTCTCTGTCCCTCCCCTGTTCAGGCACTCTCACTCTGTCTTAAAATAAATAAATAAATAAATAAATAAATAAGTAAGTAAGTAAGTAAGTTCTAATCAGTTAACATACAGGGTATTATTGGTTTCAGGAGTAGAACTCAGTGATTCATCACTTACATACAACATCCAGTGCTCATCCCAACAAGTGCCCTCATTAATACCCATCACCCACCTAGCCCATCCCCCACCACCTCCCTTCAGCAATCCTCAGTTTGTTCTTTGCCGTTAAGGGTCTCTTATGGCTTGCTTCCTTTTCTTTGTCCCCCCTTACCGTATGTTCATCTATTTTGTTTCTTAAATTCCACATATGAGTGAAATCATATGGTATTTGTCTTTTCTCTGACTGACTTATTTCGTTTAACATAATACACTCTAGCTCCATCCACGTTGTCACAAATGGGAAGGTTTTATTCTTTGTGATGGCTGGGTAGTATTGCATTGTGTGTGTGTGTGTGTGTGTGTGTGTGTGTGTGTGTGTACATACCACATCTTCCTTATCCATTCATCAGTTGATAGACATTTGGGCTCTTTCCATACTTTGGCTATTGTTGATAGTGCTGCTTTAGACATCAGGGCGCATGCACCCCTCCGAATCTTTTTTTTTTTATCCTTTTGGTAAATACTTAGTAGTGCGATTGCTGGATCATAGGGTAGTTCTATCTTTAACTTTTGGGGGAACCTCCATACTGTTTTCCAGAGCAGCTGCACCTGTTCATTACCACCAACAGTGCAAAAGGGTTCTCCTTTCTCACATCCTCATCAACATCTCTTGTTTCATGTGTTGTTAATATTAGCCATTCCGACTGGTGTGAGGTAATATCTCATCATAGTTTGGATTTGTATTTCCCTGATGATGAGTGATGTTGAGCATCTTATGTGTCCATTAGCCATCTGGTGTCTTCTTCGGAGAAATGTCTATTTATATCTTCTGCCCATTTCTTGACCAGATTATTTGTTTTTTTGGGTATTGAGTTTGATGAGTTCTTTATAGATTTTGAATACTAACCCCTTATCAGATATGTCATTTGCAAATATCTTCTCCCATTCCATTGGCTGCCTTTTAGTTTTGTTGATTGTTTCCTTTGCTGTGCAGAAGCTTTTTATCTTGATGAAGTCCCAATAGTTCCTTTTTGCTTCGGCGATGTGTCTAGTAAGAAGTTGTTCCGGCCAAGGTCAAAGAGGTTGCTACCTATGTTCTCCTCTAGGATTTTGGTGATTTCCTGTCTCACATTTAGGTCTTTGTCCATTTTGAATTTATTTTTGTGTGTGGTGTAAGAAAGTGGTCCAGTTTCATTCTTCTGCATGCTGGTGTCCAGTTTTCCCAACACCATTTGTCAAAGAGACCATCTTTTTTCCATTGGATATTCTTTCCTACTTTGTCAAAGATTAGTTGACCATATAGTTGTGGGTCCATTTCTGGGTTTTCTATTCTGTTCCATTGATCTGTGTGTCTGTTCCTGTGCAAGTACCATACTGTCTTGATAACTACAGTTTTGTAATACAGCTTGAAGTCTGGAATTGTGATTCCTCCAGCTTTTTGTTTCTTTTTCAGGATTGCTTCAGCTATTCAGGGTCTTTAGCAGTTGCATAGAAATTTCAGGATTGTTTGTTCTAGCTGTGTGAAAAATGCTGGTAGTCCATTTACACTTAAAGTAATTATTGATAAGTATATAGTTCTTGTTATTAGTAAACAAAATTTATTGCTCTTTTCCTTTGTGATTTAATAACTTTCTTTATTGTTGTGCTTGGAATCCTTTCTCTTTATTTTTTGTGTATCTTACGGGTTTTGGGTTTGTGGTCACCATGAGGTTCACATGTAAATTCAGTGTAAATAATAGTCTATTTTACATTGATGATTGCTTAAGTTGAAACACATTCTAAACGCTCTACATTTTTCCTTCCCCTCCACATTTTATGTATATGGTGTCATACTTTATATTTAAAAATTTTATGTATCCTTTAACTGACTTCTGTATATATAATTAATTTTACTACCTTTGCCTTGTAACCTTCATACTAGCTTTAGTAGTGATTGATTTATCACCTTTATGTCTGGTTTTACCAGTGACATTTTTTCCTTGCATAATTTTCTTAAAAAAAAAAAGTTTATTCATTTTGAGAGAGGGCGTGCACACACACGAACGAGGGAGGGGCAGAGGGAGGAGTGAGAGGGAATCCCAGGCAGGTTCTGCACTGACAGTGTGGAGCCCAGTGTGGAGCTGCGTGCTCCCTCCTGTGTGACTGGCCATGGCAGCTGTGGGTGTGCCGGTGGTCAAGGCTGGCTCCCCTCCTCTGGGGCAGGAGTCTTTTTGGATGGATGGGTGGGTGGAACACAGGGTCAGGACAGGCAGGGCTAAGGTGGTGGATGGAGAGCATCAGAACTGACTCCCACAAGGACTGACCAGCCAGGCTGAAGGAGGTCAAGGAAAACAGTACCTTCAGCACTCTCATTCCCTGAGAAAGCTCCTACAGATCTCTGATCCTCTGACACATGCCTTAAAATCACTGCTTCTGTGCTGGCCCTTTAAGAGTGGACTCTCGGATTCTTTAATTGATATATTTTTATTTATTTTGAGAGAGAGAGAGTGAGTGGGAGGGGGTCAGAGAGAGAGAGTGAGGGAGCGAGACTCCCAAGTAGGCTCTGAGCTGTCAGCGCAGAGCCCAATGCTGGGCTCGATCCCACGAACGGTGAGATCCTGACCTGAGCCAAACCAAGAGTCAGGTGCTTAATCGACTGAGCCACCCAGGTGGCCCAGACTCTTGGATTCTTATGGCGCTTTGCCTCTCCCAGAGTTAAGTCCACTGATTTTCAGAGCCAGGTATTACAAGGCTTGTCTTTCCGATGCAGGTCTCCAGGGCAGGGGGTGCCCTGATACCCTTGCTCGTGAGGGAAAATCTTGGCGCCTGGGATATCCTTCTCGCTTGGGCGTCATTATGCTTGGGCTTTGCTTTCCAGCTAGGTCTCCACCCCTCCTACCCTTCTCAATGGGGGTTATCTCTCCGTGTCTTTAGCTGTGGAAGAGCTGTTCTGCTAGTCTTCGAGTCATTTCCAGAGTGAGCTGGACCATGCGTAGTCATTGCCTCTGTGTGTGAGGAGGAGGAAACGAGCTCAGGTCCCTCTCCGCCATCTTCACAGTCTGCCCTCAAACTTCTTTAAGATGCAGGCTCTTATTTAAGCTTCCCAGCATTCCTTCAGGATCGCATTTTACAGAATAGGAAACGGAGACTGAGGGCAAGGAAGTTATTTCCCGAAGTTTCAAAGCCGGTAAACAAAGGGTCAGGTAATAGTCCAGTGTTGTCCCACTATTCCTGATCAGAGCAGGGCAACCTTCATTTATTCCCATTCTGTCTGTGACTCGGGCTGTGGCGTAGGGAACAGAGATGGTGAAATCCCAGCTCCCTGCACCGATTGCCCAGGCTTTGTAAATAACTGTTTCTGAATCTGGCTGGTGACGATCTAGAGTTCACTCTCTGATATCTACCGAGGAGTACGGAGGGGAAAAATGTGCTCGGTTTTATCAGAGATGCCAGTTAGTGGAGAGTTACATGGGTGAGCTAGTTTCGAAGACTTTGTCTTGCAACTTGCATGAATCGGAAAGGTAGTTGAGTGTCTGGTGTCCTCTAGGCTCAGGGATCTGAAAGCTGGTCATCATCGTACTGGGGAGCCAGGGTGGAGAGAGGCAAGGTGCCTCCCTTCCTCCTGCTCCTGACCCCGGAGCCCCTGGTTGGAAGCAGCCACCGTAATCCACAGGTCAAATCTGAAAGGATTCCGGAACACCCACCAGCTCCTCGTGCCCTCGGGGTACCCTCCCCACAGACCCCAAGCCTGGTGGGGAACCGGGACGGCTGCCTTCCCGCACATCTCACCTGCCTGAACTGAATGGTGATAACCATATGAGACCGGCTGCTGCTGGCGTTCATGTTGGTCGAGGCCGTGGTCCTTATTTTTGTCCCTCGCTCCATCAGCCTTTCAATCTGCGCGTAGTTCTCACAGGGCACTGACTTCAGGCCGTCCACATAAAAGCCCAGGTGTTGATCCTCCCTTACTTTTAGTCCTCCGGGTTGCTTGGTTCTAGACAGCAGGTCTCGTATCTGTGGAAAAAAAGAGTATAAACTTCAGGAAGCCAGGGGTTTCCATTTACATCGCTCTTACGCCTCTGCCTAGGATATATCAAATTAAAAAAAACTTATTGGGGCCCCTGGGTGGCTCCGTTGGTGAAGCGTCCGACTTCGGCTCAGGACATGATCTCATGGTTCGTGAGTTCGAGCCCCGTGTGGGGGGCTCTGGGCGGACAGCTCGGAGCCCGGAGCCCACTTTGGAGTCTGTGTCTCCCTCTCTCTCTGCCCCTCTCCTGCTCGTGCGTGCGCGCTCCCTCTCTCTCTCTCTCTCAAAAATAAATAAACATTAAAAATAAATAAATATTTATTGAACGAATAGATGCTAAATTTCGGTAGGTACTGGACACTCTCATAATTAAGGTGAGTAAGCAATAGGGGAACAGCCAACACGAGGGAAATCTGTTGTAACTGCTGGCATAAGCCTAGTTTTCTGAAACTCAGTTCTAGTATTTTCTAGTACCTCAGGCAGCCCATCCGGCCTGTGAACTCCCTTCCTGTGGGATCAGTAGATCCTGACATAGTTCCTGACATAGGAGAGGCACTCCGTGAATGCTTTTTCACAGGACGGTGTAATCAGAGCGAGGCTAACGAATAATGTTTAACACACTGTATGTTGTGCATTAGAAGCGTCTGGAACCACTTCTACAGCATGATGAAATATTGGAGTGGGTGTGCACGGGCGTCTGGCTTTCAACAGGTGCTTCTAAAACGTTTATGCTTGAGGGGCGCCTGGGTGGCTCAGTCGGTTAAGCGGCCGACTTCGGCTCAGGTCATGATCTCGCGGTCCGTGAGTTCGAGCCCCGCGTCGGGCTCTGTGCTGACCGCTCGGAGCCTGGAGCCTGTTTCAGATTCTGTGTCTCCCTCTCTCTATGACCCTCCCCCGTTCATGCTCTGTCTCTCTCTGTCTCAAAAATAAATAAACGTTAAAAAAAAATTAAAAAAAACAACAACAAACATTTATGCTTGAAACCCTTATTCTCTTATTGCCATGAACGTTCTCCCAGGAGCCTTGTTAACCATTTTATTGGATAAGCAACTCCTTTGGGGATAACATAGAAATACACCATCCTGGCCCCGGTCTGAATTACCACAGAGTCTCTGTTACAAAGTGGTGACATTTTACTGAAAACAGTGACAACTAAAAATAAAAATAAATAGCAGAGAATAGCGTGCTGAGTACCCAAGGTCAGCAGAAGGCCTGATGCACCTGGGGGGGAGGGGAATCATCGTCCCCCAAATGCTACCATCCCGAACCCTACTCCCAAGGGAAACTGATTCAATCCCGAAGGTATTTGCGCCAGTCAAGTCTAACAAGAGAATGAGGGTGATTCTTTGAATCTTCTTGTCGGAGATTCGTGAGCTGTCACACCTAGACCACGGCCTCGGGTGCAAGCCCGTGTTGCCTCTCACCCAAGAAGAGCCACTTCGGACAAGGCCAAGTAGGTCCTGCTGTGGGAGTCTGGTAGAGGCAGAGGCCCCCAGAGGGGTGGTTTGGTGGCTTATGGTACCGAGACGTCTGGGCTGGGAGCCTGAAGACCTGGGTTCTCAGTCCTTGTTTTGCTTCCAGCCTGGGAGTGCTTTGGAAAATCTCTTATTTTCCTAGGGTTCATAATAGGAGGGGGCGGATTAAACGATCTCTGAGATCTCCCCCAGGTCTGTTGCTCCACAGCTCTGCGTCCTAGAACCAAGACAAGATCGCAGATGGAACCTCGGGCGAGCCAAACTAAGACAGTGGACGTAAGGTGCCAGAGAGAGGGACAGATCCTGGTGCCAGCGCCCTCCAGGGAATGTCTCGAGATCAGAATTGGGTGACTCTCATAAGACCTTCTTCACTCACCTGGGCTTTCCCGGGACTCCCCTAACGCTGCCTCTATTTGGCACGCCTTCAAATCCAACTTCCCTCTGCTGCTAGAGAACGCTCCCAGAATCCCAGTCCGATTTTCTGATTTCCCTGTAAGATCCTCCACTGATTCTCCACTGCCTGCAGGACAAAGGCCCCTCGCTCTCAGGCAGGGCCTATCTTTGGCTTCATCTCCTGACGTCCCCACCGTGCATCCAACTCCGGCTACCCAGAGTACTTACTCACTGCTCCCTTCAGTGCCATGCGCTTTCCGGTATTTTTCGACTGGTGAAAACTAATTCTGGCCCAAAGTGCCCCTATCTGTGCCCCGAGTCTTCCCGCAGCCTCCCCAAGCTCATACACATCTCTCGAGGCCCAGTCTGAGTCCAGCGTTGACCGATGTTGCCAAACATGCCAGGCAGTCACACATTCCGTCCTCTCTGCGCCTTGCGCTTTACTTTTCATGCCACACATGTAAGGCATCACTGTCTGGAGAGGTGTTTTAAGCTCCCACCAGACTCCTCCGTGGTGGGAGTTAAGTCCTGGGACTCACTCGTCCTCAGAGTCTGGTATGATGTCTGAAACATCACAGGTACCTAATAAGCTTCACTTTAAGTACCTAGAGGAAGACTCATGGAATATGAGAAACGGAAATGTTCCTAAGATGTCCAGTGTTCTCATTTTAGAGACAAGAAGACAGAATTCTAGACAGCGTATCATCATAAACAGATGTCAGTAGGGAGACCACAATGAGATGCCCACCAGAAGTTGGTAATAAAAGAAATTAAATTGTCTTCCTAAAGTTATTGGTGTAAGGTAAAGGAGCCATACTATCTTCCAAGTCTTAGCAACTTGAAAGAAATAGAAACTTAACCAGTGACCTTGACATGAGAACCCATTTGGAATCCACAACTATATGGTCAGTCAATCTTTGGCAAAGCAGAAAAGATATCCCATGGGAAAAAGACAGTCTCTTCAACAAATCGTGTTGGGAAAACTGGACAGCAACATGCAAAAGAATGACACTGGACCACTTTCTTACACCACGTACAGAAATAGATTCAAAATGGGTAAAGACCTAAATGTGAGACAGGAAACCATCAAAATCCTACAGGAGAACACAGGCAATAACCTCTTTGGCATCAGCCCTAGCAACTTCTTTCTAAATATGTCTCCTGAGGCAAGAGAAACAAACAGCAAAGGAAACAATAAACAAAATTAAAAAGCAACCCATGGAATGGGAAAAAATATTTGCAAATGACACATCAAAACGATAGTATCCAAAATCTATAAAGACCTTATCAAACTCAACACCCAAAAACCAAATAATCCAATTTTAAAAAGGACTGAAGACATGAACAGACATTTCTCCAAAGAAGACGTAGAGATGGCCAACAGACACTTGAAAAGATGCTCAACATCATTCATCGTCGGGGAAATGCAAAGCAAAACCGCGATGAGATGCCACCTCACGCCTGTCAGGATGGCTAAAATTAACAACACAAGGAACGACAGGTGTTGGCAAGGATGTGGAGAAAAGGAAACCCTCTTGCACTATTGATGGGAATGCAAAGTGGTGCAGCCACTGTGGAAAAGTCTGGAGGTTCCTCAAAAAGTTAAAAACATAACTACCCTATGACCCAGTAATTGCACTACTAAGTATTTACCCAACGAATACAAAAATACTGGCCTGCCTGGGTGGCTCAGTCGGTTAAGCATCTGACTCTTGATCTCAGCTCAGATCATGATCTCACAGTCGTGAGTTTGAGCCCCACACTGGGCTCCATGCTGAGCATGAAGCCTACTTAAAAAAAAATCCAAAAATACTAATTCAAAGGGATACATGCACCCCAATATTTATAGCAGCATTATCTGCAATAGCCAAATTATGGAAGCAGCCTAAGTGTCCATTGACCGATAAAAAGATAAAAAAGATGTATACACACACACACACACACACACACACACACACACACACACACTGGAATATTACTCAGCCATAAAAAAAGAATGGAAACCTTGCCATTTGTGACACCATGGATAGAGCTAGAGTGTATTCTGCTAAGTGCAATAAGTCATTCAGAGAAGTACAAACACCTTATGATTTCACTAATAGGTGGAACTTAAGAGACAAAACAAATGAGCCAAGGGGAAAAAAAAAGAGAGATAAACCAAGAAACAGACTCTTAACTACAGAGCATAAACTGATGGTTACCAGAGGGGACCATCTGTAAATATTCAGGAGCACCCCTTTTAAGCCTAAAAGTGTATTGGCTATTGAGACGGTATTTCCTGTAGAAGGGTGTTCACAAAGAAATGGTCTGTTTGGGAGTTACAAATATTTAATTAAAGTTCACAGTATAATATGACCAATTCATGGGGAAAGGGCAGTGAGACCACAGTACATCTCAATGGGTATTGTCTTATTAGAAATTCTCTACTTTATAAGTGAGAAGACTGAGTTCTGAGTTAAAGTGATTTTCCAAAGTCACGTGGCTAGTCCATGAGAGAGCTGGGGTCTGAGACCATGCCCTTCCTTTAGGGACAGGCGAACCATGGCCTGGGGGCTAAATTCAGCCTACCACGTGTTTTTGTATGATCCTTGACATAAGACCGTTTTCCACATTTTTAAATGATTGAAAAAAAAATCAAAAGGTATTTTGTGGTATGTTAAAATTGATGAGAAGAACAAAGGCAAGAGAAATGTAGCTAAAATTAAGTCTCCTTACACCCCGCAACCCACTGATAAATCCCTGAGATGTGCAGAGCATGACCTTCCTCAAGGAATTCACGGCTGCCTTAATGTTGATATTTCATCAAAGACTAAAAGCAGCCTTATCTTAACAATAGGTTGCCCCCCCCAGGGGGCTTCTAACGTGCACAAATTCCTTAGAGACCTCTGCTATCGCTAACTCCCACTAACTAAAAAATATATCATCAGTCACTCCTCATGATCCCAATGCAGCCCCTTCTGCCCATGGGTACTGTCCCCATGCTATAATAAAAGCACCTTTTTGCACCGAAAATATCTCAACAATTCTTTCTTGACAGTTGGCTCATGGCCCCACATCAAGATTTATGTGAAATTTAAGTTTCAGTGTCCAGGAATCAAATTTTATGGGTACACAGCTGTGCCTGTTCATGCATATACCGTTTGCTCTACGAGGGCAGAAGTGAGTAGTTGCAGCAGAGACTGGCCCTTTGAAAATAAATTTGCCGCCACCTCCTCTACCCCACTTGCTGACTGAGGTCAACTGCTGCAGGATGTGTGGGAGCCCTGAGCCCGGAGCTGTACCTCCAAGGGCAGTGCTTTCTTCAAGGGTGGCGAAAGCAGGGGGCCGTTCCAGGGAGAGAACGGGAAATGCAGGATGGAATGACGTGTTCTGGAAAGGAAGGAGAAGTCTATGCGGCTGAAGCATAGGGTGTGTGGAGATAACAGGACAAGACGTAGAGCCGGAGAGGTGGGTCAAAGCTGGCTAGCCAATGCCAGGCTACAGAGTTCTGACTGTATCTGTAGTGCGGGGGATATTGATATTGATAGTATTAATATTGATTAAGCTGCAGAGTCACCCAGATTTGTGTGTCAGAGAACAGAATCGCCGTTACCTGCTCATTGTAAATTTCCAGCATACTGAATGTAACCTGTACAGAAAAGAACATAAAGTAAATATTCTTTGGAAAGTCATCTTCGGGAAAAAAAAAAAAAAGTAATGTAGGAACAACAAAAATTTCCCACAAAGGGAAAGGCTATTATTAAATATACCATATTTACATATACCATTATCTCTCACATGTCGTAAGAGATTCTTGCATAATTTTAATGATCTGGAGGAAGTTATTAATATAAATGAAAAACAGATAAACACCTCTGTGTGTGTGTGTGAGTGTGTGTCTTTCAATCTCAATTGGAAACAGAAAAAGATTATTTAAAAAAAATTTTAATGTTTTTCTTTGTGAGAGAGAGCACAAGTAGGGGAGGGGCAGAGAGAGAGGGAGACACAGAATCTGAAGCAGCACAGAGCCTGATGTGGGGTTTGAACCCATGAACTGTGAGACCATGACTTGAGCCAAAGTCGGATGCTTAACTGACTGAGCCACCCAGGTGTGCCAGAAAAAGGTTATTCTTTATTGTTCGCCCTCACTCTGAACATATGTACAGAAAAAGGTGGTTTTTACCCTACTGTGCTTTTGGAATATTGCTGGACAAGCCAGCACCCCTTAAGCAGGAGACTGGAGGGCTCTGAATGGCTCTAGCATAAAGAAAAGGCCCCACGATACTGACATTTGCCACCACCCCTCTACCAAGGGGAAGGCTGGCTTGTGCATTTCATTACCCCATCGTGGGTCTTGCCAGTCATGTCTCCTGTCCCCAGAGCTTCCAACTAACTTGAGTGTCACATGTTTTAAACAAATGGCCTAGGATTAGCAGACCAGGAAAGCCTCCAATATGAGAAAGCAAACAAACTGTAGAAAAAAGGAACTCCAAGAAAGCAGACAATGCATGGAGTAGAAGAAAACACTTTTAAAAGTCCTATAGGGACACCTGGGTGGTTCAGTCGGTTAAGTGTCCAACTTTGGCTCAGGTCATGATCTCATGGTTCGTGAATTTGAGTCCTATGTTGGCCTCTGTGCTGACAACTCAGAACCTGGAGTCTGCTTTGGATTCTGTGTCTCCCTCTCTCTCCACCCCTCCCCTGCTCACACTGTGTCTCCCTCTTTCTCAAAAATAAATAAACATTAAAAAATATATTTTAAAAAGTCCTATAATTCCTAGCATCAGAGAAAGAATTCTATCTATGAAAAAACAGGATGCTATTAAAAAGGAAAAAGAGAGTAAGAATGTTTGCACATTAAACTTGAGGAAAGATAGCCAAAGTGACAATGTAGTGGAAGGGTTGTAAGATAGAGTTGAGGGAATCTTCTAGAATAAAGGGGGGAAAAAAGACCAAGAAGTGGAAAGCAAGAAGTAAAACATTATACAATTAGAACATTAGCACAAGAGCTCCAAAATCCAATTAAGAGGAGTTCTAGAAGGGAGAACAATTATAAAAGAAATAAC
>NW_024412436.1:12362739-12461205 GCF_014898765.1 Herpailurus yagouaroundi
CGGACCGCGAGATCGTGACCTGGCTGAAGTCGGACGCTTAACCGACTGTGCCACCCAGGCGCCCCCCACAAATTTTAAAATTAAAAAATTAAAGAATACTTGAAGAAAAACAGTGTAGAAAGGCGTTTATGTATTCCTTGGTTCAGCAGTGACTAATAGTTGCACAGCTAAAATGCTAAACACTACTGATTTAACCAAATTTTGCGATAACGCAGCGGTTATGTGGCCAAGAAAGCATCGTGGTGTATGGTGTGGGTATGATGGGGATAAATTCTTTTTTACTGTGGCAAGAAGGTCAACAGCAATTTCAGACATTTTTACTAAGAGGATAAAAACCAGCATTGTTTGAAAATATGCAGATGGATACCAGGGCAAATGGCAAAGCATGGAAGATGGTAACCTTTGGGCCACGATGGGCAAGGAGGGGAGGAAGGACAGCAAGACACTGGTGGCTTCCAACAAGGCTGTCAGTGCAATTCTGTACCATCCTTCCATTTAACATGTATGATCTGGGGCGCCTGGGTGGCTCAGTCGGTCAGTTGAGCGTCCAACTCTTGGTTTTGGCTGAGATCGTGATCTCACAGTTCTTGAGATCAAGCCCCACATTGGGCTCTGCACTGAGCATGGAGCCTGCTTGGGATTCTCTCTCTTCCTCTCTCTCTCTCAAAAATAAACATTAAAAAAAAATTAAAAAGTGTACAACCCAATGGTCTTGAGTGTATTCACAGAGCTGTGTAACTACCCCCACAACCTAAGAATGTTTTGTCCCCTCCAAAAAGAACCCCATTAACAGTCACTCTCCACTCGACCTTCTCTGTTCCTCTCTGCTCCGCCCCAACCCTAGGCAATCACCAACCCACTTTTTGTCTCTATAGATTTTTCCTATTCTGGCCATTTTATGTGAAGGGAATCAAATGGTATGGTATCTTTCCTGTGTGGCTTTTTTTCCACTCAGCATAATGTTTTCAAGGTTCATCCATTTTTAAATATTGCTTTGTTTGTTTTACTTTATTTTAGAGAGCGAGCACATGTGAGTAGAGGTGGGGCAGAGAGAGGGAGAGAGAGAGAATCCCAAGCAGGCTCCATGCCCTGTGCAGAGCCTGATGAGGGGCTCAATCCCACAACCCTGGGACCATGACCTGAACTGATCAAGAGTCTGTCGTTCAACCAACAGAACCACCCAGGTGCCCCAAGTTTCATCCATGTTGTAGCAGGTGCCAGATGCTATAGTTCCTCTTACTGCTGAGTATATTCCATTGTCTGGCCATACCGCCTTCCATTCATCCATTCATCAGTTGATGGCCACTTGGCTTGTTTCCACTTTTTGACCTTCGCAAATATGTCGCTGTGCAACATTCATGTATATGTTTTTTGTGTGGGCGTAGGCCTTCCTTTCCCTTAGGTAATTTGGGTTTTTAAACTATGCTTGTATTACTTTGAAAAAAAATTAATTACAAAATTACTAATATACTATAATGTTGACAGTATTTACGTGATGAGATTGTGAGCAGTTTCTGTTCTCTGACTTGAACACATTGCTTTTAAAATCAGGAGGAAAATTGAGATAAAAAAAAGATGATGCATTGTTGAATTTTCATGACATAAATTTCACCTGTCACTTAGAGGAAACAAACACAGGCTCTGCTTACAGGTATTTGTAGACAATTTACCGTCATGTTTTAAAGACATTTGTTAATGGTTGCTGTCCATCGTGGTGATGTCACCCACCTTCAGTGAATTTAAAATTCAGTGTGGGCCTTCTATGTTGGGGCAAGTAAGAAACTCTGCTGGGGAAACTGATAAAGAAAATAAAAGTCCTTATCTAGAAATAAAAACCCATAGGGGCACATGGGTGGCTCAGTCAGTTGAGCGTCTGACTTCAGCTCAGGTCATGATCTCACTGTTCAGGAGTTTGAGTCCCACATCGGGCTCTGTGCTGACAGCTTGGAGCCTGGAGCCTGCTTCAGATTCTGTGTCTCCCCCTCTCTCTGCCCCTCCCCTGCTCATGCTCTATCTCTCTCTGTCTCTCAAAAAATGAATAAACATTAAAAAAATTTTTCTAAAGAAATAAAAATCCATAAATGAAGATGAAGACACAGCCACAGCCTTAGCAGAAGAGGGGAGTAAAGGTGACTGTAGGAGAGTCAGTGACAGTCTTGTCGAGCAACCCCAACAATGATCGATCCCTTGGAGTGTTAGCTTTTAAGACAGCTGCTTCTAGGATATTCAAAATGCCTTTAAAAAATATTTCCTTGGGTTTGCCTCAGGACAAGAAAAATTCTACATTCTCGTTATCTGCAACTTGATTTTATGATCCTGAAAACATTTTGCTATGGAAAATTAACATTATCCCCCAATAGAGATGCGGATAATTCGGGGCCAGGGATTTTCAAAATGAGAGAAGAAATCCCTCCAAGAAGGGATTTTAGGAGAGTACACACCTGGTATTCCTGATTTCTCTCCGGCTCCTCAATTGCTTGAAAGAGCTCTTCACATACATTTGGAATGATACCCTTGTTTGCTCCAAGCCCAACCATGGAATAGCTTTTTCCAGAGCCAGTTTGGCCATAGGCTAGGAGGGTGGCATTATAGCCTTGCCAAGCACTGTCCAGAATTCCCCTGCCAAGATCATGGAAAACATCTTTCTGCAAAGAAGATCACAGGCATAGTGTTCAGCTCAGGCTTTTCACGATACTCTCAAAACATAAATATTCTGGTTTTGATGAATTGCTTAATTAGTACTCTATGACCTACTTGAAATAAAATTCTGATACTGTCTTAGGACCAATAAAATAAAGCTGGAAACCAAAAATGAGATTTGGCCATTTGGAAAACACTGATGATCGTGAATCTTCAACTAGCTGGTGTCCATCAATAGCAAATCTGTGCCTCTCACAGCCTTGCCAAAACCTAGCCTTGCTAGGTCATTAAAATTCAGCAATCAGACAAAAATTTCAAGGTGTCAGAGACTAGTCAAAGTGTCTCCTACTTTCTCTTTGTTCTTGACTCCAAACAATAACATCACAAAATCCCTGCACTGATTTCAGTCCTCTGCTGCTGAGCTCTTTTGTGTGTGTGTGTGTGTGTGTGTGTGTGGCCACAAGACCCAGTGGTTTTGGAGCATTTCTACAACACATACATACATGGGCACACACTCCCTTTTTAAGTGGGAGACACAGATGCCTGTGCCCACAACTGCTTGAAAGAGAAGATGTGGTCTGCCTCCTTCGTTATCTGGGCCATGACCACAGCCAGCAATATTCTCTTATTTGAGGCTGTTTCAAAAAGTACATTCTTCTCTGATCTCTAATATCAATAAAATAATAAGTAAGCTTGGAGTGCCTGGGAGGCTCAGTTGGTTGAGCATCCAACTCTTGTTGTCAGCTGGGGTTATGATCCCAAATCATGGGATCAAACCCCGTGTCCGGCTCCGTGCTGAGTGTGGGGCCTGTTTGGGATTCTCTCTCTTCCTCTGCCCCTACCCTGCTAATGCACACATGGATGTACACTCTCTCTCTCTCAAACAACAAAAAAGATAGTAAGCTTTACATGATCCCTCCATTGCAGTAGGTACATTTGTATAATTTATATAATTTTTACGTCTGGGAAAGATGCACATACCAACATAGTATGATTTATATGTGGACAATAGACAGGAACCGATTTTCTCATACTGTTCATTTCTCATAAGAAAGGAATACAAATTATTACACTACAACGTTTAGGGGAGCTTCAGGCCTAAGATGTAGAATTTGGCCAGTGGTTTCTGAAATCGTTGTAATTATGCTTTTCCCAGAGAAATGTGTTCTTACAAAGGGTATCTACTCTATACCTTAAGAGCTATTAGCTAAACCTAAGGAGCACCTACTAAGCTTAGTAAAGTAACTAGTTTTGGAGTTAGAATTACATTTCTAATTTCTTCCTACCCACCATCCTATCATCAAATATACGAAGCATTGTCCTGCACTACAGTGTGTGAAACAGTAATTCTGTGATCTCGTAACAGGTGGTCAAAAAAGCTTGATGGTGCTCCTCATCCCCAAGTGAATTCTTTACAGCACAATTCCTGCAGTCTTTTAAAACTATCTTTTCAAAACTCGAGATGTAATTGATATATAACATTATATTAGGTTCAGGTGAACAACGTGATATTTGTACATATTGTGAACTGATTACCAGAATTAGTCTTCTTGATAATAGCCATTCTACCTGGTGTGAGGAGATGTGTCGCCGTGGTTTTGATTTGCATTTCCTGATGAGTGACATTAAGCATCTTTTCTTGTACCTGTTGGCTATTTGCATATCTTCTTTGGAGAAACTCTATTCATTTCCTCTGCCCATTTTTTAATTGGGTTGTTTGCTGTTGTTGTTGTTGTTGTTGTTATTTGCTATTGACTTGTATAAGTTCTTTATCTATTTTGGATATGAACCAGATATATGATGTGCAAATATTTTCTTCCATTTTGTATGTTGCCCTTTCATTTTGCTGATGATTTCCTTATGTACAGAAGCCTTTTTGGTCTGACATAGTCCCACTTACTTACTTTTGTTTTTGTTATTAAGTCCAAAACATCATTTCCAAGACTGATATGTAGAAGCTTACCACCTATGTTGCCTCTGAGAAATTTTGTGGGTTTTGCCCTTATGTTCAAGTTTTTAATACATTTCAAGTTAATTTTTGTGAATGGTGTGATGTGGGGGTCCAGTTTCATTCTTTTGCATGTGACTGTCCAGTTTTCCCAAAACCATTTATTGAAAACACTGTCCTTTCCCCCGTCGTCTATGTTTGGCTCCTTTGTCATAGATTAATTGACTATATACACATGGGTTTATTTCTGGGCTCTCTGTTCCATTCCACTGATCTATGTGTGGTTTTATGCCAGTGCCATACTGTTTTGATTGCCATAGCTCTGTAATATAGTTTGAATCAGGGAGTGTAATGCCTCCTGCTTTGTCCTTCTTTCTCAAGGCTGCTCTATTTGGAGATTTTGTGGTTTCACACATATTTTAGGATTGTTTATTCTATTTCTGTGAAAAATGCCACTGGAATTTTGATGAGGATTGCATTGAATCTGTAGATTGCTATGGATAGTGTGGAAATTTAACAATATTAATTCTTTCAAGCCATGAGCACAGAATATCTTTTCATTTATTTGTGTCTTCTTCAATTTCTTTCATCAGTGTCATCATTTTATGTACAGGTACATATTATGTACAGGTCTTTTACCTCCTTTGTTAAATGTATTACTTGGTATCGTATTGTTTTTGGAAAAAACTCAAAACAGAATTGACACACATTATATTCATCCATTTAAAATATGTCATTTTAGGGGCATGTGGATGGCTCAGTTGGTTAAGCATGCAACTCTTGTTTTCAGCTCACATCATGATCTCATGGTTCATGAGTTCTAACCCTGCATCAGGTTGTGTGCTGATAGTGTAGAGCTTGCTTGGGATTCCCTCTCTTCCCTCTCTATCATTTTTTTTAATCTTTTCAAAGAAGCAGCTCTTAGTTTCATAGATATTTTCTATTTTATAAGGACCTATTTCATTTATTTTGGCTCTGATCTTTATTATTTTCTCCCTTCTACTAAATTTGGCTTTTGTTTTTTCTATTTATAATTCCTTTAGGAGTAAGGTTAGGTTGTTGAAGATTTTTCTTGTCTGTTGAGGTAGGCCTCTATCACTATTACAATAATAAACTTCCCTCTTTTTTAAAAAAATTTTTAAATGTTTTATTTTTTGAGAGAGAGACAGACAGAGCATGAGCAGGGGAGGGGCAGAGAGAGAAAAGAGATACAGAATCCAGAGCAGGATCCAAGCACTCAGCTATCAGCACAGAGCCTGATGTGGGGCTTGAACCCATGAGCACGAGATCATGACCTGAGCCAAAGTCAGACGCTCAACCCACTGAGACACCCAGGTGCCCCTAAGTTTTTTTTTTTTAATGTTTATTTATTTGAGAGAGCGTGCGTACACACACACACACACACACATGGGGGAGGGGCATAGAGGGAGACACAGAATCTGAAACAGGCTCCAGACTCCTAGATGTAAGCACAGAGCCCGATGCGGGACTCGAGCCGACAAACCATGAGATCATGACCTAAACTGAAGTCAGATGCTCAACTGACTGAGCCACCCAGATGCCCCTAAATTCCTCTTAGAACTGCTTTTGCTGCATCCCAAAGATTTTGAACCATTGTGTTTCCATTTTGATTTCTTACCATGTATTTTTTAATTGCCTCTTTGCTGTCCTTTGTTTTGACCCATTGGTTGTTTAGTGTCCACATGTTGGTGTTTTCTCCAGTTTTATTCTTGTAATTGATTTCTAGTTTCATACCCTTGGGGTGAGAAAAGATGCTTGATGTGATTTCAAACTCCTTAAGTTTATTGATGTTTGTTTTGTGGCCTAACATGCACTCTACACTGGGGAAGGTTCCATGTACACCCAAAAAGAATTTGTATTCTGCTGTTCTTGGATGGGATGTTCTGTATGTATCTGTGAGATTCATCTGATCCCATGTGTCACTCAAAGCCACTGTTTCCTTGTTGATTACTGTCTGGATGACCTATCCACTGACATAAGTGGGGTGTTAAAGTCCCCTCCTATTATTGTATTGCTGTCAATTTCTTCCTTTATGTCTGTTAATATTGTCTTTATATATTTAGGTGCGCCTATGTTGGGTGCAGACAGATTTACAACTGTTATAGCCTCTTGTTGGATTGTTTTATCATTATAGAATGACTTTCTTTGTCTCTTCTTAGAGTATTTGTTTTAAAGTCTATTTTGTCTGATATACATATTGTTACTTTGACTTTTTTTCCCACTTCCATTTGCATGGCATATTTTTTCCATCTTTTTGTTTTCAGTCTCTTTGTGTCCTTGGGCCTAAAGTGGAGTCTCTTGTAGGCAATATATACATGGGTCTTGTTTTTTCACCCAGTCATCCTATGTCTTTTGATTGGAACATTTAGTCCATTTACATTTAAAGTAATTATTTTTTTTAATGCTTATTTATTTATTTTGAGAGAGAGAATTAGTACACAAGTGGGGGAGGAACAGAGGGAGAGAGAGAGAGACAGAATCCCAAGCAGTTTCCACAGTCACTGCGGAGCCTGACACAGGGCTTGAACTCACGAACTATGAGATCATGACCTGAGCCAAAAATCAAGCGTGGGTGGGGGAGAGGCAGCGAGAGAGAGAGGGAGACACAGAATCAGAAGTAGGCTCCAGGCTCTGAGCTGTCAGCACAGAGCCCAATGCGGGGCCCAAACTCACAAACCATGAGATCAAGACCTGAGCCGAAGTCAGTCGCTCAACCGACTGAGCCACCCAGACGCCCCAGCCACTTTTGTTTTTTAACTTTTATACGGGCCTTACAAGTAATTGATCTACTACCTTTATTATACATTTGCTTTTACCAGTGAAAATTTTCCTTTCATAATTTTCTTACTTCTATATATGGCCTTTTCTTTTCCACTTAAAGAAGTCTTCTTAACATTTCTTATAAGGCTGGTTAAGTGCTGATGAACTTTTTTAATTTTTAATTTTTGCCTGGAAAGCTATCTCTTCTTCAGTTCTAAATGATAATCTCCCCAGGTAGAGTGTTCTTGGTTGTAGGTTTTTTTTTTCTTTCTGCACTTTCCTTTCTGCCACTCACTTCTGTCCTGCCAAGTTTCTGCTGAAAAATCAGCTGATAGGCTTATGGGGGTTTCCCTTGTATATAACCATTTGCTTTTCTCTTGCTGTTCTTTAGATTCTTTAATTTTTGACATTTTAATTATTGTCTTGGTGTGGACTTCCTTGGGTTCATCTTTGTTATGTGGAAGTATGTTCCATCTATCCCTAATTTCTTGAGGGTTTTTTATTAAGAATGGATGCTGTATTTTACCAAATGCTTTCTCTGCATCTGTTGAGAGGATCGTATAGTTCTTATCCTTTCCTTTATTAATGTAGTGTATCATGTTGATTAATTTGCAAATATTGAGCCAACCTGCAGCCCAGGAATAAATCCCTCTTGATTATGGTGAATAATTATTTTAATGTACTGTTGGATTCAATTTGCTGGTATCTTGTTGGGAATTTTGACATTTATGTTCATCAGGGATATTGGTTTCTAATTTTCCTTTTTAGTGGGGTCTTTGTCTGGTTTTGGAATCAAGGTAATGCTGGCCTCATAAAAGGAGTTTAGAAGTTTTCCTTCCATTTCTATTTTTTGGAACAGTTTCAGAAGAATAGGTATTAACTTTCCTTTAAATGTCTGGTAGAAATGGAAGCCATCTGGCCCTGGACTTTTGTTTGTTGGGATATTTTTGATTACTGTTTCAATTTCTTTGCTGGTTATGGGTCTGTTCAAATTTTCTATTTCTTCCTGTTTCAGTTTGGTAGTTTATCTGTTTCTAGTAATTTATCCATCTCTTCCAGATTGCCCAATTTGTTGGCATATAATTTTTCATAATATTCTCTTATAATTGTTTGTATTTCTGAGGTGTTCTGGTCTCTCCCCTTTCATTTGTAATTTTATTTATTTGAGTTTTTTCTTTTTGATAGTCTTACTAGAGGTTTAT
Source organism: Herpailurus yagouaroundi (assembly GCF_014898765.1). Lineage (NCBI taxonomy): Eukaryota > Metazoa > Chordata > Mammalia > Carnivora > Felidae > Herpailurus > Herpailurus yagouaroundi. The sequence goes on from NW_024412436.1 coordinate 12,371,311, forward strand.
CAATCTTATTAATTCTTTTAAAGAACCAGCTCTTAGTTTTGTAGATCTGTTCTACTACTGGATGTTTTTTGTTTCTATGTTATTTACTCCTGCTCTAGTCTTTATTATTTCCCTTCTTCTCCTGGCTTCAGGCTTTATTTTCTGTTCCTTTTCTAGCTCCCTTAGGTGTAAGGTTAGGTTGTGTATTTGAGATCGTTCTTGCTTCTTGAGGTAGACCTGTATTGCAATATACTTCCCTCTTAGGAATGCCTTTGCTGTATCCCAAAGGTCATGGACTGTCATGTTTTCATTTTCATTTTCTTTCATGTATTTTTTTATTTCTTCTTTTAATTTCCTGGCAAATCCATTCATTTTTTAGTAGGATGTTCTCTTTTTTTTATTGTTTGTTTGTTTATTTATTCATTCATTCATTCCTTTAGAGAGTAGGGGAGGGGCATAGAATAAGAAAGAGAGCAAATCCTGAGCAGGCTCCACACTGTCAGCATAGAGCGTGACATTGGGCTCAATCTCATGAATGGTGAGATCATGACCTGAACCGAAATCAAGAGTCAGATGCTTAATTAACTGAGCCACCCAGGTGCCCCAATTTAATAGGATGTTCTTTAACCTTCACGTATTTGTGTTCTTTCCAAGTTTTTTTCTTGTGGTTGACTTCAAGTTTTATAGTGTTTTGGTCTGAAAATATGCATGGTATGATCTCAGTCTTTTTGTCCTTGTTGAGGGTTGGTTTGTGACCCAGTATGTGATCTGTTCTGGAGAATGTTCTGTGTACACTCGGAAAGAATGTATATTCTGCTGCTTTAGGTTGGAATGTTCTGAATATATCTGTTAAGTCCATCTGGTACAGTGTGTCATTCAAAGCCATTGTTTCCTTGTTGATTTTCTGCTCAGATGATCTGCCCATTGTTGTAAGTGGGATGTTAAAGTCCCCTACTATTATTGTATTATTATCAATGAGTTTCTTTATGTTTGTTAGTAATTGATTTATATATTTGGGGGCACAAATATGCCCACGTTGGGGGTGTAAATATTTACAATTGTAAGATCTTCTCGTTGGATAGACCCCTTTATTGTGAGATAGGGCCTTTCTTTATTTCTTATTACTGTCTTTTTTAAAATCTCTCTTTTTTTTTTTCAACGTTTATTTATTTTTGGGAGAGAGACAGAGCATGAACGGGGGAGGGGCAGACAGAGAGGGAGACACAGAATCGGAAACAGGCTCCAGGCTCTGAGCCATCAGCCCAGAGCCCGACGCGGGGCTCGAACTCCCGGACCGCGAGATCGTGACCTGGCTGAAGTCGGACGCTTAACCGACTGTGCCAGCCAGGCGCCCCGTTACTGTCTTTTTTAAAAAAAATCTAGTTTGGCTTTCTTTTGGCATCCATTAGCATGATAGACGGTTCTCCATCCCCTCACTTTCAGTTTGCTAATGTCTTTGGGTCTAAAATCAGTCTCCTGTAGGCAGCACATAGATGGGTCTTGACACTCTATGTCTTTTGACTGGAGCATTTTGTCCATTTACATTCAGGGTGATTATTGAAAGATATGAGTTAAGTGCCATTGTGTTACCTATAAAGCGGGTGTTTCTAGTGATGTTCTCTATTTATTTCTAGTCTTTGTTGTTTTTGGCCTTTACCTCCCCCACCCCCCAACTCAGAGAGTCCCTCTTAATATTTCTTGCAGGGCTGGTTTAGTGGTTATGAACTCCATTAGTTTTTATTTGGCTGAGAGACTGTTTATCTCTCCTTTTATTCTGAATGACAGCCTTGCTGGATAATGTATTCTTGACTGCATATTTTTCCCTTTCAGCACATTGAATATATCCTGCCATTCCCTTCTGGCCTGCCAAGTTTCTGTGGACAGATCTGCTGCGAACCTGATCTGTCTTCCTTTGTAGGTTAAGGACTTTTTTCCCCCTTGATGCTTTCAGGATTCTTTCCTTGTCTGTGTATTTTGTAAAATTGACTATGATATGCCTTGGTGTTGGCTGGCTTTTGTTGAATTTAATGGGAGTTATCTGTGCTTTGTGGATTTTGATGTCTTTGTCCTTCCTCAGGTTAGGGAAGTTTTCAGCTATGATTTACTCACATAAACCTTCTGCCCCTTTTTCTCTCTCTTCATCTTCTTGGACTCCTATGATTCAAATGTTATTCTGTTTTAATAAGTCACTGAGTTCCCACTGTGATCCATTACCTTTGTTTCCCGCTTCTTTTTAGCTTCATTGTTTTCCATAATTTTATCTTCTGTATCACTAATTTGTTCCTCTGCTTCATCCATCCTCGCTGTTATGGTATCCATTCAGGTTTGCATCTTGGTTATAGCATTTTTAATTTCAGCCTGACAAGATTTTAGGTCTTTTATCTCTAAAGGATTCTGTAATGTCTTCTACGCTTTTTCTCAAGCCCAGCTAGAATCCTTATAATTGTTGTTCTAAATTATAGTTCAGACATCTTACTTATATCTGTATTAATTAAATTGCTGGCTTTCATTTTGGAGGGAAAAAAGAAAAAGAAAAAAATAGTAAAATAAAATTTAAATTAAAAAAAAATTCTTAAAATAATAAAGGAAGATAGGTCGTAGGTGTGTTTTGGGCTGCATGGTAAGAGAAACTTGATAGAAAAAATAAAACAAAGATAAAAGATTTTTTTGGAAAAATTTGCTTTCTGTATCCAAGAAAAAACAAAACCAGAAGCAAAAACAAAAAAAATCCCAAAGGAAGCTAGATTCTGTTTCCTCTAGAGTTGAAGCTTTGCAGCAGTCTACAGTCAGTAGACTTAGGGTGTGGAAGGGGTTTGTGCTGGTCTTCTGTGCGGTTGATTGGGGGGCTGCTGCTCTGATTCTCAGGTCAACTTGCCCTAGTGGAGATGTGTTTGGAGGGTGCAGTGGGTAGGGCTAGGTGAAATGGCTCCATTCTCCATTTGGTGGCGCTGTTTAGCTCACTGGGGTGGATCTGTGTGAGTGAGCTAGGGGTGAAAATGGCTTCACTCTGGTATCTAGTCTCCAGACTGGGAAGTTCACACCCTTGTAGACATGCACGATCCATCACTCCACCCGTGTCTACCACTTCCATCAGCTCCCTGCCTTCCCCTTCTCTGTGTCCTAGCTGTCCACCTACCAGATGGTGCCTCCCTCCAGAGTTTTATCTCAGGCATGGCTATATTTCAAAACCCCACACTTCAGAGACACCCCCCCCCCCCGCCTCTGCTTGGGCCCATGCTGATCCTCTAGGGGAGGGTCTTGCCATACCGTGGTGCATACCACCTTGTCCCAGGAAATAGTCACATGACCACACAGTGGCAGTGGCTCAGAGTTTATGGTAAGGTGCCAGGTTTGCTGCCCTTAGCTGGAGTCTTTGTATACTGGTGAATGGGGCAGCTTGATTGTGCCCACCTGGTCTTCCCTATGGAGAGGCCCTATGGCCTCTACCAAATGCACATCAAGCAGTGGAACTGCTTCTCCCTGGGTGACCCAGGGGATCATCAGATGATGCTGCCCACTCCCCTGTCTCTGCCCTGCTACCTCTCTGGAGCACTGCCAAGCACTGACCTCTGAAACTTCAGACTCTGTGTTCCACTGTTTATAGAAAACTGGTGGTATAGAAACCCTCTCCTTTTTCCCCACCAATGGTTTTGGGGGAGTTTTCTTATGGAATTCCCTGTGCCTGTTTTCATTCATTCTTTTTTTTTTTTTCTTCACTTTTAGCTCAGCTCTCTGTGATCAGGGATCCTTACCCCTGCAGCACCCACTGGCTCTTTTCTCCCACAAATCAACTCTCCACAGTTCCTACTTTTTTTTTGTTTGTAGACTTTTGTACTTTTTGTTTGTACCTTTTTTGTTTGTTTGCACCTTTTTTGTTTGTACTTTTTTTCTGTTTGTAGATGTGCAACCTTGTTCTCTAAAACTTCTGATCGATTTCTTGGGTGTTTAGAACGATATTTATCTAGCTGATCGGGGGAGGAAGCAAGTTTAGGGTCACCCTAATCCTCCGCCATCTTTACCCTCTCTTCAGGGAAGTTTGATTTCCAGGAAGTTCTCTCCTATTTTAAGTTTACTGAGAGTTTTAATTCTGATTGGGTGTTGAATTTTGTCAAATGCTTTTTCTGCATCTGACCCTATATTCCACCCCTGTATTGTGTTCTTATGATGAATTACCTCGCTATTCAAATGTTTAGCCAGTCTTAAATTACCAGGAAAAGTCCCACTTGATTGATTTTATATATAGATACACGCTTTGTACCTTTTGCACCATATATATATATATATATAGTTTTTTAAAATCTTTTGTTGGATTCTATTCACTGAAATTTTGTGAATTTTTGTGTCTGTCTTCATGATAGACATTGCAGTGTTTTTGTAATCTTGGGCTGTTTTTGGTGTAATATTGTCTTCAAAAAATGAATGTTCCATCTTCTGTCAGCTCTAAGATTTTTTTTTTAAAGATTTCTCATTATTTCTTCCTTTGGTAGAATTCACAGGAAAGGCATCTTGGCCTAGAATTTTCTTTGTTAGAAGGTTTTAACCATAAATTCAATTTCTTGAGGGCTATTTGAATTATCTGTTTTTGTGTGACCTTTGGTGGCTTGTATCATTTCATCTAACTTGTTGAATGTATTAGCAATAAGTTTTTCACAGTAGTCCCATTTTTTTAAAATGTCTGTAAGATTTGTTGTGATGACTCTTTCATTTCTCATCTTGGTACTGTTATGTTTTTTTCTTAACCAATTGGGGTAGAGATTCAATTTTATTCATCTTTAAAAAAAATTTTTTTTAACATTTATTTATTTTTGAGACAGAGAGAGAGCATGAACGGGGGAGGGTCAGAGAGAGAGGAAGACACAGAATCTGAAACAGGCTCCAGGCTCTGAGCCATCAGCATAGAGCCTGACACGGGGCTTGAACTCACGAACCGCGAGATCATGACCTGAGCCAAAGTCGGACGCTTAACCGACTGAGCCACCCAGGCGCCCCTTATTCATCTTTTGAAAGAATTAGCTTTGACAAAGTTCATAGACTTTTCCTATTATTTTAATGTTTTGCATTAATTACTGTTTTTATCCTTATTTCTTCCTCTGCTTGCTTTGTGTTTAATTTGCTCTTCTTTTTCTAAATTATTAGGTGGAAGACTCAAGATTGTGCTTCTCTAATAACTTAATGCTATAAAATTTTTCTAAGCCCTGTGGTAGCTGTGTTCCACAAACTTTGATAAATTTTTAAATTTTTATTCAGTTTTTTAAAATGTTTATATATTTTTGAGAAAGAGAGACACAGAGTGCGAGTGGGGAGGGGCAGAGAGAGAGGGGGACACAGAATCTAAAGTGAGCTCCAGGTTCTGAGCTGTCAGCACAGAGCCCCGTTGCGGGGCTTGAACTCACAAATGGTAAGAGCAGACCTGAGCCAAAGTCAGACACTCAACCGACGGTGCCACCCAGGCACCCCTTAAACTTTTATTCAAAGTATTTACTAATTTGTGGTTTTTCCTTGATCTATGAATTATTTAATTTTTTTTTTAATGTTTGTTTTTGAGGGAGAGCATGTGAGCAGGGAAGGGCGGAGAGAGAGACAGAGAATCCCAAGCAGGCTCCATGCTGTCAGCACAGAACCCGATGTGGGGCTCAAATTCATGGACTGTGAGATGATGACCTGAGCCTAAAATCAATAGTGGGGCGCTTAACCAACTGAGCCACCCAGGCACCCCATAATGGAGTGTCTTCTTAATGAATTATCATTATAGAATGTTTCTTGTTCGAAGTCTACTTTATGTGATATAGTTTTCTCTGTAGTTTTCTTTTCATAGTGTTTACATGGTAGTATCTATTTTTAAGTTGGGTTTCGACAGACAGATGTAGTTGGATCTGGTTTTTCCTATCAAATCTGATCATCTGACTTTTAGTTGGCATGTTTATTTACATTTGGTGTAATAACTAATATGGCTGGCATTAAGTCTACCATCTTGCTATTTGTATTCTACTTATCCCATCTCCTTTTAACTTTTCCCCACTTTTCTTGCCTTGTTTTGAATGCTTCATGATCCCATTTCCCCACAACTGACTGATTAGTTCTGTTTGATTGAATCAAAATTCTGTTTGATTTTTTAATTGATTTTTACTGATTTATCTAGGATGGTTGTTCTCAAAGTGCATTCGAGGGGCCATGAGGCCCTTTCAGTGAGTTTGTGAAGTCAGAGCTACTTGATAGAGGCTATTTTTAGGAGTGGTTTAATAAATCTGCAAGCTTTCAGCTGTCTTTGAAAGACAACTAGGCAGACAAGAATGGAGAGAAAAGTTTTGGGGGAAATAAACAGAGTCTCAGTGACCTGTGGGGCAAGGGCGATCGGAATCACAGAAGGAATAAGGTGGGCAGCAGGGGGCAAAAGAGATTTGAAAAAATGAGAGTTGAAAGTGTTCCAAATTTGATGGAAACTATACACACCCAGATCCAAGAAACTTAGTGAGCTTTGTCCAGATTGAAATGATCACCTCTCCATCGTACCCCATCATAACCCATATTCCTATCACAGAACCTGTAACATTTTTTAATGCACCATAAGTCTCCCCATACCAAGTTGTGGGCAACTTTATTATGGAATAATGCAAAGCACACGATAAATACTTGATAAAACAAGTGTTCTTAAATGCTGAGTGCATCACATATTTTGCTTATTTTATCTCGGGCAAAATATAACTGATGCTTCTTTTTCAAAATATGCCAATATGTTGGGAAATCAATTGATTTGAGTGCCTAAAAATTATTTAGACAATAGCTGCACTTTTGGACCCCATGTTTAGCATGAAAAAGGAATTAATTTAAAATCAACTCTCAAATGGAAGTATATATCGTACCATGCTTGTATTACACAATTGTACTGTCCTATTAACATTTTATTTAAAAACAAATAAACTTCCTTTGAAGTTGTGTTTTAAAGCAATTTACCTGGCTTGCAAATTTACTGCTAGGATCAGTTGAAATAAACACACCATCTTTATCCTTTTGAAATCCATCGTGAGACCAATAGGCCAGGTCAAAAGTAAACGTCTTCCTATGTTCTGGATTCTTAGGGTCTTGTATGGTTGTGGTGGTTCTGGAATGCATGGAAATCACACATTTGCTCCCAGAATTCTTCTCTCTCTACAGTCAAATTACAAATTCGGTCAATCATTGTAGTATCTCTTTGTCTTCCAAGCTGTTTTGCAAGTCTTTATACACACCTTGTAAAAAATTAAGGCAGGAACTTACCATCGATTCATTTTGTTCTCCGTGTGTGTGTTTTAACATTGGTGAAGTGTTTTGTTATAAATGCCATTTGAACTTGTGTATTTAAATAAGTGCCAGTTCACAATCCTAATTTTGAGAAAGGGGTTCTTCTCGGTGTTATTCTTAGCAGCCGTTATGACAAACAGTGACTCTTTCACTCGGAATTTTTGAGTCTTATCTCTAGTCATATTAATTTTCTGAGAGTAGCCTAACACCCAACTATACTAATGGCGATAACGATAGCAACAGAGAGCTTCTTCCCTGTTTCACGTGCCAGTGAGACTGGTGAAAATCCTTAAAGAAAAAATGAAAATGGAAAAACAACCATTTCAAGACTCTGGTAATGGTCCTAAGGGCAAACAGCCAATGACAAAACATCTCTTCAAAGGAATTGTATCAAAAATGTTAAGGTGGAGTCTGGTGTGTGAAGTGAGACCATGCCTTCTTCCCCCTGCCCGCTGAGCCAGGTGGAGACTCCGCTCCAGACTGCTGGAGCCCCGACCACAAGGCTCCCTCTCCCCCCAGATTCCAGTCGCAGGGCTTTCTTCCCGGCGGGAGCATGATATCAGCATTTCACGTCCTGCCCCCATCTGCCTGTTGCGGAGGCTAAGTGCAGGGAGGGTCTTGGTGGGAGGTGGGATGCCTTCTTGCACCCAGTGCCCACGCATGCAGGGAGGCTCCACTTTGTTCTGTCATGCTGAGAATACAAGGGTGCTGGCTGTCCTTGCCCCGGCCCGAGGTGGTGGTCCCATGCCGGGGGGGGGGGGGGGGGACCAGCAGCTGAGGATCTCAGACTCCTGTCCCACATTCCTCACGTGCTGGGGCTTCCAAAACGGAAGCTGCTTGTTCCCACCTCCAGACCCAGAGCCCAGCATTAGACACGCTGCCTAGGGGGACAGCAACTCCTCTCTTCTCAAAGGTGGCTTGATTTCCTCTCTTAACAGAAGTGGGCCCTAATGGCACACTCAGGAACAGAAGAGGGTGTGATGAAAGGCGATCGGGAGGAGGTCTGTTTTGATAATGGTTAAATTATAGGCCTTCTAGTTTGCAGAGTTGGTGGGGGTGCAGGGGGTGCTGGGAAGTAAGACAGCGGAGATGAACCCACCTGGAGTCATGAAAAATATGTCACTGATCTCAGAAATGGTTCCTTTTAAAGGAATCGGAGAATCCAAAGTCACGAATATTTACTATGTGTTTTTTTTGTACTTTGTACTTCTAGCTCTTATATTTGGGTCTTTGGTCCATTTTGTGTTAATTTTCGTACATGGTGTGAGGTAAGGGTCCAAGTTTTTTGTTTTGTTTTTTTAAATGTTTATTTTTGAGAGAGACAGAGCGTGAACAGGGAAGGAGCAGAGAGATAGGGAGACAGAATCCTAAGCAAGCTCCAGGCTCGGAGCTGTCAGCACAGAGCCTGACGCGGGGCTTGAACTCACAAACCGCAAGATCATGACCTAAGCTGAAGTCGGATGCTCAACTGACTGAGCCACCCAGGCACCCTCAAGTTCATTTTTTGCATGTAGCTACCAAGTTTTTCCATGACCGCTTGGCAGTCTTGTTGAAAATCAGTTGGCCATGAAGGCCTGGGAAGATTTTTAGACTCTGTTTCTACACATTGACCTGCAGGTCTGTCATCGTGCCAGTATCACACTGCCTTGGTCACTGCTGTCTCTATCCCTAAAGCTGTCTAATTACATATCTGCCTGGCTGCTAAAATATTTTCTGTGACACAGATGAATGCTAAGAGACGGGAAACAATGGACACAAACTGAAAACGTGCAGGACAGTACTGAACGCTGATGGACAAGAGAGGAAAAGCATCGGGTTGTACAAGGTCCGAGCAGGAAAACAAGACCTCCTGGAAGGTCTCCGTCACGTTCGTCGTCTGCCGCCGCGGACCAGTTATTACCGTCCGGTACGCCCTTTGCATGTTTGCTCCCTCTAGCATACCCTTGTCCAAATCTTGTTCTTTGGGTCATCCTGAATGCTTCTATCTCCAGGAGTTTTCACTAGACCCAATCTGTCTCTGGGGGCCCACATTGCTTGCCTTACCATGGCGATACATACTACTACCATTTACTCACAAAGGACTGCACGCTTTAGTGGTGTTTGATCCAGAGCAGCCAAAAGTGTGCTGAATGGGCCAACTGTTCAGAATTCTCTTAAAACCTAACTACTGCACTGATAATCAGCATGCAGGGTCCCAGAACAAGTATAATCTGTATCTTAGTGTTGTAGCAACACAGTTGAATGACCAGCGGTAGTAAGTTACATAAATACGTGTATGCGTAAATGCACTTAAAATCTACAGAATTCATCCCAAACCGGCAACTTATTTGCTTATGATCTGCTATTACTGAGGAGAGGAGAAGTACATTTACTAAAAACAACACGTCTACGTTGACCAAACCGCACTGGTTTAAAAAATTATTAACTTGACAGTACGTATGTTTCTCTCATCAATTTTTTTATTGAGCTACTTGTGCAAAGGAATGAAATTACGTGTTTACTAAATTATGTTCAGATCTTTAAATTACTCATTTAACAAGTTCATTTAAATATTCCATAAGTGACAAGCAGCTTACACATTTGATCACTATCGTTAAAAAGTTAATAAAATGAGTCATAGTCAAAATTTCAACAAGGCGATGTAACATTCATCACTGACCTGACTGAAAGGCCGCACGCGCACCGCGACTGTCACACTGTCCATACGTGGCATAGGCATCTTCACCATTTTCCCGTCACTCATGTTATTTATTTGGTAGAAAAATAAGGTAGAAAGTGCGCTGCTTATGCTTCACACTAAAACATTAAAAGCTTAGCCAACAAAAGCAGTTTGTTTCTAGACAATCAATTATTCATGGTCCATTCGTTACACACTATCAATGACCTGTTATAAATTATTTTGCAACACTTACTTATTGATGAGTTTTACAGCCCACATCAAGTATCTCCGCTTCATTGCACACAGTCATACTGCGGAGGACAGGGTCCTGTTCTTTTCCCTTTTCCCTTCCCCACTTGTACTCACACTCTTGGCCCATCCTCGATAGTCTGTGCCTGAGGTCCTATGAAAATGTGTCAGTTTTAAAACCTGAATGTTAAGGGATTTCTGTAATTTGATAGCAAGCTCCTTCACAGCAAGAGTATTATAAAAAAATTTGCTCAGTCTTGTCATTCCGTCGACAGCAGGCACACATACAAGGTGTGCCGAACAGCCACGAAACGGACTTGTTTCACATTCCCCCTTCTCAAACCTTTCCAAGAAGTTGCTAGTGAGCAGTGAACCGGTCAATCTAACCTGGATAATTAGTCTCTGAATAATGAAGAGACCGTAAGGACAAATAGCCTTTACGCTTGCTGAACAAGGAATGCCAACGTTATATTTAACCAATGCATTACTTGGAAAATCACTCATTTGAGGTAGAATATACAAAATGTGTTAGACTACAAAACGTGGCAAAATTACATGCCCATAATTTGATTTCAACATAGTAATAACAAGCAAAAAAAAAAAAAAAAAAATACATTTTTTGATTAGAAATCTCAATCATAGAAGCAAAGTGCATAAATTATAAAATAGCAACTTTGAAAAAGAATCAACAGTTATTCAGTCATCCTCGTTTTAAGACTGGCCTAACACCATTAACTGCAGAGAAAGAAATGGGGCCAGTGCCTACTAGCATTAGAAAGTCATGATTAAAACAGAAATCCCCTCTCAAAAATCTAACAGACACAAACTACTGTGAAGTATACGCTTTATTTAACATTCCAATAATAAGCCATATTTACATACTGTATAAATGTATGAAGTCTTCATATAAAATAGAAAAAACTGCCTGGACTAAAAGAATCACACTCCTTATGGAGTTACTTTGCTTATTGAAGAGCTTCTGTCTACAAAAATTTACAGTAATTTATACAAATCATTTTCTTCCAAATTAGATGATTTTTAATAATCCACACAATTTTGATGACTCTACAAATTGGTGTACATTAAAAACTTGAAAAAAAATTACAGCATTTTTCTCCGTAAAACTTGCTTTGGAAAGGAAGACAGTTTCTTCTTGCTCCTTCCCAGACCTCTCGTCGGTACCGTGGTAGCTTTTCTAGGCTTGTTCTTTACATCGTCAACCGGGCTTCCCAAAGGAGAAATCAGCCTGATCTTCACTGGAGGAGGGGACCAGGGGTCGTCTTCTTTGTTTCTGAAAACCAAAAACAATTCAAGTAAGAATAAACACACTGTAATATAAAACAGAATCCACTTTCCCACTGTATTCGGAAAAAAGCCTCAAGGAGCGGGTACCCTTTCCTGGTGCTCTGATTTTGTAAGAGAAGCGAAGAAGCTTTAGGTCATGAAGGTAACTGGAGGCAGAATAAAGGCCCACGTGACCTGGATGGGCTGAGAGCCCGGCAGGCCCGTGAACGGGGGAGAAACGGCAACCCTCAAACCGCACGGTTCGCGATTCTGTGCATACTTCCATAATATGCAAGTGCCCCACATAGGTCACAAAGCCAACTGATGTATAAATGGGGTTATTACCTACGGTCGAAAGACACATTAAGTCGGTTTTTAAAGTAAGATGAAATGGATTACTTTATGCTTTTATGAAATTCAACCATGCCTAAGCACAAATAAACCTGGAGGAACTTCCCCACGAATGAAGTTTTACTGCCAAGTTTGTAATTGTTTTTACTAACTGTTACCTACCTTTACTAAGGAGAGGATGACACATCCCGCCGCCGAGCCGCCACCCCCGCTGCCAGAACAGAAGGACCCAGTGGGCCCCGCCCCGCCCCCACAGCCCGGCTTTAAAGGGGCTTTAAAGGCTGAATGGGCTCTCACCGCCCTGTGGAGACCCGCCTCGTCCTCCCTCGTCCTCCCGCGGTGAAATCCAGCGATCGCCAGGAGCCGGTACGCACAGATTCTCCTAAGAATTACCCTTTTCTGAAGAGCTTGATTTCTCTAAGACAAGACTCTTCTCAAATCTAATTCACAAAACAAAATGGATAAAAATTACCGCACAAAAAAGGTCAGACCTGCTTGCTTGTCTGGTCTTTGCAGTCCTGGTGGTTTTCACTTTTTGCTTTCTCACAGTTTCTGTTGATTGAGTGTCATCTTTCTATGGGTTACAAGTTTGGAGAGAGAAATCTTCAGTAATTACATATCCGCAACGTAAACTGAATTCTATCCTGAGTCAAGGAATACCGCCAAACGGTGCTAATGAATTCAGATGCAACAAGTCCCAGATGGACTTTTTTTTTTTTTAATGTGTGTTTATTTTTGAGAGAAAGCGAGGAAGGGGCACAGAGGGAAACAGAGGATCCGAAGCAGGCTCCAGACTCTGCACCGACAGCACAGAGCCCGACGCGGGGCTCCAACCCAGACTGTGAGATCATGACCTGGGCTGAAGTTGGCCACTTAACCAACGTGAGCCACCCCGGCCCCCCCCCCCCCCCCACGAGTTTCAGCAGGAACTCTAGTCATTCAGGGGCACTCTTCATTCCCATCCATACGTTCAATGTGTCTCCAAGGCACATGTTTCCTTGTCTGCTGCCCTCTGTCCAAATCCAAGCTCTCCTCACCTCATGAAGGAACAGGCCACCAGGGACTACTTTTCCTCCCCAGAATTCATTTCATCCTTCCTTCAATATGCACGTGGCTGGGCAGCAGTATGTAAGGAGCCCCCGCCCCCTGCACGGCCACATTCTGGGTCTCTGCAGTCCACAGTCTTCCCTTCCAGGAAGGCCTGCTTCCTTCACCTTCTATCTAGAGGGCTACTTGGGTATAAATCAATTCTTATCAGGCTGTGAAATAATTACGTGTGGTTTAGCCTCTTTAAACTGAGCTCCTGAAAGACAAGGCATTTGCCCAAGTGATTTCCATGGGTGTCTCTGCCCTCGCCTAGTAACTGGTCATAGCAGGTAATTCAAGAAACGCTTTTGAATTAATGTTGCTAACTAGTTCAATCCATGAGCTGTTTTCATTTTAGGGTTATGCGCAGTCAGGTGATTGCACAACTCTGAAACACTGTCCTTCCAAGTGTAGTCTATGGGTGACACCCTGGGAGTTCATTCAGGGACCTCTATTTCAGATAAACACATCCAGAGAATTCTGATGAGATGCTAAAAGTTAAAAACCTCTTCCCCAATAGGTAATCTAAACCTCAGCTGCCAGTAATACACCATCAGCGACATGTCACAGACGTGTCAGAGGGAGGGTGCCCCAAAGTGCAGAGAAGGCAATTTAGGGCTTTCAGTATAAATGTCTGCTCTTGTAAATATTTTTAAAGTTTATTTTTATTTATTTTTTGAGAGAGCAAGGGAGGGGCAGAGAGAGTGGGAGACAGAATCCCAAGTAGGTTCTGTGCTGTCGGTACAGAGCTGGATGCGGGGTTTGAACTCACGAACCGTGAGATCATGACCTGAGCCAAATTCAAGAGTCGCTTAACCGACGGAGCCACCCAGGTACCCCAAATGTCTGCTCTTTTAAAAGAGGTTTATTTAGGGGCGCCTGGGTGGCGCAGTCGGTTAAGCGTCTGACTTCAGCCAGGTCACGATCTCACGGTCCGTGAGTTCGAGCCCCGCGTCAGGCTCTGGGCTGATGGCTGAGAGCCTGGAGCCTGTTTCTGATTCTGTGTCTCCCTCTCTCTCTGCCCCTCCCCCCCTTCATGCTCTGTCTCTCTCTGTCCCAAAAATAAATAAACGTTGAAAAATAAATAAATAAATAAATAAATAATAAAAGAGGTTTTTTGTTTTTTTTTGAAGAGAGAGTGAGTTGGGGAGAGGGGCAGAGGGAGAGACAGGAAGAGACAGAGACAGGGAAACAGAAAGAATGAATCTTAAGCAGACTCCATGCTCAGCACGGAGCCCGATGCAGGGCCCGATCCCATGACCCTGGGATCATGCCCTGAGCCGAAATCGAGTCAGATGCTCCACCCACTGAGCCCCCCAGGCACCCCAAGAGCATGTTTAAACAAGCATACAAAGGAATAAAACGCACTTCTTACCAATTCATCTCCAAGTCTGGATGTATTGGATGTGTTTTTCTGCCTGGTCCGTAAAGTAGGCGGTGAGAAGACAAACTGAGAAGATAAATCTGAAACTAGTTCTTGCAATTGTGCTGGAGCCTCTATTTTTTTAGCTGAAGAAAGGTAGGAAAGAACAAACACACACTGTAATCCAGGTCTATGTATATGTATCTCCAGATCTATTTTTTCTAAAAGCTTGGAACAGAGGATGCACGCTGGAAAGACATGAACATTTCCAAGCCTGGAAACACTAACGGGGACACGGTGGCCACTTGAGGAGAGACAAACGCAGGGAAAAATCTCAACACCACTTGGGTAAATCCGGCGTGTAGAACATTTAATGCCCCAAACTAAATAGTGCTACGACATAAAAATTAAAGAATCAAACCCAGAACTATTTTTCTAGGAGTGTTAACCGTCACTGCTCCTCATACATTCTGGGGAAGGAAAACAACAATCTTCTATATAACCTGAGCTAGTTTGCTTCATAATCCCTACTATTCCAAAGATGACGTTTTTATTTATAAAAGTAATTTTATCTTCAAAGAGACTCAAAACTTTTTTCTTTCCAGATCATTCTGAACTAGTGGTTCTGGCCAAAGGAACAACAGAAAAGTTCACGTCATAAAGGGAAAATGGAAGCAGTGAAGGTAACTAGTACAGGAAAAAACAGGCTGATTGATTGGAAGACATTCCATAGATAAATAAAAATGGTTTGACTAAGAACTGGCCCAGAACATATAACTAAAAACATCATAGACGTTCTCTCAGATTTACATTCACCATCGGGTCTCCGTATCAAAGGCAATTAGCAAAGTCACGATGGACGTGGCAGGTGCAGCCAAACCAGTCTGCCACAGGTTAGATTCCAGCTTCTGGATCCTCTACTTGTGGGGCCAAAGGCAAATCAGATAAAACTCTCTCTGCCTCAGTGTCTATAAAATGGGATCACTGTATCGGGACCTACGGAGTTGCTGTGAAGACTACAGGGTCACAAGAGTGTGGGGCGCCCAGCAAGTGCTTTGTGGAGGTCTGCACTGGTCACGGAGTCATGACTTTCAGAATTTACAAATCATAAAATAAGATTCTCAAAGTCTGGTTCAACGTTACTTCACCGACCGGGACAATCAAAACTTCTGTAAGACGTCAAATTCTGCTTTTTAAAGCCTAGGATTCTTAAAAAGAAAACAGAGGTGAGGTCAGAACCAAAAGTCCTCTCTGCTGCCTGCTGATAACGGGCCGAAATGGCAACGGCTGGGGTTGCTGGCGGTGACCTTCCCCTTCTGCCGTTAAAAAGAAACGTATCTATATTCTTTCTAGGAAATGAAAACATTCGGTTCTCTGTAGCGGCTCTGCCTTTTCAAAGACCAGCTCACGCTCTTCACCTCCGGTTCCCCCTGCACTGCAGAGGGCGATCAGGAACTAGAAACCTACACTACCACGTGCCAAAGAATCCGGCCTCCACCACACCTTCCACGCGCTTGTATCAGCCAGACAAGACTTTGTTCTACCTGTCGGCATGTGAATTCCTCACCCATCTCTCTCCAGCGCTACTTAAGGCTTGAGGAGTTCCAAAGTCCTGGCTTCAGAGCCAGGAACGTACTGTAAGCAGCTTTAACAACTCTGAGCAGCCAGCAGGAGTTGGCTCCACGGACACTTATCCTGGGGGGGCAGGGGGTGGGGGGAAGCTCTGTGTCCCTGAACTTCCGTCTCCCACCGCAGACAACAGCACCCTTCCCCGGGCTGCGGAGAGTCAGATCAGCCGGCGAACATACACCCACTCCGGCCTCAGGCAGACGGCGCGCCCCTCTTCAGTAACTGTTGCTAGCAACAGAAATTACACAAAGTCCACTGAAACGCCAAGCTTCGCGTTCTTCCGACCAGCGAAACACTTCTGACTACGTTTGGGGCGGTGGTTTCTTTGATGGGTTTTGATTAGAGGACTTCCTGCACCTGCTCCCTGCACTTCCAACCCCTCCCCAAAGAGCTTTCAAAATACGACTTAAGTCAGCATTGGGGACAGAGGCGCAGTGAGAGGGCAGAAGGATGGACAGAGCCTCCGTGGGGGGTGGCCACCCCGGTGAAGGAGCGACAGAGCGGGGCGCTGGCATCTTCACTGCACACGGAGGAAAAGCAGGGTCAGGAGGGCTATGCGGCCCCCTCCCCCCCACCCGCCCAGCTAGTAAAGTGGCAGAAATGACATCTTGCAGCCCCCCCATTTCTCATCACTTCTCACCAGAAGGGGTCTCTTTTTACTACTAGAAAATCTGAAAACCATTCAAATACCTACCAGGAGAAATCGTGAGCAGCCTGTGGCCCGTCAGCGGGATGCGACGCCACCCAGGAGCCCTCAGTGTGTGAGTGACAAAACACACAAGCATCTGAAGATACTCAGCGAGCGAGGGGGGAAGCAAAATACACAGCTGTACACACATCAGGCTGTTGGGTTTTAAAAAAACAAACTACAGGGGCACCTGGGGGACTCCGTCGGTTAAGGGTCCGACTTCGGCTTAGGTCATGATCTCATGGTTCGTGAGTTCAAGCCCCGCATCGGGCTCTGTGCTGACAGCTCAGAACCTGGAACCTGCTTCGGATTCTGTCAGTCCTTCCCCCACTTGCCCTCTCTCTCTCAAATATAAATAAGCATTTAAAAACAAACAAACTATACCTACAACGGGAAGAGACTGCAAACACTGGCTATTGGTCCTCTAGATGACTTTTCTGATTTTCTATGGCAGGCATGAATTTATTACAGAAAAAGTTATAGTTAATGGGCACATGGAGGGAGGATGACTCTGCAAAGGTGACAAAACTCAGAATTCCTGAGATGTCTGCCGTCTGTACCAGAACAACACACAACTTCGGTGTTGGCTACACTGTTCTAAGTCACGAGGAAAGCAGAAAAGACTTGTGTTAATAACCTTCTGCTCCCCACACTGCTGCCTTTCAGTAATTTGAGCTCTAACAGAGCAGCTTAGTAACGTGAGCTGCGATGAGCGTTCGGTTCTGTTCTGTTCTGGGCAGAGTATGGGTGTGGCCCACCTTTCCTAACACCAGGAAGAACTGAATTACACAGGACTGCAAAATCAAAGATCTGACTTTAAAACACTGGGAGGGGGCAGAGGAGACCTTCTACAGCCACAAATTATTTTTTTTAATGTCTATTTATTTTTGAGAGAGAGAGAGAGAGGAGGAGGGGCAGAGAGAGGGAGATGAGGATCCGAAGCGGGCTCCATGCTGACAGTGGAGGGCCCAATGTGAGGCTTCAACTCAGAAACCGTGAGATTATGACCCGAGCCACTCAGATGCTTAACAGAATGAGCCACCCAGGCGCCCCAACCACAAATTATTTTTATTTTTATTTTTTAAGTTTCCTTATTTTGAGAGAGGGGGGGGAGAGAGAGAGAGAGAGAAAATCCCAAGCAGGCTCCATGCTGTCAGCTGAGAGCCAAATGCGTGGCTCGATCTCACGAACCATGAGATCATGACCTGAGCCAAAGTCAAGAGGCGATCGCTTAACAGAGACAGCCACCCAGGCACCCCTCAAATTATTTTTAAAAAATGAGGACAAGCGCCCTTTCCTGGGCTCAAGCTATGTTAATATAATGGATTACTGCATAAGTATGGAAATTAAAGAAGTGCTTGTGCAGTGAATGCTGAATATAGAAAATTTCAGTTTGTAGATTTTTAAATGGCTTATCTCCCCATGGCCTTCCTCGAGTCAGGAGGCGTCTAACAATATGGGTCGTTCCTCACTGCGTTTGTATGATGAAAAGGTTTAAATAAATACAACACAGTCACCTACTTCACTCACAAGTCCCTGAGCTGCTTTGCTGAAATTAACATCTTAAACCTTAGGTAAACAACTGCTTCTATAACATTTGCAAAGAACTCCCGCACCAGGTCTGTCGGGCCACAGCACCTTTTAGATCCTTTTTCTTGATTGCCCGCTTTACTGAAAAATCCCCCTCCAAATCTTAACAGCACAGAGACATCGTAATCTCTTTGTTATTCTATGTAGACCTATGCTTTAGACCTAAATAGTAAGAGGTTCTCATCACCCCTTTGGGAAGGTGTGCCCTGTACCAACCCAACAGTGCCTCATGAGGCAGGCTGGACAGGCAGCCGAGCCAACTGGGAGGGGAGGCGCTACCGGGAGCACGCATTTAGGTAATGTGCGTCCTAAATGACAAAATGTTACCACTCCTTCCTTCCCCTCCCTCCAAACAATCTGAGGTTGCAGATATCAGCTGGGTCACGAGCCAAACACGGCTGCACTTAGATGAAAAATGCTGATTCTCTGGGGGGAGAAATTAAGTCACTGACGGCAGAATGACGAGAGGATACTATTCTAAAAGATAAGACCCATGACAAGTGCATTATAGGATTTAAAGAGTCCTACTGGACCAGAAAGGTCTTGAATCTAAGATAAACCTTGAAATAGAAAATCTTTAAATTTTACTATTAAAAGATCAAGACTGTTTTCTTCTTTGGACCAGGGAGGACTTCTCTATAACTACTAATCATTTTCAGGAGAAATAACCAATTACAGTCTTGAACTGTGCTGAAAACAGAAGACGTTGTGTGAGATGAAAATTGTGCTTTGAACACAAGTAAAAGTACCTTTCTCTTTCCTTGGAGCCTTTGACACAGGAGGAGAAAAGACAAACTCCGTTTCTGGTTCCGAAGGGTCCAGCAGTGAGACGGCCTTGCTGGCCCTAGTCCTCCTGCCACGCGCGGACTGGGTCACGGCCACCGCGGCGGGCACTTTGGCTTCTGGGTCACCTGGTTCCTTTGGGTCTTCGCCCGTGCATTTTTCCGATATTAAGCGTAATGCACGTGTCTGGCTTTGATTTTCGGTCCTTTTTGTAAGCTTCCTCTTTGCACTGGTCACCGTGGCAAGTTCCTCCGCTGGCACAGAAACGGACTTTTCTAAAGCTGGCTTCCCGGCGTCAGCCTTGCCACCTCTGGCTGGGGTGCTCCTGGCGGACCTCCTTTGGCGGCTGGGAGTCTGCGTCTTCTTGGGACTCCTCACTTCCTTAGTGGCCTTAGATCCCACGTCTTCAGGTGGTTTTTTTCTCGGCCTACCCCGTTTCCTAGGCAGATCCGATTCGGTTTCAAGAGCCAGCTGGGATGTGTCACGTTGACAGTCTTCCGGAACATCCGGCGTGCTGACTTCTCTCTTTTTGGCCCTGCTGTTGTGCTGAACAGGCGGTGCCTCTTCAATGCACATGGGATCTGGTTTGTATCCTACACTTCTGGAAGAGCCGACGTTAGCACTTCTCAGTTTTCTGGTGCTTCCGCCAGAACGCGCTCCTTTACTGACTTTTACATCTTTATCGGCCGTTTCAACACTGTCGGCATTTTCTACTGCTTTTTTAATGCCTCTAGGAGTCTTTTTTGTAACAGGTGAAAGCCTACTTTCTCCATCTTGCTTATATCCCGTGGTTTCAGAAGCCGCTAGTTTAGCACTTCTCAGTTTTCTGGTGCTTCCGCCAGAGCGTGCTACTTTACTAACTTTTACGCCTAGATCTACCATTTCAACACTGTCGTCATTCTCCACCACTTTTTTAATTTTTCTAGGGGTCTTTTTGGTGACAGATGAAAGCTTAACTTCCTCAGCTGCTGGCTCCAGCAGCGGAGAGGATTTTAACCTCCCGAGTGAGCCACCTGGAGTGGCCGGTGGCTCCCGTACCATAGGATGATCACTTTCTGAAGTGTCTTGGTGATCTTTTCTTTTCCGTCCTCTCCGAGGAGTAACAGAATTTTGGGGTACTTGCTGGTTCGGAGACGCTCCTCTGACGTCAGAACAGGCGCTTTCGGAAGCCCCAGAGAGGTCCTTCGTTCTCCTCGCTCTCCTCCCGCCCGAAAGCCCCGGGGTGCCAGGGGTGGCGACATCTGCGGACTCCTCCTGCTGAGCTGGTCTGACACTCAGGTTTTGGACGCGCTGTCCTCTCGTGCGCGTTCTAGAGGAAATCATGTCATGCGTCTGGCTCACGCTTACGGTCAGTGTACTGGTTTCCTGCACAGTCTTCGGCGTAGATCTGACTACCTTGCCGGGACACATTACCTTCTGGCTTATTAAAGGTAAGTTGTCATGAATGGACGGTGGTTCCACTGTATCTGAAGTAATTTCTTTACTTCTTGTGTCTTTAATCACATCTAATAAATTTTCTGCAATGGCTACTTTAATGGGTTCAGGCACATATGGTAACGTCTCCAGCTTCTGGGACTCCCGGTCACTCGCGGTGACAGACACGAAATCTGCGGCGTGTCCGCGACCATCATGCTCCCCGCCGCACGCGGGTTTTTCTTCCGCTGCCGTGTTCGCCGCTGTAGCTAACACGTTAGATGCGGCAGAATCACCTGTCTCAAACTCTCCTTCTTCACCTTCCAGTATCAAGGTAAAGTTGCTCTGCGCCCCAAAAAGCTCCCCATCTACTTCGGCAACGTCACACTCAGCGGAGTCTTTATTATCAGGCAAGTCACAGAACTGCCGCTCAATGGTATCAAAGTTATACTGGAGCTTAAGGGCCCCTGAGGGATACAACTCATTAAATGAAAGATCGTTAGCCTCGTGTCCCGAATCTTGAACTCCAAGTTTTTCATGTTCAATCACCTAAAATGAATTAAAGATAAGAGAAGGTTAAAGGATTTTCACGCCTTTATTTGAAGCTAAAGCACAAAGGTTTTAAATAATCATCTCACCCTTGGTTTATGAGCTGTTAAACATAAACTACATTTAATCTGGCCTATGCTTATGGGTTTATTTTATAAAACGTCCATTTAAGCCATCAGACATTATTACTCAGTCAAAATAACTAGACAAAAAAAGATTCTGAGATTCTGAATGGAATTAAAATAGAAATCCCACATTTCCCTAGCTAAAAAAAGACAGTCTTTATAAAACCTTGAAAATTATCACGATGCTAACAACAGCTGTGAGAAGAATTTAAAGGACTTATTCTGTTCTCACCCAAGGAAAAAAAAATTAACCAGAGAGAAACAACCCCCAAATCGCATTTTAATGGGAATCCCCACATTACCTAACTAGCCACACTTTTTCTAAACAGCACGATCCCCATAAGGTTGAAGAAGAGTTCACCTACATAAGCTCCCTTGGGCTAGACTCAATCCTCTTGCCTTTGCTGGGGCTGCATAAACCATGAAATTCCTAAGGCTTTCAAGTTCAGTACCTCTCTTGCAAGGGTTTGGTGGAAGAAGGAATGGTCCTTGCATTTACCTTTTGGTAAGGGAAGGGGAGAAAAAGGAGGAGGTAGAAAGTAACAGAGAGATCTCCTGACCAAGAAGGTAGAACATTCCCACCCACCTAGACAATGACATTTTCCCACTCCCCGAACATTCAGCGAGGAGAGACTGCAAGTACCCAGAGACGCGGGCTCCCGCTCACACCACACCCACAGTTTTATTAGCTTCCCAGCTGAAAGAATGGGAACTGTGGCCGCCTGTGTCACAGTGAGAATACTCACGGATACGGATACGGATAAGCACCACACTCTTGTGAGTTAAGAAACTTCCCAAATACGACCCAGTCACATTTCTATAAATTAGAGGTGTTTTTGCTTGATCTTAAATTCATTTATCGTACAGAGGTTGCCCATTGATTGTAAAAGAAACGTGACGGAATTTTTAGAAAGCAAGTCGTATTAAATACCAAAAAAAAAAAAAGAAAGAAATCCTTTCTCAAGGGTATAGAGGTTAAACCCCAGCCAATTGGTTATCATTCTCCTACAAGTATGCATGGGGGAAAAGGTTCTATTTAACTGTATTCAATTACTTTCAAATATAGGCTCTGAGTAGTTTTGATGCCATGCTTGTCTCTGGAGTAGCCAGGGTCTGTTTTCTCATGGCTAAAAGACCTTTCATTTGAACCAGATACTAAGCAAAAATTAAACTGTTAGGGGTGCCTGGGTGGCTCAGTCGGTTGAGCGTCCGACTTTGGCTCAGGACATGATGTCAATGGCTCATGAGTTCGAGCCCCACGTCAGGCTCTGTGCTGACAGCTCGCAGCCTGGAGCCTGCTTCGGATTCTGTGTCTCCCTCTCCGTGCCCCTCCCACGCTCGTACTCTCTCTCTCAAAAATAAACATTAAAAAAAATCTTTTTTTTAATTTAAATTGTTAAAATTATGACTTCACATAGCCTTTTGGTTTTCATGAAAAACAATTTCTCACTTAAAGGATTTATTCTTTTATATTCCACAAAACAGTCACACTTTTTTTTTTTCACGCACGTTATTATAAAGAGGCTTTTAGATAGCAGTCAGGTAAACGTATACATTAGGTTTAAACTACGGTTTGAAACCTAACTAAACCACAACTAACAAGTAAAAAATTAATGTTTTTACATGAATTTCTTGAGTATCCGGAGGACCGTCAGAGACAGGAGGCTTTTCTTCTGGAAAGTCAACACTTGCTTTCAGCACATCGGCTGCTACTTCATGATCTTCTTTTAAGGTCAGTGCTATCTCTTGGTCAGACTTATGACCAGAGGTAACGGGACTTTCGGAGGCAACAAGCCCCAGGTCCCCAGTGTCACCATGGACGTCAGACGCAGCTGAAAGACAAACGAGAGTTAATCCTCCAGGTTTTAGACGGAAAGAAAACCAGAAAGATACACACCACACTAAGTGAGAAGCCGCAGAAAGGTTAGGGCTGTGTTGCACTGGAGACTGTTTCCTTGAAAACCAGACATATTGCCACACGGCTTCTGACATCTGACGGGAAAAGCCAGTGAGGGTTTACATGTGAATCCCATCTCTACGGTATCCATTCGGTTTAAACAACACATACTTGCTTTGACAGCGGGAGTGGGGAGGGGCAGAGAGAGAGGGAGACACAGAATCCGAAGCAGGTTCCAGGCTCCGAGCTGTCAGCACACAGCCTGACGTGGGGCTGGAACCCAGGAACTGTGAGATCACGACCTGAGCTGAAGTCGGACGCTCAACTGAGTGAACCACCCAGGTGCCCCTGCCCGGGTTCTTTTCAACTTGGATAGAATTCTTGCTCTTACTCTGAAACTTCAGTATGAACACGACTGCTCTGAGGGGCTCAGATGTTTGTTCTCCATTCAATTAGCCTGGAAACTTCATCAGGTGACTAGTGGCAACCAGCTATCCCCACAGAGCGGTTACAGAATGACGCGAGGGACATGCAATCAGGGCTTTATCTCGCTGGAAAAAGACTAGATCTCTTTTGGCAGAAAGCATCCAAATGACCACAAATACACTCTACCACTTAGAAAAGCTAGAGGGGAGTTGAGGGAGGGCGACAGCTCGCCTAAACAAAACAAACCAAAAATCCTCTTTACCTTTGCCAAAGACTTACTAGCACTCATAGTTATTTATATGCCACTTGGGTTTGTGAATGACACAAAATCCCAAACACTTTGTGGCAGGTGGGCGGGGGGGTGGGGTGGGGTGGCATCTAACTTAAAAACCTTTAGAATTTAACAAATATCAATAAAAAGGTTTAAAGAAAAAAAACAAAAACTATTTTCACACTTTTAATAGATAATGGGGCCAGCAGTACCCCAAAGACCCAAAGACAGCTTATAAAACGAAATGAAGGCAGCTGTCACCTGTCCATCCGGCAGAGGAATGGGGGAAGCATGCACTTTACCTTCCAACGGTAGGTGTGTGAAAGCGCGAATAACCTTCCCTGGAGAAAATCCTAGAAATCTGTGCATAATCCTTGACCTGCCTGGGAAGCTCATGGTTTGGAACTACTGAAGAGAAATGCTGACACAAAATGTGCCAAGATATGGACACACAAAAAAATTCAAGGCAGAAATGAAATGGCAAAACAGAAATGGCGATCAGCCCGAATGTTCATCAATAAGCACGAGTTAAGCCCACCACAGAACATCCATACGAGGGAACACGACCACGACTGTTAAAAAGGACAGGGTTAATCTATATTAATGACATAGGAAAAAGTCAGAAGTTTAGTGCTAACTGAAAAAGAAAGTTGTTTTGGTAATAAACTGCTGATGTTTTATAATTATAGACAACATTTATTGAGCCTTCATTTTTTAATTGAGCTTTTATTAACACTTAAAGGTATAAATATTTTATAGACAAAGCAATGGGAGGTACAGCCCATAGCCTTTACATATTAAGTGCGGAACTAGGTTATGAATCCAAGCAAAGCCTCCACATTTACCTTCTCTTCCCACATACGCAGGAAAATATGCACACACACACAAATCCAGGAAAGATACTTTAAATTGCCAATAATGGGTCCTTAAAGTAGATATCCAGGTTATGGGGATTTCTACTTTACTTGGCTGTGCTCTCCTCATTATTTTACAATAAAAGTATATTACATCCTAGGTGCACCTGCGGGGGGGGGGCTCGGTTGGTTAAGGGACAGACTCTTGGTTTCAGCTCAGGTCATGATCTCGTGGATGGTGGGATCGAGTCCCATATCAGGTTGTGCACTGACAGTGTGGAGCCTGCTTGGGATTCCCTCTCTCTCTGCCCCTCCCCCACTCTCTCTCAAAAATAAACTTAAAAGAAGACATATTACATTCTTAATGAGGGGAAAAAAACAAGTTTATTCAAGTCTGTCCTAATCCCTATTCATAATGAGACGGGCAGGCGGTATTATAGGTATGGAGCATGGGCTCCAGAGTCAGCAGCAACATCGTAACATAGTACTGTTAGGTGATCATGCAAAATGCTAAGTTCAAGATGCCTGCTTTCCCCAAACCCAGCTGGAAGCTGAGGAAAATGTTCCTCTCTCATCTCTATACAACCAGGGTCTAAGAGGAGGCACTTAAAAAAAAAAAAAAAAAATTGGTTTAAAAAAAAAAAAAAAAAAAAATGAAGTCTATACATTCGTTAACTTCCCTAGAGTAAATGCAGTTGTTTGTGATTGTTTTCTAATAGTAAAAAGCCAATTTTGGCCTTAAGTTATTACAAACACAAAACCAGAAGTTGCCCTGTGTAGACACCTCAGTCCCAGGAGATCAAAAAGCAGATATGCAGTCTGGTTGGGGATTGAGAACTTAATTTCCTCTCTCTGATGTTCTGAAGGAAAATATGTCCACAAAAACCATTCTAAGACTTCTACTGGCAGACCACAGAATGCCTTCAGAGACTCACTTCCTTTAGCTACGGAATCTGACCAAAAAGGAAGAACTGTGATAAGAAAATCTAGATAACAGATTCCTTTGTTCTAGGAACAGAACACTCCTAAAACACTAAAAAGAATTCTGAAGGCAAGAAAATATACACGTGTGCTGTTACCTGCTCTGAGTGAAGAGGAACAGGCCGCGACAGACACTACCCCTTCGTCTAGAACTGGTACCCGGGATTTCAGGGCGACGATTTTCCTTTAGAAACAGAAGTACGTCCGTGAGCGTGTACGAAGGCCCCCACCTGCTCTTACCTGTGTTAATAATCCTGCTCCCTCTGCCACATGTCATTTTGGTAACGAAAACTGAGGTTTTCATTATGAATGAACCACCCAAGGTCATTTTGAAGAACACTGTAAAATTTGTAGGTGAATTCAGAAACAAGCAGTGCTAGATTCGGTATTCCTGTTTTCTAATATTTTACTCTGTTGGCAACAGTGGCATGCCGATCAATATAAACTTACACTTATGCCAGTTTTTAAATTACTGTGGGCACATCCTTAAATAAGTCTACCAGGTATTATGGAGTATCTCCTATATACTCAGTAAAGTCAGTTTCGGTGTTTTAGTGTCATCTAAAAAGAGGATGATAAAACAGTGGGAGACCGATGGGACCTGTATCACTTGATCAAAGTTAAGTTCTGCAAATATGGGGACGGTGATCCCTTCCTATGCTGAGCTGGCCTTTCCCCCAAACCCAACTAAAGCATGCTGCCTTTGTAAGAGGGGACAAATAAAATTAAAAAATAAATGCAAGAAAAAGCATGCATTTGGAATATTATATATGTTTATTTCATAGGTGTATTTTTAAGACTCATCTCACAACGTTAAGCTAACCAAGAACCAACGGCTGATAAATTTATATTTAAAAAGGACACAGCTTGTCATGATGGAGACTATCCGCCCAGATTATTACCCACGGTGACCGCAAAGTTTCTTGTCATGTGACTGCGCTTTGCTTTGTAACTTTTGTAATTAACCATCTAACCCACTGCAATAAATATTTTCATTAAAACTCAAGAAACATGAGAATGAGACAATAAGACAATCTAGACAATCCTTTCATCTTACGTCCTCCCATTTTTCTATGAAAGCCTGGCAAAGATTCCAGCTAATCAGGATCTCTCTTCTCGGAAGGGCAGCACGCAACTGAGGTCACGCAGGAGACGCGACCTTCATGATACTGGTTTTCGTGGGTGCTCTGTGAACTCCAGCAGGCCCGACAGGGCGATGAACCATGGACAGCATGACATGATCACACTGTGTGCACGCGAATTCACCCTTAGGGCTTCGAGATCAAAGCTGCCACTTTTCTGTTTCCTCTGTAACAGTGTTGCTCAGGGTCCTGATGTGCGAGGTGTCTGCCTTGCGACCCGATGAAGAGCTTCTGCCAGGTCAATCACTTCACTGGTCAGTTCGGTGACGTCCAAGAAGGGACGTGGTGCACTGACCAATATTCTCATACAAGCTGCCTGTCTGTCTTGTCGCAGACCGTGAACCGACCGGGAACCGGCGTCAGTCTGTTGGAGCACACTGAGCACCACTGCCCAACACCATCTAGGACACCGCCCCACCCTCCCCAACACCACCTAGGAACGCTGCCCAAATGTGCAAACGCCAAATAAAACTGGTGGGGGGGCACTGTGGTTCAGGCAGTCATTCAAAACCAGAAACTCGGCCGGCGGAGTCTCGGATTCACAGGATGGCAAAAACAGCACTGCCTCTCCTACACTCCATCCTGTGCTACAGCAGACGCACCTCATCGGCCTGAAGCCACCAGAAATGGGAGGGTGTGGAGGAACGCACGGCTGGAAATCCAACTCTGGTCCTCAACAAAAACGGGATCACCAAAGCATGTAAGAGGAGATCTGCCTCAATTCATCATGACTTCATAAATTCAGGAAATGTGGAGTCTCATTCTAGGATTCACGGTAACTGCCAAGTAGCACACACTGGACCCAAAGAATGTCCTTCCTAACAGAAACCGTTACTGAAATGGGAATGTCCAAGATCTAAAATAAAAGCTCATCTACGCACGAATATTAAACAACCGGTTCACCGTTTTATTATACTTTCTTAACACGGGAACTTCTCTCCACTAACTTACCCTTCGTGGGCTGCTGGTACACTGAGGGAAGCTTCGACTCCTTGAACGGGGCTCAGGTGACTGAACTCGGAAACTTCCGCCTCTGCGACTAAGAGGTCCTGTGCCTCCGCCTCTTCCAAAGGGCCTGGAAATCACACGGTGGAGAACACTTACAATGATTTATGCCAAATGTTTAGCGATTCCTCACAGTCCTTCCTGGACGATTACTTTCGAACACGTTGGTGGCTCCGCTTTTTTATACCGTTAGGTTTACTCCCCGGCATCAGAATGCCACAGATCCTTCGAGTTCTCTGAGCCCAGTCCAAGAGCCCCTTTAATCCACACCTCTCACTTCTGGCTTAACGTGCAAGTGTTGTACACAGATCGACGCACTTAGTCCTCAACAGTCAAAGTGGTCGAACTGTCCCCCCATTTCACAGACAAAGAAACAAAGGCATGCAGTCACATCTTATCCCAGGCCTAGTAAGGAGCCGAGATTCAAATGTAGTCAGTTTTACTCTACAGTTTGTGCCTCATGATCTCCCATGAGAACAGAAGTTTCTATTTGAGACTGCCTGATCTTTTTGGGAATCATCGATGAAGATACTGCCATGAACATCTTCATGTTTTATCATTCAGATATTTTAGTGGAACCGAGCACATCCAAAGTGACAGATGCTATTCACGGGGACAGCCCTAGGCCCTCAGAGCAATTGCCAATGCCTGTGTTTGGGAAACAGACATCAGAGCCCCAAAGAAACCACTAGGACACAGATTTCTATAGAAGTATTTAGATTAACAGTTTTAAAGTCAGGAGTTACCTTTAAATGCGCAGGGGGTCGAAACATACAAAAATGGGCTAAATTTCTGATGCAATCTTAAGCCAAGTCTCTCTCCTCTCTCCCCCGGCCCCTGCCATGCCGCCTACGATAGCACGTATCAAACAACAGTCTAAGTGTTTGTTCGTTTATCTATAGTCCACTAGGCTCTAAGTTACCGACGGGCAAGGCCATGTCTGCCTCACTCACTATCTGACTCTCAGCAATGAGCCCACACAGAAAGAGCCCACCTGCTGCACATGCGTTAGGGGCTCAAAATCTTTCCGATGGATAAACATAAAGCTATAAATTCATGGGCCCTTGGAGATTTGTTTTGATCGCCCAGAGATGATTTTGGCAGTGGGGACAGTGAAGAGCACGAACGAACGACCTGGTTTCTGAGCAGCTTTCTAGAAAGTTGAGGGTGCTGGACAAGTTAAAAACCGTACCAACCTAGTCTGCAGAGTTCGTATTGTTACTTCTCAGAGCCGTAAGAGGGCCTGACGTCACCTGCGCGCATTGTGCCTACAAGCTAGTCCGCTGTGATCATATGACTGTTCAATCCCGATGCTTTTCTTACAATGGAAGAATTCTATTACAAATCTTGTGAATATTGGGAAATGAGTTCTTACCCGTTTGTTTCTCCAGGTCTGGAGGAGTTATTTCTGATTCAAGAACGTCTGGATCACTGTCCTTCTCTGTCTGTTCAGTCAAATTAGCAATTAATTCCGTGGGAGGGCTCACTGGCTTTGAGGCCACAAAAAGATCTTCCAAGTCTCCTGGGGATGGCGCGTCCTGGTACTCCAAGGTGGTCTGGTCCGACCTGGTTGAGGTACCGCTACTTTCTTTGCTCGTGTCCAGTTTCTCCAAACTCTGTGACGCCGTGTCCTCCGATCTCACGTCCATTTCTCGATGGTCCTTTTCGGGACTATTCGGGGAAAAGGCTGCTGTCCTGTCTTCGCTCTTCAGCCGTCTGTTTTCTGCCGGAACTCCACATTTATGGAAAGGTGACGTAAAAGATAGTCTTACTCTGCTCTCGTCTGCCCCCTGTCAAGTAAGAGGTTTTGGAAAAAAGAAAATATTGACTAGTAAAAAGAAGTCGCGGTCGAGTCTCAGCTCTCCACGCTCTCCAATTCTGGTATTTGTCTAGATTCTCTCCTCAGTCAACACTCGCTCTAAATCCATCTTTCCAGATACAGATACGTGGCTGTGAATGTTTCCCTAACTGGTAACGAGGCAGTTTTTCCAAAAGACTAGTAAACACAGGAGGCAAGATGGCCCACTGCTACCAAATGGTGTCCTATCAACCACAGTGGAAGTCTGACAACATACCCGCCTAAACAACCAATTAAGGTCTCAGTAAGAGAGAGGATGAATAAGGTAAGAAACAAAACATGGACTAAGAATTAGGAGGTTTCTGCCACCAAATAGCTATTTGATTCCAGGCAATTTACTTGGTGCTTCTGGGCTGTATTTTCTTCACTCGTAAATGATGGGTTTGGCTCGGCCAATACCATGAGTTTCTTTCTGAACTAATGTTTTCTGATTTCATGACACTCTGCGAGAGTGCATACAAAACTCTGGAGTGGTATTATTTAAATGGATTTATCGTTTTACTTGTAAAAGCTAATATATTCTTATTAAGTCTTTTTTGTTCCAACTATTAACAGGCTTACTTCAGCAGTCCGTTTTGTGGCCACGCCTTCTTCCATGAATGAAATTCTAGTTTCTTTAAGTCGCAGAGGAGGGGAAAGGGACCTTCCAGGCGACAGAGACGGAGACGGTAAAGGTGATGTTCGAAGACCAGACCTTAGGATGGACTGAGGAGTGAACTCGGCAAATCCAGAGGAAGCGACTGACATGGCCAGAGTTTTAGCTTTCTGTGACAAGGAACAAATGGGATTGCACCGTTAGTGTTTGTAAAAGACACTTACAGAAGGACAGACAGGGTCAACCAAGTCACAGCAGTGGCTATATATGCTCATCTCCAATAAACACATCAATAAAAACTTTTATTATGGATTACTGGGAAGAAAATACAAAATTCTACTCAGAGGTTTCTATACATAAGGCTACAAGACATAAAACTGCATCCACAATCATTCTAAAGGCCTTGGTGATTCCCAGTTGAAGTTCCACTTAAAAAATACAGTGTAGGGGCGCCTGGCTGGTTCAGTCGATTAGGTGTCCGACTCTTGATTCCGGCTCAGGTCACGATCTCACGGTCTGTGAGTTCAAGCCCCATATCAGGCTCTACGCTGACGGAGTGGAGCCTGCTTGGGATTCTCTCTCTACTCCGCTCCCTTTCTCTCTCTCTCTCCTTCCTTCTCTGCCCCTCCCCCGCATGCACGTGCTCGCTCTCTCTCAAAATAAATAAACTTAAAAACAAAAATACAGTGTAGAGATAAATTATTTAATGGTTGCTTACAAAGCATTAGCTAGGCGAAGAGAAATGATAGCATGCAATGAAATGAACTAGGTTTAATTACAGCAAGTTAATACAGATGAGCCTGACTTTAAGACTGTTTCACGAAAAATATAATTTCATCACATGAATCCAACAGTAACTGATTACTTCTGAGAATCCTCTGAGGATTTACTATAATCAATAAAAATAATTAGCACAGAAACTGTTTAGCAGAAATAATTCCTTCACTTAACTTCTCCTCTAAAGGACTAGCAAACTGTTGTATCCCATTAGATTACTAAATTCCATCAGATTTCAATTCTTACATAGATTTTTTTTCCTAGATTATTTTTGGTACAAGGCACAAAATAACTACATGATAGACTATGGAATGTGATTTTTAACAAAAATTTTTTTAATGTTTATATTTGAGAGAGCGAGAGAGAGAGCAAGAGAGAGAGAGAGAGCATAAGTGGAGGAGGGACAGAGAGAAAGAGACAGAATCTGAAGCAGGCTCCAGGCTCTGAGCTGTCAGCACAGAGCCCAACGCAGGGCTTGAGCTAATGAGCCATGAGATCGTGACCTGAGCCGAAGTCAGACACTTAACCAACTGAGCCACCCGGGTGCCCCAAAATGTGATTTTTTTTTATGGATAAAAACAAAGTAACAAAAACAAGTTTAAGGGAAAAAAGGGGGGGGGGCGCCACCTGAGTGGCTCAGTTGAGCGTTGGAATCTTGATTTTGGCTCAGATCATGGTCTCAGGTTTGTCCCGAGGGGGGCTCCACGTGGAGCCTGCTTAAGATTCTCTCTCTTCCCTCCTTCTGCCACCCCCACCCACCCCACTCACCCACTTCGTGTGTGCACGCTCTCTCTCTCCCAGAATAAACATTGAAAGAAAAGAAAAAAGAAAAGGAAAAGAGAGAAAGAAAGAAAGGAAGGAAGAAAGAAAACAAGAATCACAGTATCCTACAGATTAAATGTCAGGAACTTAATTAGCTTATCCACCTTCTTTTCAAGTGCTTTTAATAACTATTTTTGGACTGGCATTTATTGAACTATTTTATTCACTTTGAAACTTAAGAATCCCCTGGCTTTACTCTCAGTGTGGAATATCCAGAAACAACTGACAAAAACAACGGCAGGGAGCCTGTGGGACTCGGCAGGATGATGGGCTAGGTGCCAGCACACAGCTGACCACTGTGACAGCGGGACGGAAGCAGGTGCCCGTTCCCTGCCACCGCAGGTCTACTGTTGTGGTTTCCCAACTCATGACTTAACAGAGATGAGGGGGAAAAGGAATTCAAGGCAGATATGCTGCTAGCAAGGAGTAACAATTTACAGTTTCACCAAAGGAGAGAATGTAAATAAATAAAAACAAACCTAAGAACTAAAAGCATCTGATATAAGGAAAAAGAGCAAACAGTAGCAGAGAAGGAGTGGAGGGGGCGGGGGTGGGGGGGAGCAAACCCAACAACGTGAAACCTTTTTCCAGAGGTTTTAACTTACAGGTTTCAACTTGTAATAACCACAGAGACTTGCGTTACTCTCGGAACAACAACGTAATTGTTAACCTCAATTAAGCGCACAAGGTACATTTAGTAAAAGTCTGTTTAAGATGTAAAAATACAATAAACAGTTTGGAAAGGTAACTCCCCCCAAAAGATTTAAAGCTGTCAATTACCCAGAGATACCAGTTATAAACAGCTTCCTTCTCCCTTCTACTTGGAAGGTGAAAGCTTCCCAGCTTCCCCGCAAATGCGAGGTACCTAACACTCACCTTCACTACAAAGGGAGTTTCAAGTACGCGGAATTCCGAAGCCCTGGGAGAGCTCTGACTCGATCCTTTCTGTTGTGACCTTACTGGCAATGAACTGGACGCTCGGTATAAAGGAGACCTTGGGGGGGTTTGCTGAATAAATCCCAAATGCTGAGACGGCTGGGGCACGGGATGAACGACCGAATCCGGCGGTCTGTAATCACAGCACACACACAGTACACAGAAAGATCCGTATAACTAACTTGTAGACAGATCCATCTGCTAGAATTCATTTTTATGAACACGTAAAAATTCCTTTTCTCTACATATGACCTACATAATGAACACTGGTTTGCTTGACCTTTTTGGTTTTTATTGCAACGTAAGAATGATCACCAACACACACAAAAACCTTATTTTTTCAAATTAATGAGGGCAGTGACAAAACGGAATCTCAAGATTCTGCTCATTTTCTGTGATGTCCTGGACACAGTTTATACAAATGATAACGCTAATCTCACCAAGAATTTGTATTAAGCACGCATAGTCCCAACAGCTTAAAAACTTAATTTACAGATAAAGACTTTAAATTCAAAAGTGAAAATTCAGGTTACAAATTCTGATAGACCATTTATCTGCATAAGCCACTCCTTCCCCAATTTCCTCGTCAACAGTCTATTTGATGGTTATATTCTGTAGCAATAAAAAGAAAACGTTTTTGATTCCCCCAAACGACTCTGGTTCAGCTGAGAAGAACCGGAAAGGTAGTGCCTGTCTGGTGCCCAGGAATTACCCACCCCCGTCCTTACCCTTCTGTCCTCTACACTCAAGTGAGACTTTCATGACTGTGATGGTAGATGAACAAAGTTCACAGATGGGGCTTTAAGACCCAACCTGCTACCCAGTGGGAAACATTCGTTGCATTCGGAAGTATTAGCTTAATAAATAATGCTTACCAATAAGCACAAATCAAAAATACCCAGTCAGGCCACTAGACATTTTCTTGCCTCTCCTAATTCTTCTCTTCCTTCTCTGCCTCATTTGTAGTCAAAATCTTTATTTGTAAACTGTTTGCTCACTTTTATGCTGAACTATCCCCCATAGATCTTTTGCTACGTGCCTTTGCACTGTGTCAATATTTATGTTCGAGGTGCCTGTTTATGAATGATTCTCAAAAACACAGCCTGTGCAACAAAATTACCTACTGAGTAAACACAAAATTCTTATACTAATAAGTGTGAGACCAAATATATTGAAATTCTACTAAAACAGTTATCAAGAAAAAGCATTTTTTGATTATGATATTTTCTTTAAAAATGTAGTTCTTAGGATTTCCACAATTTTTTACCATGATACAAATAAGTAATGCACTTCAGGTCATGCACACACAAGACATAAATTACACAGACTAACACTTAGCCTCGCCATATGCAGTGCCCACTGATATGACCTCTTCTGTTTCGTTGAAAGAAATGCTAGTCACAATCCGTTAAATTTACTCACTACCCACTAATGCAAACCAGTTTAAAACACAGAATTAGGGAATGGAATGGTTTCTATAAAAATAAGTGTTCACACCTCAATTGACTTTCTTCCTTCTGAGTTAATCATAGCTTTGAAGGAGTCTCAATACTTCTTTTTCTTTAGGTCGTTAGGCCATTAGTCATGAGTCTGAAAACCTTTATTACTGCTCCCTTCTTGAACCCCAGATCTATTAAAGTACAAAGGGGCTGAGAAAAAGTTGACTTGTGGGGGAAAAAGTGGAACTACTGATAGGAAAACAGAATGACAATAATAATGACTTTTATTTGAGATAACCTTCCCGGTAATTAAAAGAACACCACCTCCACCTAATCAACTCTAACCCCCCAAAACAGAAAACCCTGGTCAAGCTTTGAAAATATGCCCACTTTATTATAAATAGCTTAGGCCCCGTTTGTAAATTACTAACTTCTTCTGAGTACCTTAAATTCAGATCATTTTATTCTCCTAAAATAATGTAATTCTCTTCTTGATAAAATGTAAACGATCAGAAATTTACAACAATCATGAGCATGGTGTATTAAAGACAAAGAACCAAACATTAAGAGACACCTGTTTGTTCTCCACTCTTGAGGATATGAATACTTTTTCCAACAATCCAACATTTTCAATGAAATACAATCGCAATTTCATCTTGGATGCAAAACTTCAACTTAACTATTTACTTTCCTAATACCACAGGTGAAGATGTACAAATATTATTGCATCTGAAGCCACATAAGGCATTTTAGTGGGCTCTGCTATACAGGAGAAAGTTTTGATGAGCCAACCGAATTAGTCACAAATTATAAAAACGACTTTGAGTCACAGATCAGTCAACCAGGAACTTATATTAAAGAAAGCAAGTTAACAGTTTACTTAGCTCATGATTGTAGTAAAACAAAGTTTGCTTCTTTAAGCAGTATGATGTCATTCAGCACAATTTCTAAGTAGGCTAGCAGCTGGTGTAAAGTTTCCTAAAATTACTACACAACTTACCAAGTTAGAAAAAATTAGAAGCATGCACGAAAACTCATTCAAGAATTTAAAATCATGTAAAGTTTTAAAGTTAATTAAAAATTACAGTGCAATTATTGTCTAACATTGTGACTTAAAAATGATTCAGTTAAGTCTTACCTAGAAACTTTTTGTGACGTTTTTAAAATTGGTGTTCCAACAAATGCCTCAGGCATTTTTGCATGTGGGAGAGAAGGAGATGGTCCTTCTGTTTTAGGACTACAAAGAAAATAAAAATTTAACTTTGGATTATGTATTATGAAGAGTATTACATTAAAATATGCTTTAAGAAGGTAGGATTAGGGGCTCCTGGGTGGCTCAGTCGGTTGAGCATTCAACTCTTGATTTTGGCTCAGGTCATGACCTCACGGTTCATGGGACAGAGCTCCGCGTCGGGCTCTGTGCTGACAGCGCGGAGCCTGCCTGGGATTCTCTCTCTCCCTCTCTCTCTGCCCCTCCCACGCTTGCACACATTCTCTCTCTTCCCATGCTTGCATGCATTCTCTGTCTCAAAATAAACAAACTGAAAAAAAACCCAAGAAGGGATTAGATAGGAAAGGAGGGCTTTTGCTTTTTACTCTGTACGTTTCCGTTCAGTTACAAATAATAATAAATATAAATGCCTTTAAATTTAAAGACAAAAAGAATTCTTCTTACAATAAAAATAGTCAACATACAAGTTTCTCCTTTTTAAACACACTAATAAACGCTAAGGCTGGACTGCTGATGACAGCTTCTGACATCCAGGGAGGATTAACAAGAAGCCAGGCTGTCACGGGGTGTGAGGAGAGAGTACCTGCTGCAGGCTGATGTGCCGTCTTTAGGGTCGCTGTTTGCCCAAACCTCTCCAATTTTAGACAACACGCTACTGATGAAGGTAGATCTTGTTAACACAGTCCCTGTTCCGGTCTGCTTTGTGACAGTCGATAATGGTTTGGGTCTAGAAACTGTGAAACAAAGAACGCAAGGTCAATTTCATCTCTGATGCCAGGATTTTACTAGACTAATAATGAAAGAGTGACTGGAAAACAGGGGTCATGAGAGAAGAGTAGTTCAGGGTTATACTTAGTTTAACAACATATATGCAGCGAGATTCAACAACTTGGGCTTTTAGGAGGCAGTAAAAATATTATCCAACATGTTCTCTAAAAGTTGGGACAGGAGTGTCCAAATGAAATAAAACAAGTTCTTTTACTCTGTACTACACTGCTAAATAAACTATACAAACTTCCAAGAAAACTTTTATGTTGGGGGACGGGGAGCAGGGGGGGCAGCTCGAGTGGCCAGTAAAAAACAAACAAACAAACAAAAAAAAAAAACTACTGTAACGAATCAAAGCAAAAGTGAGCTAAACAGAAGCTAACAATGGTTCAGAAGGTAATCAGTTGATATCCTTTCTCACCCGATACTTTCTGATAGTTTCCAATGAAATCTTACCTTCTTGAAGAACTGGTGATGTGGACAGATGGTAAGGCTTGGCTTGCTCAAAGGCTAATTTTCGCTGGATTTTAGGAAGGACTTTCCCATATTGGTCTATTATAGCATTCCGAACCTCTGATCTCTCCCGCAAAAGAGGATCCCGATCATTCTATTGAATATGCCGTAATTGGTAAAAATTTAATATTGAAAAACATTAAGCGTTACGCTTACGTATTTAGCATTTAAAATAAATTCTGCATCCCTAAGAGTATCTTCCTCCTCCCTTCATATCCATTCTTCCCAACCCAGGACCTCTGACATACACCTAACTGCATTAGCAGTCCTTGTCCACTGGCCTCGATCCTTCACAACTAGTAAAACAATGGTTATCATTCACCAAGGGTCTACGTGGGTCAGGCACCATGTCCCTTCAGACACACCTCTGCGCATCCCCACGAAGAGACCTTGACATTTTACAGGTAAGGAACCAAGGCTCAGAGAATGTGTTTCAAGCACAGAGCACAAAGAAGAATCAATCGGACCCCTAAGGCCCATGCTCTTTGCACGGTGTTAACTCCTACTGCCCCTCCACCCCTGCCTCCTATTCTCCGAGTGGGGTGGTTAGTCTCGCAAGAAGTGTGGGTAGCTAGCCAAAGAGAAATGACGTACTTATGAGAGAATCAGGTAAGTACTAATTCCCCGCTCCCAATCTGCTACAGAAGTAACAAGAGGAATTCTCCAAGCTCAAGGTTATATAAAAACCCCAGTGGTTACCAAAGTATAAACTCTGTTGTTTTTTAACATTTATTCATTTTTGAGAGACAGAGAGGGACAGAGTGTGAGCGGGGGAGGAGCAGACAGAGTGGGAGACACAGAATCCGAAGCAGGCTCCAGGCTGTCAGCACAGAGTCCCACGCGGGGCTCGAACTCACGAACCGCAAGACCGTGACCTGAGCCCAAGTCGGACGCTTCACTGGCTGAGCCACGCAGGCGCCCCCAAAGTACAAACTCTTATACAACAAAGTCACCAGTTTTCCTTCTTCTCTTGTCCCCCATAATGAAACAAGTTGAACCATACCGTGAGATTGGCCTTCAGAGTTTGGTTCAGCCTCAGGGCAGAGGCGTAATTGGCACGCTGCAGGTAGTGAACTAGAAGGAACTCCTGATTTCGGACACTGGTGCTGGACTGCAAAAATCTCACCAAGCATTCCTAGGAAGAACCAAACACAGTCGTGAGCCACCAGCATATCCGGAACTTCTGCCGAGCTGCTGCTGGGGGTCATCACCTGCTCTGTGTCGGTGAAAGGCAGCTGCAGCAAATCCTCCATCAGGCCCGCGTCCTGGCAGACCTCGTACGCGTGCCTGAGGAGCTCCTCCACGTTGAGGCCGGCGGAGTGCTGCCGCAGGAAAGTCCAGGCCTCCACCACGTACCTGAAACCAGCGTTCAGCACGATTTCGTGTTAGAAAAGCTGTTTGAGGTATTCAAAATAAGCGCTCCACCCACAGAACCTCATCACGCTCTGTGTATGTAATTTACAAGTACTTTAAGCTTTTATGAAATACTCATCATCGTGGGCACCTGGGTGGCCGAGTCGGTAAAGAGTCAGATTCTTGGTTTCAGCTCCGGTCATGATCTCCCTGTTCGTGAGCTTGAGCCCTGCAATGGGCACTGCACTGACAGCAGAGAGCCTGCTTGGGATTCTCTCCCCCCCTCTGCCTCTCCCCTGCTCGCTCTCCTGGTCTCTCATAAAAAAAAAAAAAAAAAAAAAAAAAAAGGGAATGCAAGCTGGTGCAGCCACTCTGGAAAACAGTATGGAGGTTCCTCAAAAAACTAAAAATAGAACTACCCTGCGACCCAGCAATTGCACTACTAGGCATTTCTCCATGGGATACAGGTGTGCTGTTTCAAAGGGACACATGCACCCCCATGTTTATAGAGCAGCACTACCGACAACAGCCAAAGGATGGAAAGAGCCCAAATGTCCATCGATGGATGAGGATAAAGAAGAGGTGGGATATATATACAATGGAGTTTTACTCGGCAATCAAAATGAGTGAAATCTTGCCATTTGCAACTACGTGGATGGAACTGGAGGGTATTATGCTAAGTGAAAGTAGTCAGAGAAAAACAAAAATCGTAAGACTTCACTCATATGAGGACTTTAAGAGACGAAACAGATGAACGTAAGGGAAGGGAAACAAAAAAATATATAAAAACAGGAAGGGGGACAAAACAGAAGAGACTCAAATATGGAGAACAAACTGGGTTACGGGAGGGGTAGTGGGAGGGGGGATGGGCTAAATGGGTAAGGGGCACTAAGGAATCTACTCCTGAAATCACTGCTGCACAATATGCTAACTAATTTGGATGTAAATTTTAAAAAATAAAAAATAAAACAAGTTAATAAAAAAAAAAACTTATCATTACATAATGAAGTTTGCTAATATCAATGAGAAGGCTTCACGTGATGCTGTTCTGTACTTACGTGTAAAATAGAAAAGCTAAGTAAGTACACAGGAGTCAGAAGACATAAGCTAATGTGGTCTGGACAGAAGAAGAGTAGTGTGGTGTGGCAGAAAAAAGCCGGCTCCCGTGGAACAGACACCCAGCATGAGGGCAGTGGGACCATGGAACAGTGTTTATGGGCCGGTGATGGGCTTGCTTCACTCAGTAAAAAAATATTGTGACTGATCGATAAAGCAAGATCTGATTAGAGAACACGGGTTCAACTAGGCAGTTTTGGACATCATGTGGGGGCCATGAGGCTGTCCTTCCACGGGCAGTAAGACCATTGGATAAGCAGTGTTTCCCATGATATACTGTTAAAAAAAAAAAAAAAAGCAAGCTTACAACAGTATGAACATTAATTATTTAAAAAAACTAACCAATGAACAAAGCCTATAAACACTTACAGACTTATTTCATACTTACTAAGATAACAAAACGTCTTGAAAGATCCGCACGAAATCTGACAGTAATTAATCTAGCACTTGGAATTTTTGGAGGGGCTGGCAGCTTTCAGGACTGGAGTGGGGGAAGGCGGGCAGAATAAAAACATGGCAAGGACACAGGAATATGACTATCAAGCAAATAACTTTCTTAAAACTTCATCCAACTAAAGGACACAGGGTAAGGTGACGCGGGGTAAAGCGGCCTAACCCTCATGGAGGGCAATGTGCCACATCTCCTAAAATTATAACTGCAAATGTCCTTTCACCAAGCAATCCCACTTGCAGGATTTTACACCTTATGAGCTGCATCTGTGCTTGTGCAAAACGTGCAGTTACTCGTAGCAATGTTTAAAATGGCAAAACACGTAAATGTTCACTAAGGGGAGGAAATTAAATAAATACTGGTCCATCACACCGAATTACTATACAACAAAAATAAGGAAGCTCTTTTTGTACTACTCTGAAATAAGTTCCAAATGACCTAGGTGATAAAAGTATGTTGCAGAAAGACGTATAGTAGGCCCCTTGTATTTTTAAAGGGGGTGGGGGGTGTTCAATGGGTCCACACTGCCCAACAGAAGCCTGGAGCGACCCCCTTCACTGCTACAGTCACAGGACTGCTACAAGGTTCCGGGGGAAGGGAAAGCTCCTGAAACAGCCTGTCACGGTGAAGGCCAAACTCTTCAGTAAAATTGCGGAGGAGAGTGAGGGCACGTGGGGAGCCTGTATCCCTGCAGCTCGAAGCCATGTGGAGGGAGGGTCATGAGAATATGCGGCTTTTTGTTTTTCAACAGTAAGATACTTACATGCTTTGACAAGGTTCAAAAGGATACACAGTGGACTCCCAGCCTCCTAAGCTGCTTCTTGGTGCCCAATCATCACTAACAATTTCTCATGTATCCTTCCTAAGAAGTTCTGGACACACACAAGCAAACACATATCTGTTTCTTCCCACCCCTACTTAAGCCCTCCCCCCACCTTTTGAAAAGCACTTGTCAGCATATAATGAACCCATTTATTGAATAAACATTTATCACCGTTAGCTTTTTAAAATTTTTTTCTTTTTTAAAAAAAATTTTTTAAAGTTTACTTTTGAGAGAGAGAGTACAAGCAGGGAAGGGGCAGAGAGAGAGAGTGAGACACAGATTCCGAAGCAGGCTCCAGGCTCTGAGCTGTCAGCACGGAACCCACTGTGGGGTTCGAACCCACAAAATCGTGGGATCACGACCTGAGCCAAAGCCTGACGACGCTTAACCGACTGAGCCCCCAGGCAACCCTTTCTTTTTGTTCTAATGTTCACTGCACATTTATTCAGCCAGCCAAATGCTTCTGGCTAACCCAAATTACTTCATTTCAACAAGTACTTCCTAATTCATTACTTTTGAGGACACTGGCAGTTTCTACCTGTCTAACCAACCCACGATTACACTACAGAACTTGTCTTCTATCTGAGATGCAGAGATTCAACCCTCTCAGAGATGCATTGTTTAACCCAAGAGAACAAAGAAAACATTAACTTCCAGAGTGCTGGCACTGAAGTGGTGTTTGGTTCATTAAGGACAATTTGTGGTGAGTAAAGTGACCATTTTCTAAAAATATAAAAGCGGCCAATAGCTAGAACTGGAAAATAAAAAAAAGAGTTGTGTAAAACAGTTACAACCAAGTAAGAAACATTAGCTCCCAGCAACTTCCCCAACTAATTTGGTCAACAAGGAAACCCAATAATGAGATCGTTGTATTTCCAATCATGCCATTTAACTTGTTGTTGTTACAAATGTGACAGATCAAATAACTGCAGCAATACATACATATATTGCTGTAATATAAACGGCAAATACCACACTGATTAGAGAATGTTAAAATAAGGCAAAGGCAAGAGGCAATGCAAAGATATCACGTGCTCAAATCTGGTTCAAGTATGTAAGATTACCCAACCTGATTTTACAACTCAGGATGACTTCATCTTCCTATTTTTGGCCCCTCTTCAGCTACTCAAACCCCAACCGTCCATGTGGCCGACTGCCAATACAGCCAGTTAGCAACAGATATAATTTTTTTTTTCAACATTTATTTATTTTTGGGACAGAGAGAGACAGAGCATGAACAGGGGAGGGGTAGAGAGAGAGGGAGACACAGAATCGGAAACAGGCTCCAGGCTCTCAGCCATCAGCCCAGAGCCCGACGCGGGGCTCGAACTCACGGACCGCGAGATCGTGACCTGGCTGAAGTCGGACGCTTAACCGACTGCGCCACCCAGGCGCCCCCAGATATAATTTTTTTAATCAAGTATTTTTTCAAGTGTGAGAGAGCACATGTGTGTGAGTGGGGGAGGGGCAGAGAGCGAGGGAGAGAGAGAATCCCCAGCAGGCTCCACACTGACAGTGGCGAGCTCGACACGGAGCACCGTGAGATCACGACCTGAGTGAGCCGCCCAGGCGCCCTGGCAACAGATGGAACTTTAAACCTCAGCTTTGTTTCCCATTACTCCTTATTCATCCTTTCCTATGACGAAAGGTTTTTGCACATTTCTTCCTAATGCCAAGAGATGAAGAACCCTAAGAATGAATATGACGTGATGCGACCAAAGCGAGATTATATACCGCTGATTTACTGACGTATAATCCAGAGTCTGACTGTGGTTTCAAAATGCGGACTCACCTGTTAGAAAGCAGAACAGTGAGGTGAAGGATGACGTCATCGCCACTGGACACCGTCGGCTTCATGGTCTGAATGTACCTGAGGGCTTGTCTGTGCTCACCCTGGCTCATGAAGGCTTGAATAATCTTTGAATGCTGCCACGACACAGGTTTTGCAGTACTTGGGTGAAACAGAAGGTCCAAGCCGCTCTGCAAAGAGGACATGAGAGTCGCTAAATACAAACGTGACGCGCTGCATTTAGACAAGGTAGCCGACCTTTACAAAGACAGGCAACGCTACAGCCACAAAAAGCAGTTTAAATGCAACCTGTAAAGGTCTACTTGAACACATGGTGTGTTTTAAGTAAAAGCTTCATTCTTTTGAGGCCTCATTTAAGCTATTATAAAAAACTTTCCACCACCACCGTCACGCATCAATGCCGAACTCTGCCTCCTACAGCAACACACCTAGTGTATCTCCGACAGAACAATGCTCCGTATTTGCGCTACTAGCAATCGCTTATTATTTCTTTCCTTCTTTGGATAGTACGGAACCTGGGGTTGAAACTGTTTTATCTTTGTATCCTCACTGGATAAATAGTGCTTGGTAAAGGCACTGATTGAACGGAGTCCTTAAATTACCTCTAAAAGCAGACTGTATCGTATCTGTAACATCACATTTAATCCAGCTATGTATTTCTTTCTAAAATCCTAATAGTTTACGAACGTTGACATTCTAAGTGAACAGACTTACCCCATAGTCATTATGATCTATCAGCCAAAACCCTTGGATAAGTTTGACCTGGCCCCAAGAAACGGCAAAGGCGGTCGGAAATGATTCGATGCAAGCATCTGTTTTGTTGGGGAAGGAATACATGATATCGAGTAACAAATAAATGGTCTTTAAAAAAGAGGATTAAGGGCAATAAACAAGAAGAAAACTCCCACATGTCTAATTGTGTTAGGCAGCAACAGCAAAGAGGCTCGAAGGGGCTGCGTCTGGCATTCGGAAAGCCCGGACGGATAACCAACCGTGGTAGTTTTATGAAACGTGGGCCTAGCCAGTCCTACAACCAACCTCACTCGTTCTCAACAGCAAGTACCACCACGAAGGAGATGAACTAAGCACACTTGCTTAAGGAAGCCAGGGGCTTACAGGCAAACTGAATTAGCAGAGCCACAGACAAAATTCCAGTTAGGCAGCAAAACCCAGCAGCTTAAGCAAGCACATCATCTCTGTTATAAATCACGAATGGAACTACACGTTTTTAGATAAAGAAACTGACGTTAGCACAAAATATTACTGCAAAGACCACCGGGCTCCAAGCCAGCCAATACCTAAGGTAATATAAAGCTAACTTCTCATGTATTCGTACTGAACACAGAAGTTGACCTAAGAAAGAGCATCTGGCCGGCCATGTTATGGAGCCGTTGTTCTAACGCTGGGAACGTCTGGGACACATGGTCCAGTCGAGGAGAACTGTGGACGCTATCCCTAGAAAATTGAACACCAAACACAGTTCT
Source organism: Herpailurus yagouaroundi (assembly GCF_014898765.1). Taxonomy (NCBI): domain Eukaryota; kingdom Metazoa; phylum Chordata; class Mammalia; order Carnivora; family Felidae; genus Herpailurus; species Herpailurus yagouaroundi. The sequence goes on from NW_024412436.1 coordinate 12,414,889, forward strand.
GCATGGTTTCAGGTCCGCGACGGACCCTCTGAACCCAACCAACGGACCCCGGGTTAGGAAACCTTCCTTTAGAGAAGTTTCAGATGTGAACTGGAGACTGGTTTTAGATGCGCGAGGTTCCCACCACTCTCAAATCTGAGGATTCGGGTAACGCGTGAATTACTTGACAGCGCTTAAAGGATACGACAGCGTGTTTGCTCGCTTCGGTAACGTCGTCTAGGAGGTATATGTCCAGCAGTGCCTACAAAAGGATAAAACATCCGGTGTGCCTTATATATTCGTTCACTCAGGCTCCTTGGTTTCCCGAGCCTGTGCCAGGTGTGAAATATAGGGCTAAGCACGACCACCCTCCCCCCAACTCTGTTGTCGGGCACTTACGTGTAGACTGGTGGGGGGGTATTTTCCTGTGCCTCCTTCATCCCGTTTCCACAGCTTCTCCACGCCATCTCCTAACTGAGAAACCATTCCGTCAATCATCAAGTAATCAGGATTCCACTTCCCTCTGCAAGAAGGGCAACATTCACGATTATTTAGTATTAACTTATTTAGTATTACCTAAATAATTTAGTTTTATCTAAATAATTACTTAGTATTATCAGAACAATAAGCATCACAATCCCAACAATCCAGAGAGTCGACAACAGGGCCCCGTTTAGCACCAGGTGAGCTCTAGTCATCAAGAACCAGCTAGACCCTGAAGACGCCTCTGGCTGGGGCACCAACAAGCCAGTGTGTGAAGGTCAGGTCCGGAGGAGAACCGGGTCCCTCCCGCCAGGTGCCTGAAGCGATTCTGGGTTTTACAGCCCGAGAGAGCATGGCAGCCCATTGGTGAAAACGTGCTGCAGTTCAGGGTCAAAGAGCCAGGCCCTCAGTTTCATCACCCAGGGGGTTCTGGCCCCAGCGATCTCTTCACCACTGCCTCGCTGTGCACCTACGAGGCGAGAGGCAGACACAGTGCCTGCCTCCTCCTCGAAGAACACTGCTCCTGGGGGCGGGCAGCTGCTCAGTCTGCAGCCATACTGACTGCGTAACTTTGTGACAAACAGGACCAGAAAGCTTAGCAAATCCGCTCAGGGACACACACTCTTAGCAATAACAGATCCAGAATTTTCAGATATGCCTAGTAAGTCTCCCAAGTCCTCGCTCGTCTCCAAGATTAGTTCTTAAGCACCGGACTCCACACTTGCCCCGCACCAAAGGCACTGATCTCTGGGCGACCGTGACCTTGCGCCTGTGCCTGCGTGAGCCAGTGCGGTCAATGCTGCGGGCTATGCTACCACGAAGCTGCTCTGGCCCAAGGGAGAAGGTGCTCTAAGTCCAGAGGCAGAACCAAGGCTCACTCACTGCTCTTGCTTCTAGTACTTCTACTTCTTTATTTCAAAGGAACCAATGAGGCAAACAGTCACGTGTTTTCAAAAGAAATAAAGGAAATAAGAAAAACAGAAAAAAGTGGGTGAAGTGTCAAACCACAGCTGTTAGTGGAAATAACGTAACATGCCTAACTGGTGGTATGTTTTATGTTTTGAGGACTCGGAGCTTCTAGTCTTTTCCTGAATACGAATTCTCAGGAAAAATACACGCTTACACTACAGAATCTCCTCTGATAAACCAATTGTGGGAACTACTTTAAATTAGGAAATACTGAGTTATAGAGTAAAGGTGGTAACCCTTAGGTCAAGGCAGACAAGCAAACGTTACAACTAAAATAATAAGGCTGGCAACAAATCCTGTCACCATACTTAAGAATTCCACGATTTCAGCTTTTGTAGCGCGACGAATTCTGTTCTGAGGTAGGGAGACTTCTTACGAAAGCGATTCTTAAAATGTTCTGGAAGGTTCCGGATATACTGTACCTGGACAGACGCTCACACTTCTGTCGACGGCTGGTGTAGTAGTTCTGGATGACAGGGTAGTTGTAGCATAAGCGGGGCAGGTGCACGGCATCATCTAAATATTGGTGGGGGGGGGGGCTGGTAAGATTTCCAAAACTTCCCAACGATACTCAAGGTTACACATATTAACGTTTTACTAAAATCATATGATGTTGTTTAATCTGAAGGTTTCCTCAATTTAAGTAATAAATTTACTTAAATGAAGTAAGTAAATTAGCAGATACACAAATGAGAAAACAGAGTCTCTCGTGACAGTCTGAAAAAACAAGGGTGCTGGCTTAAAACTCTGGAAAAGCCATTCCAGAAAATGATTCTACTCCCTTAATCACAAATGATCATCTGAAAGCCAGCAATGGCGACTATTTAAGTAAAAATCAAAGAGCATAAAGAAAGAGTAAGATCAAAGCAATTACGCACAGGACAGAAGCACTTCTAAACAGAATCTAACGTGTGCCCCAGACGTGCAAGAAGTTAGAGGCTTTGGAAGTGCTCTAGACAAACAGGGCAAAAGTCAAATCCTCAAATTCTTGGTACTGGCATAAATTATTAGCTAAAAGGAGACATTGAACAGATGGCAAATAATACTGGTTAATAACCATATTAAGAGAACTCTTAAGGAGAAAAACATCAGCAAATTAGAATAGAAAACCCACGGGTGAATGGATCTAAACAGAGCTGGTGATATCGCTGGACCCTTTTTCGGAAGCCAAGTTTCGTGTCATTCAGCCCAATAAATAGTGTCTGGACGCCTGGGAACGGCACGGGGCGAGGCTCTCCAGACACAAAGTGAGGAAGAACGTTCGGAAGTGAGAACAGGAGAAAACGTAAGTGAGGTGGTGGGAGAAAGGAAATCTGAAACCCCAGAACAAACAAGTTATAAGGATTTAAGACCGCGTCCACGCCCATCCACGGGTTATGTAAATCTTTTACCTAAGCCCTCTGGTAGCAGCCCGGAGCGGCAGAACCAAAGCACCACTTGTGTGTACCGGCAGATGAGCCGGGTGACCAGGCACTTCCTGTGGAGGTCCAGAAGGCCTGCGGGGGAGGTCGAACACCAGATGTGCAACTTGCAATTTGTCAATCACAAACGAAAAATCAAGACACTAGACGGTTCTCAAAAACTAATGATTCGGAGACTTTTAACGGTATATGTGTATTTCTGAACACACTTCGCTTGAACAAGTAATCTCCAAAATGCTAAAATAAGTAACTTACTAAGCAGACATTTTAGGGAAAGGCCTCCACCTTAGCTATGCTTCCATCTACCTAGTTTCAGAAGCCAAATTTAGACATTAATACAAACTAGTACAGTAATATTAACATAGGCTGCTCAAACCAGGCCTTTAAATGAAACTGCGTGTTTTGTTTAAATGGCAAACGGAGACAAAAAATTTACAATGACCTCTGTGAATAAAAACGAATAAGAATTCGAAACTCTACCGTCAGTATGTACTCTGCCTCAACAATCAGAAAGTTTAACCCAAATTTCCCAAGCTTATTTAAGCAGGAGTTCACGGCACATCGAATAACATTCTGTAGTTTTCGTTACAAAACAAGAGCCTCTGCACAATGATGTATCTAAGACACGGAGGTTTATTCTTTCTCGAAGCCAAGAAGTAAAACTGAAATAAAAATTCATTTACAAAAGATAAAGCGCACACCTCTCTCGGTGATGTCTTGGGCCTCTCTCGTGAAACAGTTTAAGACCGAATTAAGGTTGCTAAGAAGCAAACGGCACTGCTGGAGGGACTGTATGGTTTGCGAATCGATGAAGCGACACGAGCCATCAAATAATGGTGTACCTTCCAAGGATAAAATACAAGATGCGTTTTGACACAATAAGTATGAATTAAAATCGCAAATGCAAGGTTTCTCAAACTCGTATCGGCCACAGACTTAGTCTATACATTGTGAGATCTGCCAAACACAAGGTTGAAACGGCACACGACCTCAAGAACCCCAGAAGAGACAAATCCAAATTACTATTTTTTTTAAGAGGCAGAACGGGGTAATAAGCAATATGTGAAGAGGGGAAGGCGATCTAGAGTCAACTTCAGATTCACTGGAAGTTAGTTCATTAAACACTTCTCCTTCAAGTAAGTCCTTTACAGCAGATCTTTTACGTACAGCGTTGTTTTGTGACTAGTATTTTGTAAGAGCACTCCTTCCACCTCCAGTCTTCAGAAGCGAGACAGCAAACTGGAGCCTCAGATGAAGACTTATGACGATAAATTGCATGCTTGTTACAATTCGTTGTAGATTTGGCTGTCTTTTCATTTCAAACTCAAGATGGAGTTTATAAATTCATTTTTTGGGGAAAAAATGGGTATTTTAGTTGCGACTGGTCACATCTTTTAGATAAAATTTAATCTCGTTAATATTTCATGGGTGACTAACCACGCAACAAGTATCTTAAGCAGAAACCCTTCCTCAAATGATATGCTCTACTTCCGATGTTTAAAATATTATGCTTTGTATTTTAATTACATTATAGGTTTAAAAAAAAAACCAACCCATTAAACCAATAACGGAAGTTGAAGGCAGCAATAACGGCTGAGTTACCAAGTTCAAGCCTGAAGCACCACATTATACTCTAAGTATAATGAAGGCATACAATTTGTGAACTGATTTGAAATTTTTTTACATGAATTATATAACCATAACGAGTTCTAAAAATATTTTCCTTTCAAAAAAGTACATTTTTACCCTGACTCTGGATTATCCAGTGTTTGTCCCTCACTTCAACTATACTAAGTGATTGCCAAAATATTTAAAATTATTTCATGTTTGTTATTTCATTAAGTATGCCCTAAAAATACTATAGAACCTCACGTCTTCCTAAAAAACTTAAAAATCTTCTACGAAGAGCAATTTACTTAAGAAGTCCATTTGTTCATTCATCACTAACACGATGATACAAATAACAAAGACATATACATCTAAAACTTAAATTTTACTTTCATATACAGGGCAATCACATTATTCCATTATTTTTGCACTAATTAGGTATAGCGTTTGATATTCACAGGACACCTCACAACTCAATGTACAGTGAATAGGCAAAACTGTTAAGAAAAAGGACTTTGAATGACTGATAAAAACATCTGCTCGTAGAAGACAGAGGAGTTCTTTGCCCTCCTATTCAGCCTTTTTATAGTCATAAATATATTTACATGGAAAATGAAAAAACAGAGGAGCTTCTGAAGTTACCTGGCATATTCTAACTCCATCATCAGCATGTTTTATAAATTAATCTTGTAAGATCAAAAATAAGATATAATCCTGAAACTTGGTACTGTACACATACTAACATGCTGCCAGTTTGACAATCTGTTGCAAAATCTTGCTCAAAAAAGAATTTTGTCAGGGTACCTGGCTGGCGCAGTGGTGGTGGAGTGTGTGACCCTCTCTTTTTCTTTTTTAACGTTTATTCATTTTTTGACAGAGACAGAGTGTGAGTGGGGGAGGGGCAGAGAGAGAGAGAGAGAGAGAGGGAGACACAGAATCCCAAGCAGACTCCAGGCTCCGAGCTGACTGCACAGAGCCTGACATGGTTGGGGCAAGCGTGTGACTCTTGATCTGGAGGTTGTGAGACTGAGCCCCACGTTGGGTGTGGAAATTAAAAATAAGAGCTTTTTTAATTTTCAAAACAGTTTTGTTTTAGGGAGAGAGAGTGCAAGTGGGGGAGGGAGCAGAGGAGACAGAGAGAGAATACTAAGCAGGCTCCATGGTCAGTGTGGAGCCTGCCACGGGGCTCGAACCCACAACCCTGGGATCGTGACCTGAGCCGAAATCAAGAGTTGGAAGCTCAACTGACTGAGCCACCCAGGCACCCCCCCCCACAAAAAAATCTTTAAAAATCAAACAAAAACAGTAATTGTCACCCCAATTTAAAAAGAAATACTTTCCTTCAGACAGTTCTTTAAAAAGTTCACAACTTCAAACTGATGAAAAGTTGTCAGGTACTTAACACATAAACCAAGGTTAATTTTTTAATGTTAATACTTACATAGTCTGTCAAATTCCTCTTTTGTGAAAATCACTTTATTCCATGTCCATTCGAGCACAAAGCGCAGATTAGCAGCAGAATTTGGTTGTTCTTATTTGCAAATATCAACGGAAAAAATAAAGACTTATTAATTACAAACCAAGAATTAGTAACTTCAGTGGGAAAAGAGAGCAGCCACCCTGACCAAGCGAGCAAGGTTAAGTTCAACAGTAACAGAGACAAAGTGGCGCCACACCCTCATGAAACGGCAAGGAGCGCGTCAATTTAAGGAGTGCTGCTGCGAAACATGTGAGCCTGAATCTAATCCTGGGGAAAGATGAACAAATATACATTGGGAGGCTGTCTATGAAATAACAGGCTTATATTTTTTAAAGAAGTCAAAGTCTTTTCTTCAAAGATAAAGGCCTAGCAATTAATTATACAAGATAAAGAGAAATCAAAAAGACACAAAACCTAAACACAGAGTATATTCTGGATTCCCTACCCCTATAAATGCTACAAAGGATGTGGCTGACATGACTGACAAGATCCCAGTAAGGTCTGGAGATCAAATAATCGCACGTATCAAGGTGTTCCTGATTTTTAGAAGTACAAAGTGGTTTGGTAATCAAAGTTCTTGTTTCTGGAAATAATACTGAAATGTTACTCACAAGTAAAGAAACATGATGTCCTCAACTTATTCTCAAATGATTCAGAACAAAAATAATGTGTATGTGGAGTATATGCTTGTAAAAAGGGGGATACACGCAACTGGGAAGAAATTTCCAGAGACTTTTGCTGAGTGAAAGAGTCAATCCCAAAGATTATGTACTATATAATTACATTTATGAACTTTTTAAAAAATGTTTATTTTTGAGAGAGAGAGTACGCGAGTGGGGAGACAGAAAAGGGAGACAAATAATCCGAAGCAGGCTCCAGGCTCCAAGCTGTCCGCACAGAGCCCGATGCGGGGCTAGAACTCACCAACCGTGAGATCATAACCTGAGCCAAAGTCAGACACTTCACCGACTGAGCCACCCAGGTGCCCCATGAACATTTTTGAAATGACAAAATTATGGAAGTAGAGAAGAGATTGGTGGCTGCCAGGGGTTAGGGGTGGGGATCGGGGGAGGCAGGCGAGGCTATGGAAAGGGCAACGTGGGGGTCCTGACTGAGGTGCTGTACCAGAGGTCTCCCAGACCCTGCTGGGGGAAGGTGGTGCTGAAAGGGTACACGGGACCTCTACATAATGTCTTAAAGCTACAATGTCAATGTGCAATTATCTCAAAATAAAGTTTCACCCCTCCCCAAACTGAATAATTGAAAACTTTTAAAATACAAAAGTAATTTTCTATTTGTTAAAAACTGAAATCTTACCTTCTGCTATCCACTTTTTGATACATCCAGTCAAAAGTCCCAGCGAACTCGTATGGATTGCTGCTGACAGTATAGCTTCTAACTGTTCTTCCTAAACCACACACGTTAAAAGAAGAAAAAGAAGAAATGAAGATAAAGGACCACTGACCGCAGACTCAGAGATAGCAAGTTCAATAATACAAACGGATAAAGGCTTAAAAACTCCTAACTCACTAGGTGGCTCTAAACAAAAAGCCAGACAAGAACACACAGCTGGTGACGTGAACTAACTACCATCCTCGCACACCGGTGGCAGGGATGTAACACGGTAAAAGCCACTTGGGGAAACGGTCGTAAATACGGAGTCACCTCGCGACCCGGCAATTTCACACCCAAGAGAAACGAAGACGCACGCCCACACCAAAAGTGTACACAACGCGTTACTCGTCATAGTCCCACACTGAAAACAAGCCAAATGCCCACCGACTAAAGAACGGATGGACAAAACGTGGCACAATCCTGTACAGACATCAAACAGAACGAAGTACTGGTGTCTGCTACCACAGAGTGAACCTGAAATTCATACAAATGTGAAGTTTCTAGAATAAGTAAGTCTGCAAAGACAGAAAGCGGATCAACGGTTATCAAAGGCTGGGGAACGGAGGGCAAGGAAACAGTATGGGGGTTTTTGTGGAGGCGAGAAAAATGTTCTAAAACCAAATGTGGGGCCGGGCGCACAATTCCAGGAATTTATTCAAAACCACTAAATTAGCCACTTTAAACAGGTGACGTAAAGTATAGGAGTTATGTCTTAATAAATGTGTTACTTAAAATATCGTAAGTCACGTTTAGTATCAAAGAACTCGATGAATTTCATTCATCCATTCTTTTAACAATGAATTGCATGAACAAACAGATGAGTCACACAGGAATACAGGGGGCTACGATATGATAAAGGTTCCCCCAAATGAAGAAAAGCACAATTCTAAAAGGAGACTCACTAAAGCATTTACGTTACAATCAGGGACAAAACAAGAATGTCTGCTGGTACCATTATTTTTCCAGTCTGTGGAGGTTCTACCAAGTATGAGAAAATAAACAAGAGTGGGAAAAGAAATGGGAGTCTAGATTTGCTGCCGACTGCGTACCTTGAAAATCTAAGAGATTCTAATTCAGTTAAGTAGTTATTAAGTGAAGACACAAAAGTCAATTGCATTTTTATGTGCTAGCAACAACCATTTGGCAATGAATATAGGAAAAAGGTTCTACTCACAATGAGCCAAACTAGAGAACACTTACGGATGAAAACAGAAAGAAGCCCGTAGGAAAATAACCATAAACTCTTGCTCATAGATGTAAAACAAACCGTGGATAAATGGGAAGATGCACCATTTAGACTTGGATCTGATAAAGATGTCAATTCTCTCTAAATTTAGTACGCGAATATAATAAATTTCCAAAAAGAATTCCAATGGAGGTACTGGATAAAATCATCTTATAACTAATACAAAAAACTGCCTATGAACTGACCAAAAATTACAGAAAAAAAAGGGCTGCATTAGCAAATATTAAAGCAGTATATTAAAATGGCATAGAAATAAATGAAATGAATAGGACAAAATTAAAACCCAGAAACAAAACCCAGTACATGCAGACATAGGAAATCAAATAAATGTGGTATTTCAGTAGCATGGGGAAAGGACATTCTGTGTTCTGTTTCATAAGTGGTATAGGACAGCTAGACTAAACATCATCTGGGAAAAAAGAAAAAAATCCTATCTTTGTGATTTGATACACAAAGATGAATTAAAGCTTTAAATGTTAAAAAGACATTTGAAGTGTCAGGAAGAGTTTTTTTTAAGCCAGAGCTATAAAATACATTTGACCACAAAAATATTAATTAATTTGTATGTAGCAAAAGACGCTGTAAGACAATCGAGAAGAAAACAGCAGGGGAAATACCTGTAAAATTTCTGACAAAAAGGGTAAATGTGTATTTCATAAAGAATTTCTATAGACAGCCCAGTAAAAAATGGCAAAACCTATAAATATGTAACTAATGATCAGCCAATAATATGAAATTGCATACACATCATGCAATTCGTGTACTGCATGTATACTAAAGGATATGTAAAGAGGTATACGAAAAAAAGGCTACAAGTTAAAAAGTCCTCATAACCATATACACAAACAAACAGATGATGACCCAGACCATGACCCGGGTCTAGACGGAGGCGGCTGCCAGCCCCCTGGAGACCTCCCTCTCCTCCTCCCTGATCAGAAGCAAGTGCCACCTCCCCCTACCATCTCCCACGGTGACCACTACCGCTCCCCTGCCTTCTGAAGGAATCATTTTCTTGCTTTTCTTTTTGTTTGACCTCTACGTATGCATCACTGAAGAATACAGTGTCATCTGGCCTATTCTAGGAATGGTCAACAAAATGTCAATATTTATGTGCCTCTATACACTTTAGCCAATTTTCTAAATTCAAATTATTCACGTATTGTTTATATAATTGGGGGAAAAATACCCAAATGAGTTGGAATACCAGGTTGAAAATAGTCATAGAAAACACTAAATGCTGTTTTGTCCACATGGCTGAATTATAGGTAATTTTTTCTCATGTCAAAGTCTTTTTGTTTTTTTTAAATTTTTTTTTAATGTTTACTTTTGAGAGAAAGACAGGAGCGCAAGTGGGGGAGGGGCAGAGAGAGAGAGACACACACAGAATCTGAAGCAGGCTCCAGGCTCCGAGCTGTCAGCACAGAGCATGACACGGGGCTCGAACTCACAGACTGTGAGATCATGACCTGAGCCGATGTCGGACGCTTAACCGACTGAACCCCCCAGGCACCCCCTCTCATGTCAAAGTTTTAAGATATTGCCTTAATTTGACAGTATGTAATTAGAAAAAAAATAATCAGTATGAAGTTTCCTAAAGTAAAAGGGTTAAATGGAGCACTTAGAGCACCCAAGTCCTTGAGGACGACGAACAGTTGGCTCTCTGCTATCACCAAGCTGAAGCATTTGGCAGGGAAAGGCAGTTTCGATCCCGGACTCGCCTGGTCTCACGCTCTTGCACCAGTGCTGTTCTCACAGGGGCCAGAAAATGGCCCCCAGTCTGTTTTAACAGCTTCCACTCAGGACAAGCCTGAGGCCGCCATGGGGTGCCTCCTGTCCCATATCCTCCCATAGAGCTAAGTGAACCCGGGGCCGAGTTACGGCTAACGAGTCCTGGGAGTATGTGACGTAAGCCACACCCAAGACCACAGCTACTGATCACGCGGAGTGAGCGTCACATCACCTAACCTACCTTCGCAGAAATGATCTAGTAGACTTTTATTACAATAGAAGCTAATAATCTATGACCCAAAGTAAACAAGAGTTAGCAACCACCTCACCTGAGTTAAGTTGGAAGGCTGAATATCAACAAGTCTCGGTGACAGAAGGCCAGCCAAAAGACATCGATTATAACCATCAGGTATGAATTCACTGAGGGATGGTCCTGATTTCTTTAAAAAAGTCAAAGTCTGGAAAGATCGATTAATAAACATCAAAAAATACACAACTTAACCAAATTTAAGAATAATTAATAAGCTAATCACCTTACTTTACACTTAATATTCTGAATAAAACTACAAGACGCTGAATGGAAATTGCAAAAGACTCCATTTTTACACTTCTGCCAAGGAACAGGGTTTATAAGGTTCTTGAGCTAAACCAATGCTCATTAGTTATAAATAGTATTACTGATGAGGGCATTGTAGGTCACTTTTTCTTTTTATGAAAGATAACCCTACTCCTTCCCTAAAGCTGACAGACTTGGTGACAGATCTAAATGAACACCCCCCTCCCGCCCAGGCCCCCTCACTGCCCCCGGCAGTTTGTTCCTCCTGATCTGACGTGAAAGGATCTAATATCAAGTATAAATACGGCATTCATGCACATCTAGCCGATCATCCATTTAAAAATCTGCCATTTTGTGTTTCCCCAGAAAAGTATTTTTCAACATCAGTCATCGCCCACTCTGCCAGGCACCGTCCTAGGTACCTTCTTTGCGTTACTTCCTTTATTCATAAGCTTCCTGAGGAGAATTAAGAGGACGGACAAAAAGGGATGTGGTGAAGGCACTGACCTACTTCGCTATTATCCTTAAGGTTCAAGCAGCCGACATCCACACAAAGCTGCCAAAAACAGCCCAACCCTCTTCTGGCAGATTGCCAGAACAGGCTGTCAGTAACTAAGGGCACCGGCTGCCAACATCACAAACCTAGCGGGACCTTCCACTTGAGCCGAAACAACAGATTGTACAATTAACACTAAATGCAGCTCACATCCACGACCTGACTTTAGCCCGATAAGACACTCTGTCCACAGTGTTAGTTGCCACCTACCTCCTTGTGAAAGCCGTTACAAGTTATACGAACAATTCCTGAGTTTAATAAACAAGTGGCATCTAAAAAGAAAAAGATGACAAGATATCGATATCCGCTCACATATTAGATTTTTAGATGGCACTAATACAACAAAATTTACCCTAACAAGAGGCTGGTAGGCAAGGTTATCAAGATCATTGCATATAATAAATTTAAAAACGGGGCGCCCGGGTGGCTCAGTCGGTTAAGTGTCCGACTCTTGATTTCGGCTCCGGTCATGATCTTGCGGTCCGTGGGCCACGTTGGGCTCTTAGCAGCACGGAGCCTGCCTGGTATTCTCTCTCTCTCTCTCTGCCCCTCCCCTGACTGCATATGCATACTCTCACAAAATAAATAAACTTTAAAAAATAAATAAATAAAATAATTCTCTTATCCTGGCAAGATACCAAGCTGCACCATAAGTAACAGTTATCTTTTCTAACAAATTCAAAATAGTGATACTTTCTTTATATAACACCTAAGTATTAAATTTCTCATGTACGTATCAAATGAATTTCCTCAGCTGCCCATATATTAACCATCGGTAATGAGACCTGAGCAGGTAATTACGTACACGTGCATACCACACACTGTATGTGTACCGTATGTATATGCACACGCATACTATACATATACGTATTTCGCACCAACACGCAGACACGTGTGATTTTTCTTGAAAGGTCATGTTAAGGAAATACATACCAAAATTGTAAGTACTTGGGCTAAAAAACTGCTCAGGAGGTGGGAACGAGGGAGGCACTCCTCGACTCAAGCTTCTCTCGTGCACCAGCACATCCAAGATGTAGTGTGGGGAAGCCTTACTCACGACAGAATCCAGTGACCACAATGCAAAATAGGAGCAAGTATGCAGATACTCTCCTGATCTACAAGAAAATTTTACAAAATCATGAAGTCACCGAGCGGCTACACATACAAATACGAGAAGGAGAAAAAGAGAGAGAAATCATACCTTAGCGAGTCTGGCATTTGCGCATGATACCAACGATTTATGTCAAAAAGCCCCAGGTACACAGAAGGCTTCCCTTGTCCGTATACATTCACCTGCCAGGTAAAGACTGAAACACTGGTGTCAGGAGACAGCGCTGAAAGAAAAGCACGTAGTTTTAAAAAATGAAATAAATCATTGCAAAGTAAAATTACCCCGAATAAAATTTCAGCAACGTTTTCTCACAAATTAAGGAGTCTCAACTGCTATTTGATATATCAGAGCACACTTCTATCGTTCATTCTGTAAGGAGAGTGACATTCACTTGTATCTTAACTGTTTTCCTATTTCAAGAAGATCTTATTAAAAAGTACGCATCAGAAAAGTTCTATCCTGGCTTATTCTCACTTAACGCTTTGGCAACTTTGATGCAGTGGAGGTAGAAAACAGAAAATGACTTGGATGAGTATTGTCCCAACAACGGAACACAGTTAGTACCAGAGAATCTCAATAGCCACGACGGGCGGCCTAGGCACTGGGCTTAATTCCTCAGAGGAATTCTAGCTGAGAAGGACTGAGCCAGCCGTATGGTAAAGGGAGGAAAGACAAGGACTTGGATGGTGGCTGTGGGATGGAAAGTCAGAAACAAAGTGAGAGAAAACAACAGGAGAGAAAGAAGCAAACGTCTGAGACCCGACAAACAGGAAACAAAGCGGAAGAGGGGCGGGGGCAGTGAGAAGAGGTGGAGAGCTCTGCCTGGGGCATTTGTAACTCCATGTGATGACTGGACCACCTACAGACGTGGGACAAGAACAGAAGACACGCTCAGGACGGATGAAGTGTCCCTGAGGATGAACCCCAGTAAGACCGCCGACACAAATACGGCCCTAGTGCCATTCCCGGGACTGCACGAACCCCTCCCACGGTCCCACTCAATCCTCCCGACTGCCTGCTGCAGAACGTACAACTGTATTATTCCACTCACGGATGGGGAGAGGGAGGCTCAGAAATGTTACATAATTTGTCAAAGGTCACAACTAGTGACACCGCTGGGATCCGAATCCGCGCTGGATTCTAAACTCTGCAACCGTGACTAAGCAAGGCTTGTTTACCAGGAAGAAGGGAGGACACGAAAGGAAACAGAAAAATTAAAGGCATCCAAGGCAGGTCTCAAAAATACACAGAGGGAAGCATTATTCACAGCCTCTTCATTCTGGTCAAAACCAGAGGCCATTTTTGTCCGTTTAGAGAGAGGTGGACGAAAATACAAGGCTCCTTCATTAAGGGTCTCCGAATCTACTCCATTCTTGAGTTCCGTACGGCAATGTGGAGAGTAAGAAATACCTAGGAGCTCAGACAGACCTAAATAAATTTCCATAATTAGTATCTCAATTTGTTAACTGCCAGGAGTATGAACTCTAAAAAGCAGTAACTGTCATAAATCTTACGTCAAGATAAATCTTAACATCAGGCATTGCACATGATATATATTAAGAGCACTTTTTAACTGACCTTCACTCATACCTTCCTCTCTGTCGCCATGATATCGAAATTTCTCTATACTCTGGCAGCCCAACAGCTTGGTATTACTAGTCTGTCCCCTCAAAGGAAACATGCCACCCGTGAGGTCCAGTGTGTATCTCTCTTCACAGTACTCTAGCCCCTGAAAGATAAAACGTACGCAAATCTTAATAGAATTCTAGGCAAAAAGTCATTCAAAAGTTAAGAATTCTCCAAATCTGGGACGCCTGGGTGGTTCGGTCAGTTAAGCAGCCAACTCTTGGTTTGGCTCAGGTCATGATCTCACGGTCTGTGAGTTCAAGCCCCACATCAGGCTCTGTGCTGACAGTGCGGAGTCTGCTTGGGATTCTCTCTTTCTCCCTCTCTCTCTGCCCCTCCCACTCTTTCTCAGAATAAACTTTAAAAAATAAACGTTCTCCAAATTTAAACATTTTTCACACGATACAAAGGAAACACAAAAAGTTAAAGAATAAAGAGAACAAATCACTGAACAGGGCTCTGGAATTTTACATAGCACACAACACACGAGGCTAAATTTAGTGTCTCGAAAATGGTCACCAACAAATCTAAAGCCGTTATCAAACGTGGGAACCCCGTACTTTGGGCTGCAGCGTAAACTGGACTAACCATCAAAATTACACACAGACACGCTCCAGGCCGGCAAACCTGTTCCTGTGTTCTCAGTGCAATTCTCGCTCTAGAGCAGCAGCTCTTCACTTTGTGTTTGCCCAACAATCTCTGTAAGAATCTAACAAAAGCTATGAGACTTTCTCCCCAGAAACATCCACTGATGACAAAAATGTCACACAGAATTCAGAGACTTCATGGATTCTTTAAAGCCCGTCCACGTATCCTCAGACACGAGGTTAAGAAAGCCTGTTCCATAGAAAGGAACGTGAGGGTTGGCCACACTGCCGTCAGCAGCACGGCACTTCTTCTTCTAGAACTCGGCTGGAAAAACAGTCATCTGAAAGTCCAATGCGTTTACCCGCGTTTACAATTGTTAAGTGGCAAGACCGTTTAAAAAAAAAATTTGTTTTTCATTTTGGGGCGCCCGGGTGGCCGAGTCAGTTGAGCGTCCAACTGCAGGTCACGATCTCACAGTCTGTGAGTTCGAGCCCTGCATCGGGCTGGCTGCTACCAGCGCAGAGCCCACTTTGGATCCTCTGTCCCCCCTCTCTCCACCCCCGTCCCCTCCTCGCTTGCTCTCTCTCTCCAAAATAAACATTTAAAAAATTTTTAATTTATTTTTTTAAGGTTTTATTTTTAGGTAATCTTTACACCCAACGTGGGGCCTGAACTCACAACCCCGAGATCAAGAGTCGCGTGCTCTACTAATTGAGCCAGGCCGGCACCCTGAGACCGTTTATAAAGTCACCTCATGGCTTACTGCTTTGGTATTAGTGCAACAAGGTGGAGCTGTTTTTCTCTGGTACCAATTAGGTCACAAGATGAGTCTTGTCTAATCTCATTTTAGAGGACAACGATACCTGGGGAAGTTAAGAGTGCTACCCGGGTAAAACAGCTAGTCTTGTGATCTCTAACACTCTTTCTGTTATATTATGAATACATTATTCACTTGAATAGAAGAAAAACTTTTCAACATGTTAATATCTTTAGACAAAGACTAAAAAAGGCAAAACAGTGACAAAATGGTAATAACGAACCCGTATCCCCAGTACCATTTACCTCATACAAGATTTGTCCCGATGCCAAACACTTTCTATCACCAAAGGCCAGCTGAAGCAGGTGTAAACTCAAAACGTCCCCTTCACTGAAAGAAACAGAGATTAACTGAGAAGGAACGCTAAATATCACATTCATACATTAAGCATCTCTTACTGTCCAGTATGCAACGCTGCACGTGACAAAACTAAGGTCAATGTGAAGAACTTACTTTTACTTGGTCGTTTTCACAAAATGCAGTACTCTGAAACAATAACTGATTTTTATTTTTATTAGAAAAAAATTTTTTAAATCTTTTATTTGCTTTTGAGAGAGACAGAGCGTGAGCTGAGGAGGATAGAGCGAGTGGCGGAGAGCAGAGCAGAGAGAAGAGAGGGAGACACAGAATCCGCAACAGGCTCCGGGCTCCGAACTGTCAGCATAGAGCCCGACGTGGGGCTCGAACTCACGAACCGCGAGATCATGCCCTGAGCCTAAGTGGGACGCTTAACTGACTGAACGACCCAGGCACCCCTGATTTTTATTTTTAACTAATTCTAATTAGCTCAAGCTGATGTGATTTGCAAACTTTAGGTGACCCCTTACCTGGCAGAGACTACAGCTGTTGGGTCAACATTCCCTCTGCCCTTCTTTCATAGGGAAGTGTTCGTTAGGCACATGGCTGCCTAAAATATGCCACATTTCCCAGCCTCCTTTGCAGCTGGGTGCAGGAGGCCCAAGTTCCAGGCAACAGATGTAAACAGAACTATCCCACGGCAACCACAGAAAGCCCTCGGCACGGGACAGCACGTCCTCTGCTCCTCCTTCCTGGTCTCTCCCTCCATCCTGGGAGGCTTCTGGCTGAAATGACGGGGTCGCCCTGTACCACAGCAGGAGGGCTACACGGTACGGACATAAAGCAGATACCGAACCAGCTGTGCACTGCTCAAGTACAGCATGCGGTAAATGTTAAGAGCACAGACTTTCATACTGTCTGAATGTGAATTCTTCTTCTCTCGGGCCCGTCTTTCTTAGAACGCCTCTTTACCTGGCTTCCAAGGATACCACACTGTCTTAATGGTCCCCACACTACACTACCCGTAGTCCTCTGCCGGCGGTTCTGCCCCCTGCTTCCCAACCTTCAATCATCTCTGAGGGCAGAAGGCTTCCCAGCTTCTTCTTTTCTCTAGCTAGTCTCACTCTGGGCTAGTGGTTCTCTACCTTGGTTGCTTATTATTAGAATCACCAGAGGAGTTTTGAAAAACTACTAATGCTTAGATAGACCGTACCACCAGAAAGAGATTTCACTGGTCTGGTACAGCCAGACCAAACTCAAATAGTCACATTATCCTGACCTCCATGGCCCTTTAGAGACCAGTTCTACTTTTCTGACCTCGCCCGTGACGGCTCTGCGTCCTACCCTTTCCTGGTCTTGTTGCTTTTCCTTGTGACATTTTTCTAAGGCCTTTGCCATCTTTCCCCCAGATCTTCCCATGGCTCTCCTCCCTCCCTGTCCCAACCGACTTCGTCCACATCTCCCTAACTACACAATCTGAAATAGCAGTTCCCTACATCACACACATTCTGTATCTCCTCTCCCAGCTTTATTTTTCTGTATTTAACATCACTACCTGAAATTATGTTAAACATGCGCACTCATATACTTACGAAATATACTCACTGAAATATAACATCTACAAGAACAGAGATTTATTGGTTAGGCATCGCTACATATCTCCAACTGTCACCAGCACATAGTAAATGCTCGATAATTATGTTGAATGAATAAACACGTGTGGACGTGAAACAAAGACAAATAACCTCGAAAAGACCAAATACTAAACAGGATAAACTGGACCACCATTAAAGGGACACCAGACAGTTTTTCCATTCAATTTTCCACATTACAAAATTAACGTGGCTTTTATCATAATCGATGAGCTCTGTGGCAACAGCTAAGACCTACGCCCGTGTCATGCCATGGTGGCACAGTCACTCCACAGTGATGCTTCTCTTCCCTTTTTTACCCTGTTTAAGTACTCACTCTGGGGGCAAAAAGGAAGGACCATACCATCTGTCCTTCCGATTTAGACTTTCAATCTAAATTTGTATTATTTTCACCTACTTATAATACCAGTAAGATGCTGGTAAAGTCCATGACCAGGGGATGGAAGAAGAGCCTTTGTTAAATTAATCACACACCTTCGTAAAGTGAGAGAGTAGCCTAAGAATGGCTTAAAGCAGGATTCCTGACCTGAGGTCTGCGGGGAGACGACGAGCAGTCTGTGAGCTCCCATGACTTGTAAACAAGATTATTTCTATCTGTTTATATGTGTATGTGAACAATACATAAAAAAGACACACATGTACACACATATAAATGATACACGTATACGTACACAAATCACACATGTACAAACAACACCTCTACACACAGAGTGTATGTAATACTCATACACGAATAAACAAATGTAAATAATCCTGTTTACAACGGGAGCTCACAGACTGCTCTTTGTCTCCCCACAGACCTCAGGTCAGGAATCCTGCTTTAAGTCATATCACACACACATACGAATATATATGACAGCCTTCACTAGATTCTCAAAGAGGCCCACGACCGATTAAGTCAAAGACCAGAAGACCACAAAAATACCATTCTCAAAAATATCTCACATCAGTAATACTGACAAATGCAAAGTAAATCATGTAGGAACAAATAACCCAAATTACCAAATAAATTAACCCTGTCCTATTAAAGGAATAGACTACTAGACAGTGGTTTAAAAGTCACTAGAGAGTTATTCCCATGTGTTACTCAGTGTGTTGTGGGTAATCAAGGTAAGTAAATGCAGGGCATCACTCTAAGAGAAACAGAAAACAGTATATTCTGCCCACATTTTAAACTGTGATTCATTTGTGCTTCAAGTGCAAATGCAGTTGACCCTCCAACAACATGGGTTTGAACTGTGCAGATTGCACACAGATTGTTTTCAATCTGCACACAGATTGTTTTCAATAAATACAAAGGGAGATTTTTTGGAGATCTGTGACAATTTGAAAAAAACGTAGATGAACCACACAGCATAGGTATACTGGAAAAATTAAGCCAAAAATTAGACATTGGTACCAGAATACAGTATGTAACACATATAACACACAAAATATGTGCTAATTGACTGTTGATATTATCAGTAAGGCTTCTGGTCAACAGTAAGCTATTAGTAGTGTAGTTCTGGGGGAGTCAAAAGTTAGAGGTGGATTTTTGACGGTGGGGGCGGGGTGGGGATGAGTCGAAGAGTCAACTATAGAGGTCTGAAAACTACGTCAAAAAAGGACTCAGGGAAGTGCATACAGTTCATGAGGATTTTACACAAGAAAATCAGGAGCAGAGAATATTCACACAGCTTCCTGATTATAAGAACAGAGTGGGCATCACCTACTGATAATACTACAAGAATCAAGAGTGGTATGGTAAAAAAGAATGCAGACTTATTCACCAAGTTCCAAAATAAGAGGAAAACACTCTAGACCTTAGTGTGGGAAATTTAGAAAAAGCAAAATAAAAAAATCCACATAAAGAATAATAAGTCAGGGTGCCTGGGTGGCTCAGTTGGTTAAGCATCCAACTTCAGCTCGGATCATGATCTCTTGGTCTGTGAATTCGAGCCCCGCGTCGGGCTCTGTGCTGACAGCTCAGAGCCTGGAGCCTGCTTCGGATTCTGTGTCTCCCTCTCTCTCGGCCCCTCCCCACTCACTCATGCTCTCTCTCTCCCAAAAATGAATGTTAAAAATTTTTTTAAAGAATAATAACCAAACTCATCCTAAGAGGCAATCCTAGGAGGAAAAATAAATACAACAATCGTTTAGATGAAAGTCCCCTTGCATTCCCCATCCCCCAGAGCTCTGCTTGAACAGCCCAGAAGACTGTGAACCCATCAAACTGGTGCCGCCCCCACTGCACTCAGATGGATGGAAACACGGACCGGATCCCGTGAGGGAGAGCCCAATAGCAGTCTCTGTATTTTCATTTCACTATTTTTTCAGGATGGACAAATTACAAAAGTGGCAAATCAATTCTTCGTTTCCATCACTTACCACAGAGTAAGAAGGTAAGACAAAACCACAAAGTGGGGACATCTAATACAAAAACCCCAAGAGACCCCAATTCAGGTACCTAGAGCCCAAGGTGGGATGGACTTGGGAGAAAGTACCGGGAACAACGGGTCACCACCGTCATGGGCTTTATCCCACAAGCTTGACTGTTTCATCAATCAAGAAGGAATGAAACATCAAGGAAAAAGACGAGGAAATCAATACTTCTGCCACTCTAACCCTGGAAATGAGCAAGCTGAACGGATGGAATTCAGCTGCAAGGTTTCTCGCGAGCTATACTCGGGACAAAGTTAGACCCTGTGACAGAGGGAAAACTGACCAAATGAATGCTAGGAGTACACTGGGCCAGGCAAACAGGAGGACCAGAGAACAGAGTCGGGGTCGATAAAAATGAGAGGCACACACAACAGAGAAAGATGGTGGGACACGAGAGCACGGGAGGCCGCAAACCCCGGTGTAAGGCGGCGAGGCCGTCGCCTACTCGGCGCACTGGCTCACTCCCGGGTACGGCAGGCAGGCAGAAGACGAGCACAGTGTCCTTACCGCCACCTCAGAACTCACTCAACCACGTGGAAACAATCCCTTCACCTTCAAGATCATTTCAACCACCACTTGCTAATCCACTGAACTATGTCGTTTGCACCGGAGACAACGTACTACGAAACTTTCCAATAGAAATTAACTGCTGCCGCATCGCTGGCAAATGTTTTTAAAAACACGTCTCACGCTTACCTGTCCTGTGTAGACTGAACAGCCCACAGGTAACAGCAATTACGAGGGTCGTTCTCCGGCTCTTGAAAAGTAAGCGCGTACACGGGAACTCGTCCACCTTCCAACTGAGTGTAGTACCTACAACAGGCACAAAAAGTGGTCTGCATCATACTGTTAACTGGTGGTTTCCTGAAGAAAGAATCAGGGGTCTTGGGACAATCTCGGGTTAGAGCAACTGCCGTTCACGCAATCGTCTCATCTTCAAAGATACACAGGGCGTACCAGGTCACGGCCGACCGTGGGCGCGGCGCTGGAAGGGCTAAAACCACTACGAGGGCACCTTCCAGCCCCGCGAGTGCCACCGTGTGCTGCTCCCCGGGGAGGCAGCCGTGGGCGCTGAAACACCGACACAGCACGTCACCTTGGCTGCTCGCCCCGGGCCAGTTTCCCCATCGCGACACCGGAGCGGCGAGAGCCCGAGGGGCTCCCGTAAAGCACCTAGAAATCAGCCCCGAGAGGCCGGCCGGTGCTGGGGAAGAGCCGGAGAAGCCGGTCCTCCAGGCTCTCGGGAGCAATTCAAAGACAAGAGCTGGGAAAAGGTTCTCCGCCCAGAGAGCCAAGGTGGCCTTCCCAAGGGGGCCACCAGGCGACAGCACCACCACCTCATCATGGGTACCCTGCAAAACCCAAACCAAAAGAAAGGGCTCTGAGGAGGTGCAAGGACGGAAGTTACTTCAAGGGCTTGTCATTCTCTGATATTATCAAAGAACGCAACAGTGAGCAAAGGGCCTGGTTTGAGATGAGAGAACCTCGTTAGTTTCCTCCTCTCTTTTCTCGTCCGCTTCAAACGTGGCATAGGGTATACACTGATTACCAAGACGAGCCCGGTAGGTACCAATTTCTTGGTGAGAATA
Source organism: Herpailurus yagouaroundi (assembly GCF_014898765.1). NCBI lineage: Eukaryota > Metazoa > Chordata > Mammalia > Carnivora > Felidae > Herpailurus > Herpailurus yagouaroundi. Next base: position 12,436,411 of record NW_024412436.1, read on the forward strand.
ATGAAACAGAAAGTTTGGAAGAGTGACTACTGTTGACTTTTTGGCAAGATAAGTTACTCAAGAAAATATTCCAATAGGCCTTGAAAAAAAATGAAGAAATATCAAATTAACAACTTGGGAGAAAAATGGGCATCCGCTTAACTCTGTATAGAGACTAGAAGTCTGTAATGCCTATTGAGGGCTACTTCCCTCAATAAAGGGTCAATTCCACAGCATTTTAAGGACTTTTTATGAATTTTTTCTTTTTTTTTTTTACATAATCTCCACACCCAACGTGGGGCTCAAACTCACAACCTCAAGATTAAGAGCCGCATGCCCTACTGCCTGAGCCAGGCACGTGCCTTCAGCAATCTGAACGCCAAAAATACCAATTTAAAAAGTATCGATACAATCGAGGGAAATTTAAACAGGATAAAAATTTCAAAACATGGTATCTTTTAACGTTGATTTTAAAAAAGTCTCTGTTTTTCCATCAACCAAGAACTTCTACCATTAGCTTTACACGTGTGGTTATAAGGAAAGTACTCTGGACAGAATTTGTACTCCGTAAATATATTGCTTACCTTTACAGAGTGGTGTTTTACTAGCAAATGGCACACAATAATTGAAATGCCTTTTAAATATACACCAAAAGACTCGACCTAAATTCACGTGCTAAGTCATTCCTTTATATCAAGCTGTGATTTCATGCAGTAAGGAATTATTCACACTCAAATGGTCACCTATCCTACTTTTTCACTTTATGCTAATTTTAAAATAGTAATACCGGAGTACAAGCTATATTCAGAAAGCAGCTACCAATGAACAAACGAGAAAAAAGTTGTACTTACTCTCTTTTCATGCTTTTCATGTTCCACAGAGCTAGATAGCCATCGGAAAAGCCCACGGCCAGCTGGTTAGTCCTGCCGATGTAACAGAGCGCCGATGCAGCTGTCCCGGACGGGCTTGCGAGCTGGAGGCCCAGATGGCGCCCTGCCCGCATCACGGTCTCTCTGATGTGCGGCACCTCAGCTGGGATGCCGGTGACGACTTCAAGGTCTGGAGACACAAAGGGAGTAAGATTAACAAATCGTAAAGAGCACAAAAGCGAACGGGTCACCTGCTAGGCAAACTTCAGCTGAAGACCACTGTGGTCAATTACGACAAGATCCACGATGACAAAGCAGGCTGAACTATACGATGGCCACCTGTATCTGTTCAAACGCTACGATTTTCAAAATACATTTAGTTGTGTAATTTTTTTTAAAAATCTCATGGTACTTTTTCAAATATTCTCAAAAGTATGCTCTTCTTTTTAAAGTATTAAACGATTTCCTTATTAATCAGAAACAAAGCTGATGGTTTCTTTATTTAAATTTAGAACTAAGAACCTAAATATTCCCTTTGGAGCAATGGCCGGTTCCAGGTCTGGGGCAGGAAATACGTAAGATGAGCCTAGTTCATCTCGTGCCAGAAACAGAGGAAGCTATCATAGTCTAAAGGGGATTTGTCAGACTAAACGAAGGGGCTTTCATTAGTAAAAAATAACATTTTGAACATCAAAAAAACAATGAAAATGAATGAACGAAACACATTAAGTAAGTAAACACACACTCATAAAATCTCATGAGTTCCTATCCTGCTCACCTACAAAAGACCTTACTATAAACCATTTTAAGTCCCTGGGTACCAGCTCCTTACTCTGAAAATTAGTACTTAAAGAAACAGTAAGCATTTATCCTGCCTTTTCTGTACAAACTGTATTTCAGGGTAAACAAACAGCCCTAGTTAATGAGAAACTTCTTCCTTAGATTAACAGAATTTCAAAATCATCATTTTTGTATTCCCTAATGAATGAAGAGATTGAGGTAACAATCTCCATGGATGAGGGCTGCCTGGGTGGCTCAGTCGGCTGAGCGTCCGACTTCGGCTCAGGTCGTGATCTCGCAGTCCTGTGAGTTCGAGTCCCACGTCAGGCTCTGTGCTGACAGCTCAGAGCCTGGAGTCTGCTTCAGTTTCTGTGTCTCCTTGTCTCTCTCTGCCCCTCCCCAGCTTGCACTCTGTTTCTCTCTCAAAAATAAACATTAAGAAATTAAAACAAAACAAAACAGAACACGCTCTATGGATGGATGAAACAACGAATTTAAGTAGGGTTTTCAAGACTGGCTCTACTGACGCTCGGGATCAGATCAATCTTTGCTGAGGAACGGTCCTATGCGTTGTGGGATGGTAAACTGCATCCCAGGCCTCTGTCTACCAGATGTCACTAACACCATCTCCCTCCAGGAGCAACAACCAAAAATGTCCTGAGACGTCACCAAAGATCCCCTAGAGGGCAAACGTCACCCCTGGTTGAGAATCACCAGTACAAAGGTTGAGGGGAAACTCTACCAAGGAGAATCATGCGGTCATCCCCTGGACCTACTGATCACTAAAGGTGAAACGAGACACAACGTGCCTCCTGACAGGACACAGTATGAAACACCCAGCACTTCTGAGGAATCCCTGCCAGATGTCACATCTGACTCTAGTCAGAGCTAACTTATGTTCGCAGAAAATGCAAAATGTAAATGACACCACGTGTAAACACTCCGATAATTCAAAAATGTGGGGCATTCTACCAGATTAACTTCTTCAGCAAGGCAGTGGTACTACAAATAGAAAAGGAGAGGCGAGAGGGAGGACCACTCTATGTTCAAGGAGATATGGGACGTAACTCACATGTGATGCGTGGACCTTGTTTAGAGCCAGACTCAAACAATACAAATGCAAAAAGTTGCCCTAGAGGCCATCATAGCAATCTGACTTACGGATTAGTTACTAGACTACACCAAGGAGTTATTATGAATGTAGTCTGGACTGGTAATGGCATTGTGACTATATAGTGAAACAGCCATTATCTGCTTTAAATTAATTCAGAAGCAAAGGTGGGGGAGAAGGAAAAGAAAAAAAGACACTCATGGTAAGTTCTGAAATCAAACTTGAATTTAGGTTGATGGACGTGGAAATTCTTATATTCTTCTATCTACCAGAAGATGTCTGAAATCTTTCATAAAAAGGAAAAATACTCAGGCCCATATAGTGATATAACCCTTGTGCAAGGGCAGATTCCCTCAATGCTGTTGTTATGAAGAGGGGAAAAATCATGTATTGTACTTGAACGATTACTCTCCTGATCCCTTCCACTTCTGATTATTTTTCCAAAGAGCAAGTGACTAAATTTTGCCAAAATAAATAGCTCATACAATGGAATAATGTAAACTTACTCTTAAGAGAGTAAGATAGACTCTACTGTACTGATGTGGAAAGATGTACAATACCATTAAGGTTGAAAATATTATAAAACAGTATTTATAGTATAATAAACATCAGGAATTTCATTTTCTATGTTACGTGTATACAATGAAGTCCAAATAGTTATAATCGTAACTATTTATCTTTTATAAGCAAAAAAACCAATTTTGCATTAAACCCCAATTTTTTATTCAATGGCTTTATAATTCTTGTAACTGAGAAATGATTCCGATCTCTGATCACGATCCAAAGAATTCCATTATAAAAACTATCCTTGGGGCGCCTGGGTGGCGCAGTCGGTTAAGCGTCCGACTTCAGCCAGGTCACGATCTCGCAGTCCGTGAGTTCAAGCCCCGCGTCGGGCTCTGGGCTGATGGCTCAGAGCCTGGAGCCTGTTTCCGATTCTGTGTCTCCCTCTCTCTCTGCCCCTCCCCCGTTCATGCTCTGTCTCTCTCTGTCCCAAAAATGAATAAACGTTGGGGAAAAAAACAAAAAAACAAAAAAAACAAAAAACTATCCTTGCCCTGAATTCCACTACTGGTTGTGGACTTCTGAAATAAAGGATGTTCTACCTTTACTATTTTGGTCTGAGGAGAGCTTTAATTATAAATACAATCATATTGATTAGCCTCACATCTAGAAGGATGTTATCTACAAAACTCTGAAACAAAACCCCATCAAGACCATTTAACTTCTCTACCAATTTTCTGTAAAGAGCAGTTAAGCATTTCTAATATTCTATAAATTCACTTTCAGTTACTATGATTTCTGCGAGTCAATTCTTTTCATTAACTTTACCCAGAGTTTATCAGATCTTTGTACATATCAAAATTACAGATACAGTTTTTATCATTGTGAGGTTTTTAAATTTTTTAATGTTTATTTATTTTTGAGAGAGAGACACAGAGTACAAGCAGGGTAGGGGCACAGAGAGAGAGAGAGAAAGAGAGAGAGAGAGAGACACACAGAATCTGAAGCAGGCTCCAAGCTCTGAGCTGTCAGCACAGAGCCCGATGTGGGGCTTGAACTCATGAACCATGAGATCATGACCTGAGCTGAAGTTGGACGCTTAACCAACCGAGCCACCCAGGCACCCCCAGGATTATTTTTTTTAAGTGTACATGTAGCCATTATTTCTGCCAAATCAAGTATTTTTAAGTCATATTACATAAATTGGTAAAATTTAAAATGTTGTTCAGAAATCTGATTTGGCTTATAAGTTTCTAGTTAAATATAATTTTTACCACTTGCAGTTACAATCAGTTTTACTACACACTAACAATTTTTATTAGTTATGCTCATTATAAATTGGGATAAAACAATGATCGTTTGTAGCAGTAAGTCCTTTTAAAGAAGATTAGACCTCGGGGCGCCTGGGTGGCTGAGTCGGTTAAGCATCTGACTTCGGCTCAGGTCATGATCTTGCGGCTTGTGGGTTTGAGCCTTGCATTGGGCGCTGTGCTGACAGTTCAGAGCCTGGAGCCTGCTTTGGATTCTATGTCCTTCGCTTACTCTGCCCCTCACCGCCTCATGCTCTGTCTCTCTCTCTCAGAATAAATAAAACATTAAAAAAAGTTAAAAAAAAAATAATGATCGTTTGTATCTTTCTTAGCTGATCCATAGATAGAGATCTGCCCTAATATAGGATTGCTTTAAAAATCAAGAAAGTTCTCAAGATTAAATGGTCCTTTCCTGAAGCTTTATAATACATACATTTTTTAAAAGCTTTTAGGTTAGCTCTCCTCCCTGCATAAACCAATCTTATAAAAGCCCCAGAAAAAAAGACAAAGAGGGGTGCCTGGGTGGCTCGGTCGGTCAAGCGTCCAACTTCGGCTCAGGTCATGATCTCACGGTTTGTGGGTTCGAGCCCCGCATCAGGCTCTCTGCTCTCATCCCAGAGCCTGGTGCCTGCTTTGGATTCTGTGTCTCTCTCTCTCTCTCTGCCCCTTCCCCACTCATGCTTTGTCTCTCTTCCTCTCTCAAAAATAAACATTAAAAAAATAAAAAAATAAAAAAACTGAAAGCACTTGATAAAGAAGAGATTTATAAAATAAAAACATTAGTATTAAAGGAGAAAAATTGTCTCTCCTCACTTTTTAAAAATCTGAGTAGCATTAATTCTATTTTAGGATGTCATTCTGTGAAAGAAAACCTTCAATTACCGTGTTATTTCCTATTATATCACTTTATTTCTGCCTTGGTCTTACTGCAGACATGGAATCAGTGTGCCAAAAACAGTGTGCTAGATCCGACACACTGGATAATTTTACACTGTCTGATAACAATCAAGATTCTATACCTTCAGCCCTCCTCCTGGCGTATACGTAATAACACCTATTGTTCAAGTGTGTATCTAAGGCAAATCTGGATCTCAATCTCTTTCAAGACCTACTTTAGTACCTCACCAATAAACAGAGTAACTCACGCAAAAGTCTCCACAGTGCCCCAAAACACTAATACGATAGGTCCAAGCCGTAAAAGAAACAAAGGTACACAGAAGCTTCTATATAAATATTTTTCACTGTTTAAGAAAAACCGGTCCGTGAGGGGTGCCTGGGTCCGAAGCTTCCAACTTCGGCTCAGGTCCTAATCTCGCGGTTCATGGGTTCGAGCCCTGCGTCGGGTTCTGTGCTGACAGCTCGGAGCCTGGAGCCTGCCTTGTATTCTGTGTCTCCTTCTTTCTCTGCACCTCCCCCGCTGGCACCCTGTCCCTCTCTCTCTCAAAAGTAAATAAACATTAAAAACAAAAAAGAAAAAGGAAAACCGGTCCGTTGCATCAGAATATGCAGGCGCTCAGTCCGAGGTTCCAAATAATTACCTGACGCATCCACTTCATTCTGGCCGCACGAGTCATCCAAACACAAGTCAATGAGGAGGACCCGTCCGACGTCCGTCACCACGGCCGCCACACCGAAGAGCCACCGCAGGCCGGGGTGCAAATGCTGAGTGCTCGCGCTGGCTCCACCGTGGTTAATAACAGGCTCGATGGCAGTTACCTTGGAAGCAGAAAGTGAAAACATACAATGAAACAACAGAAAAATTTGGAGGTTGGAGCAGGTTACTAGCTATAATAGATTTAAACATTTTCTAACAGAGAATTATAAATTTGTATTTGACTTGTGGATCTGAGTAACATAATGAAAACTTCAGGTACGATAGAAATGACACTATCATTTCACCATATAAAATGTGCAGCTGGAATAATAGTTGACGTTTATGAAAACTTACACGCCAGGCCTTGTACTAACTGGTTCATGTAACACTCACGGTAACCCTGGATATTGGATTATACATAAGTGTACCTGTTAAAGATGAAGCACCCCGAAGCCTAGAAAGTTTAACTTGGGTTATTTAAACTCAAACCTAGATTTTTCTCTTTAAAACTATCAACCAGCCACTCCTTCATCATATAGCCTGTTCTCCTGAGGAAGAGTGAAAAGAAATCATTCAAGAAAAATTTACGGGTTTACTCTTTTATTTTTTTTTTCCCAACGTTTATTTATTTTTGGGACAGAGAGAGACAGAGCATGAACGGGGGAGGGGCAGAGAGAGAGGGAGACACAGAATCGGAAACAGGCTCCAGGCTCTGAGCCATCAGCCCAGAGCCCGACGCGGGGCTCGAACTCACGGACCGCGAGATCGTGACCTGGCTGAAGTCGGACGCTCAACCGACTGTGCCACCCAGGTGCCCCTATGGGTTTACTCTTTAAAAATAAAAGTCCTGTTTATGCCTTAAAGCCTGAAGAGGTCTAACCTTTATTTTTATTTATTTTTTTAAACATTTTTTAATGTTTATTTATTCTTGAGAGAGAGAGAAGAGATAGAACATAAGCAGGGGAGGGACAGAGTGAGAGAGGGACACAGAATCTGAAGCAGACTCCAGACTCTGAGCAAGCAGGGCTCGAACGCACGAACCGTGAGATCATGACCTGAGCCGAAGTCAGACACTCGACTGAGCCGCCCAGGTGCCCCTCATGGTCAAATTTTAAACGTCTGTACCTAATAGTCTGTATTTTATTTGCTAGTTCACTTCCTTTCAGTTTCCTATTAATTCACAAAAATTGGGTATGACATATGAAAATTGAGTAGTGATTTCTATTGTAACGCTGATGAATGTCCTAGAAAGAAAAGAGGAAATTTACTATCAATGGGTTATGCATTCATGTCAGAGTAAAAAGTTTGTTTCAGGCTGTAACTTATTATTACAGAAAAAGCCTGGCTGTCTATATTTCATTGGTATACAGAACATTCTACCGAGTTTCTAACTCTGAAAGCTGTGATTTCACGGATTGTCTTTCTGGTCTAACTTCTGGTAGTCATGTCGACAAATACTAAAGCCCAGTCTCTTCAATCCTCTCAGAATGGTCAAGAAATCCAACTCAGTTTGCATTCCTCATACAAATACCATGTGAATTAACTGATAATGGTACCTTAATTAATTTTAAAACGAGACACTTAAAAGCAAACAAATTTAAGAGGGGATACTGTGCCCTGGCCCCAAATCAACTAGTTGCCCAAATTCTTCTGAAGGTATCTATCACTCCCCTCCCAATCTTTCCCTTCTGTATTCCCTCTTCTATGGGACACCAAGCATCCACGCAAGGGAGCCACCAGGAACCTACCCACTGCTTGTTCCTTCTCAAGTGCTCTCATCCAAGTGATCAGCAGGGCCGGTCCGTGTTACCTCCTGAGTGTACTCTACTTCTGTTCCGTCCTCTCCACGTCCACAGTCATTTCCCTGTCCGGTTCCTTATCATCAGCTACCTGAACTACTCCGATCCAACGAGCTTTTGATACTAGAGTTCTGCTTTGCACTTAAAATGACTTCACCAAAGACTTCAGGTGGAGATCACTAACTGCAACACGTCCATTCACTCTCTCAACCCTCACCATTCCTAGACCCCACCTCCTCTGTCCCCTCCTGCAGCCATTCTAAATAAGCCCAGTTCCTAAATGTTCCACATACTAGGACTTTTTACATGCTGGTCTCTTTGCCTAAAATGTCCAACCTCTATAAGCAGAAATCATCCAGGTGTTTCCATGTTCCGTGTGCTTGAGTTTATCAAACAAAATAGTTACTGGATTTAGGCTGTAATCTTATTACCTGTCTTTTCCCACTAGATGACTAGCTTTTTCAACGGCACAGACCAAGTTCTATTTATCTATTTATCTCCAAAATTTAGGACACAGCTTGATTGACAGTAAGCACTCAATAAACTGCTAAATTAATTCTGACTTTAAAATCAACACTGGCAAGTAAGTACATTTAAGATACCAGGCTATGACCACTTCAGACCCCAACACTGCCCACTGAATCAGTTTCCTCAAACTGTGAAAACATACTATTTTGACATTTACCTCCCTTTTAACTTTAAAAATTCTATTCTAGGGGCGCCTGGGTCACTCAGTTAAGGGACTGACTTCGGCTCAGGTCACGATCTCCCTGTCTGTGAGTTCGAGCCCGGCCTCGGGCACTGTGTTGACAGCTCAGAGCCTGGAGCCTGCTTTGGAGTCTGTGTCTCCCTCCCTCTGCCCCTCCCCTGCTCACATTCTGTCAAAAATGAATAAATGTTAAAAAAATTTATTTTTCTTTTTCTTTTAGTATTTATTCGAGACAGAGAGACAGACAGTGCGAGAGTGCGTAAGCAAGGGAGGGGCAGAGAGAGAGAGAGGGAGACCCAGAATCCCAAGCAGGCTCCAGGCTCCGAGCTGTCAGCACAGAGCCCGAGGCAGGGCTCGAACTCACGAACCGTGAGATCATGACCTGAGCCAAAGTCGGACGCTTAACCAATTGGGCCACCCAGGTGCCCCCCCAAAATTTTTTTAAATGAATCCATTATTTAAATATCATTTGACTCTTAAAAAAACAACAAACATTCAACTCTTAAACAACAGTGAAGACATATTTCCCCTACTGCTCCAAGGCTGCAGCCTCAAATTAAAAAGAAAAAACAAACCGAAAAAACACTATAGTAATGAATATTTTAATATAAACTTCCAGTGTCCTCGTAAAACACAAGTGAAGACAAGACACAGATGACCCTCTTCATACAAAAGAGCATCAGAACAACTAGGTCATCCCTATTTTCACTTTGCAATTTTCTAACCAAGTATAAAAAGTTCTATTTGTTACTTGTTATCGAAAGAACTTAACGTTCTTTCTTAAATTTTTTTTTGTAGAGAAATTTATTTTTTATTTAATTTTTATTATTGATATATATATCAATTTTTATATCAATTTTATATCAATTTATATCAATATATATCAATTACATATCAATTTGATATATATATCAATTTTATATATTTATTTATTTAATTTTTATTATTGATAAAAAAGTAAATGAATGACATATTGAGTAGTCAGGGGAAATTTAAAAGAATACCTCAAATGTTGGAATTTATATTATTATAAATGTTTGTATTATTGCGTGAAGTAATTGCATAAATTATTGAATGGCTCCATGATAATCTAGACATCTAGTCCACAGCATTATTACATTTTTTTTTTTTTAAACATTTATTTTTGAGACAGAGAGAGACAGAGCATGAATGGGGGAGGGGCAGAGAGAGAGGGAGACACAGAATCTGAAACAGGCTCCAGGCTCTGAGCTGTCAGCACAGAGCCCGACGTGGGGCTCGAACTCACGGACCGCGAGATCATGACCTGAGCTGAAGTCGGACGCTCAACCGACTGAGCCACCCAGGCGCCCCTAAATTTTTTTTTTAATATTTATTTATTTTTGAGAGAGAGGCAGAACATGAGCAGGAGAAGGGCAGAGCGAGGGAGACAGAATCCAAAGCAGGCTTCACACTCTGAGCTGTCAGCACAGAGCCCGACACGGGGCTCGAACCCACGAACTGTGAGATCATGACCTGAGGCGAAGTCGGACGCCCCACCAACTGAGCCCCCCAGGCGCCCCAAGAACTTAATGTTCTTTCGATAACATACTGCCTTTAACCTCTGTATTTTGAACTTTTAATGAAAAACAACGATTCCACAAAAGTAAATGAATTATAAAAATGTATAGCTCAATGAATTTTCACAAAGCAAACACAAGTGTGTGACCAGCAGGGGCTTAGTTCTGAAAGCAGAATGCTCACGAATCTTAAGCAGTACCTACCCGGGGCGCCTGGGTGGCTGTCGGTTAAGCGTCTGACTTCGGCTCAGGTCATGATCTCACGGTTTGTGGGTTCGAGCCCCGCATCGGGCTCTGTGCTGACAGCTTGGAGCCTGGAGCCTGCTTTGGACTGTGTGTCTCCCCACTCTCTGCCCCTCCTATGATCGTGCTCTGTCTCTCAATAATAAACTAGCGTTAAAAAAAAAATTATTAAAAACAAAAAACAGTACCTACCCTTCCAGGAAGAACAACGGCTTTAACCACTCTGGACACACCGAGGTCATAAAGGCAGAGAACACTCCCTTCCGCTTCCTCTAGTCCGATTAACAACCCGGTTCTCTTCTGCCAGGAGAACTCCTTCATAGCCAGGACGACAGGAGGCTGCTGACTCACTCCATTGAATCGATATGCAGACAACCGCGCTCCTGTGAGAAAGTTTACCACCTCAAGCTGTGGACCACAAGCCAGGCAAGCAAGTGCGTTTCTCCCTAGAAGAAGAAGAAGAAAACAAAAAAAACACTGCTTATTTCGATGTACACCGCATAACTGGATGGAAGTTAGAGGTTTTACACATATGACACGTAGCTCATTATGTGTAACTTGACGCATTATCTCTAAAGTGAAATCTAACCATTTATGGAACACAGTGGTCCAAAGATTAGTAAAATATATTAGACAACTATTATCTCAACAATAAAGTAAACATTTGGGTAAAGGCACCATGCTATATGCTAAAACAGACCATCTCATTTAGTCCTTGTCACACCCCAATACAGAGAAAAAGCAACTGAACTTTCACACGGTTAACTAACCTGTCCCCAGCCAGATGGCTACAAATACCGCGGCCAGAAGTGGATCACAAGCCTAACTCCACAGCTCACGCTTTCAATACGTTATACCTCAAGAGTTAAACGAGGCGCTCCGAGGCTCATAAAACGTAACCCACGAGTCTATCCCCGAAGAGTTCAAAATCTAACTGAGAAGACAAGACATAACTAGTATAACAACACGAAATGCCAGAAGCCCTTCCGAACCCCTCACCAGCCACGTTTGGATCTTATCATGTACACGGTGTAAAGTAATAGGAGCTTTTTAACGTATCTGATTTCTGTTTTCAAATGTTACCCTCGCTGCTAAGCAGAAAAGGGACAAGAAGGAGCACAGGACACAGGTGCGGAGACGACACCCTATGCCTGGTCGGCGACCGTGAATGAAGAAAAACGGACTGACTAGAGATTCATCTTAGAGACAGGACTAAAAGGCTGTGCTTGCTGATGAAGACATGGGGAGGAAGTAAAACAAGAATCGAGAACAGACTCGAATTTTCCCTTGAGCAGCTGGGTCAATGGTAACTTTTAAATCTGTGAGGTCTACCACGCATCCAAGTACACAGCTGGATAAACCAGGTTACAGCTACGGGAGCCTCCACGGCTTAAGGAAAGAGCGTGGCACAATGGGGACCCAGAACACATGGATTCAGAGATAAATTTCACCACTTGCTATCTGCACAACTGGGAGCAGGTGACTTAACCTATTGGATTCTTAGTTGCACAGAAGAGTGTCTACTTAGAAGAGTCTAATACCTCAGTTGAAGTTGTTACAGTGCCTGGCGCGACAGTAAGTACCATCACTACTGTCAATATTCAAGAGGGTAGCACTGTAAATAGCCACGTGACCCATATGTTTTACTGTCTACCCGCCAGGATGGATGGCTGTGAAATTCATTTTCAGAAAAGGCGCCTGCAGCATCTTTCACTAGACTGAAATCCACAATTTGATGGCTACTCTGGTATGGTTTTCTGCTCTATTATATGACCAAAACTATCTATTAAGATCTTATTCAAGTTAACAGAATTAATAAGTAAGACTTTCTGGGTATTACTCGGGGCCCTACAATCAGATTTTTCTACTCATAAGACTATTCAGATTCTAATCCAAATTCATCACCAACAAAACTTACTGATTATAAAGAAATAACAGCTGTGTATTATTTCTGCCTTCTAAATATGAACAGTCAATATCAAACATTCAATACTAAAAGATATAGTATATACGTAGTGTAGAGATAAAAAACGCACAGCATTTTTAATAAGGAAAAACCCACCCAAGGTTCACCGGAAATGTGTTCTCGAGTACTCGGGTGTTACTACACATGCAGCTGTAGCTGCTAGATGTTTATGCAAGACGACTACAACTGGGTTTCGCGGTTTTCTCCACGTTAAAGGAAATTACAATACGTGCTTATTATTCTCTTACAAATCAATCACATCAGTAAATTTTCAGTAACGTTATTTTACCTGGAGTGAGCTTGCCATGAAGCACACATTCTGACGTCACTCCATCTTCCGCAAAGGCTTGCACGGTCACCTCTGGCAAGCGCAGGAGAGCCGTCACCTGTGCTGTTAGGCCGCGCATGCTTTCACTGTAAGTATTTGTAAAAGATAACATTATATTCGTACTACAATATGCCTAAGCCAGAAGAAAAAAACAAACAGCCACCACACGAGAGTAAATAAACTAAAACTAAAATCTGATCATAAAACACATTTTATGTGCTTCTGGGTCTGAGGTACTCCCTCCTAATAAAATGTTTCCCAGCGGCTTTAGGAGTAAAGATTTATTAAGCCAGATGGCCTAAGGATATACATGATTCCCCAGACTGTTTGAAGCCTGGTTCTGTGCAATTAATCTTACTGCCTGACTTATTCTGAAAAAACACTTCACACACAAACAGGAAAAACTGATGTATTTTACAAAAACTACTGCTATAGGAAAGGGGGAGAAAGTCCACAAAAAGAGTCCAAATACACAATAATCTCAGGGATTGAGTTTGGGACAGATCTTTAACTGGATAGAAAAAAAACTGAAAATTATCTTTCACTTCCAACGTATAGAAGATTAGATTCCTGGAATGACCCTTCTATTGTCAACGACCAAAAATAATGGTTAAAATACCACTTGTGGTTGAATGAAATCGGCAACGTCAAACACGAAGAGACAGCAGGAATTTTGGAAATTAGCTACCAAATCCACTGCCGGTGACTGTGATCTTCTTCTGAGACTCTTGAGATCCACGGAGGCAGAAGGTAAAGCCAAGGGCTGGCAGAGCCAAGGCAAGCTAAGAAGAGCCCCCACACTGAACTCCATAGGCTGTATCATCGGCACCAAGGCCAGCGAGAAAAGCACCCAGTGTGCAAGACGGGAGCAATAATGCTGCCCATTTTGACCATGACTGTGAGTCTCTATTCAGAAAATTTCCCTTCACACAAATTGGCGGCCAGAATTCAAGCTACGTTATCTGAAAACACCCAGGGAAGGATTTCTTATAAATTTTTCTCGGGTTGGTAATGCTCCACACAATCCACAGAAACCACCAAACAGTCTCCAGCATCTCAAAGAGTTCTCAAAGACGAAATTCCAAGAAAATGAGCTCACAGTCAAATAACAAACTGTAACAAGGATACCATGATCAACAGCCAGCAGAATCAGCTTCAGATGTTGAAAACGAGCAGAGAACAGAAATTACGTTTAATAGGTTTAAAGAAATCAAAGTTCTAGCTTGCTGAGGAAGAAACTTCACAAAAATAACGAAAAGTGGTCAAGCGGATTTGACAAAAATTAGAGAACTTATGGAATAAAAAATTAAGTAAAACTGAGAACTCAACGGAGAAAAAACCTCAATGGAGTTATAAGAACTGCGGCATACGCAACAAGATGGAAAAACGCCAGAGTACGACACTAAACAATAAAAGGAGAAAATACACGCAGAATGATTACATTTACATAGAGTTAAAAAGGCTGTGAAACTAAGCAAAATAATACCTAAGAATACAAACATGTATAGCAAAACTATGGAAAAAAACAAGGAAACCATAAACACAAAAAATCAACAGTAGTTTAAGAGGGAAAGGGACGGGAACGCAAGGACTCCAAAGTAATGTTCTTTCTCTAAAACCCCATGGTGAGCAGACACGTATTCACTGCACCAAGATTCTTTGTAACTTACAAATATTCTTTTTCATATCCACTCAGCAAATAGTCCTTTTGTACCTAAAGTCAACGAAAACCAAATAAAAAAATAAGTAACATGGCATACTAGAAATTGAGAAAGAGAGCCCCAAAACTCTTGCAGAACCTAAGACAGAAAAAAAGAAATGAGCAGTTGGAAGTTATAGCCAAGACGGGCACCTGGCTGGCTCAGTCGGTGAAGCATCCAACTCCTGATCTTGGGACTGGGAGTTTGAGCCCCCAATTGGGTATAGAGATTACTTAAAAATAAAGTCTTAAAAAGTTAGAGACAAGAGAGGGAGAAGGGCCAACATATGTTTATTCCAAATCCCTCAGAATATAACATTAAATGATAAGGTAGAAGCAATATTCTGAAAGATACTTCCCAGACTTGGACACACCAATTCTTTGGAATCAGGAGGACCAGTGAATCCTATAGAGAATAAATAGAAAGAAATGACTTTTCAACAACAGTGAAAGCCAGAAGTCTGGAATATCTTCAAAATTCTAAGCAAAAATAGCTGTCAACATATAATTATAGATCACTGAAGTTATCATTAGATACGAAACACGTTTTTAGAAAAACAGAGTTCACCACAAATAAACTCTCCCTTAACGAGAGTTTGAAAAGATTATCTGTAGAAGGCTTCAGGTCGAATGGCGATCCGATAAAAGATCTGAGATGCAAAGAGATGCAGATATCTGCAGTGGGTTCCCTGAATCTTTATATGATCAGCGTAAGCATGTAAGGAAACCACCAGAGGCCAAGGAATGGATCACTGGAAAAACAGAAGGGAAACTGTCCCTAAAGCTTACAGAAGGCCAGGAATAGCTCCAGAATGGAAAAGCCTTATAATATATGAGGACTGAGTAGAGTACTTGGAATGGTGATGATTGCTTCAGTGGGGGTGGGGGTGGGGGGTAAAATTAGCCCTTGTCTAATACACATTCTGGTCCTGTATAAACAAAAGCAAGCCTCAAAAGAATCAAACTGTTTCCAAATAACTAAGCCGCACCCTAGAACAAGGAAGCCTCAAGAATATATAAAGGAATGCAAAAAAATATTCAGTACTCAAGAAAGTGAAATTCACAGTATCTGGCATCCAGTCAAAAACTGTCAGGCATGCAAAAGAAGTGGGAAAATATGACCTATAGTAAGGCGGGGGGGGGGGGGGCCACCCTAACCAATAGAAACAGACCAGGAAATGACACAGAAGTTGGAATTACATGAGGACTCGAAATCAGTTATTTTAGCTATAATCCCCATGTCCAAGAAGACAGAGGAAAGCATAAGCACATCAAGGAAAGACTCAGACTCAGAAGATATTTAAAAAGACTAAGTCAAACTTCTAGAGATGAGAAATATGCTGAAAGAGATTCATAGACACAGAAAGTATTACTGAACGTAAACATCCACAATAGAAATGATCTAAAATGAAGCACCAAGAGAAAAAAGGCTGGGGCACAAAGGGCAAGAACAGAGCATCAGTGGGCTGTGGGACAACATTAAGTACCCTAATATATGCAAAAGCAATCTCCAGAAAGAGAGAATAGGCATATTTCAAAACTATTGGCCAACATTTTCCAAATTTGATGAAAACTATAAACCTACCATCAAAAAGGTCGCTAAACCTCAAGCACCAGAAACACGAAGAAACTCTCCCCCCCCCATACATCCTCATCAAGGGACAAAATCTTACAAGTGTCACACCGCAAAGAGGAAAAAGGTAATAATGACAGGAGACTTCTTGTGGAAAATGATGCAAGCCAGAAGACAATGGAACAATAACTGAAAGAAAACAATGGAACTGAAAAAAAAAGCTGTCAGGCTAGAATTCTACATCCAGTGAAAACATCACTTAAATACAGAAAACAAAATGAGGGTTGATGGGGGTGGGAGGGGAAGGGTGATGGGCATTAAGGAAGGCACTTGTTGAGATGAGCACTGGGTGTTATATGCAAGTGATGAATCACCGGCATCTATTCCTGAAGCCAAGACTACACTGTATGTCAGCTAACTTGAAAATACATTTTTTTAAAAAAAGGTAAAATAAAGTAGATCTGCACTACAAGGAATGTTAAAGAAATTCCTTCAGGACGAAAGAAAATGATACCAAATGGAAATCTAGATCTACACAAAAGAATACAGACCACCAAAAACTGGCAATTATCTTAGAAGACAATTATCTATTTGAAGCAAAAATGACAGTAACATATGTAATTGATAACATATTTACAAGTTAAATGACAATAACACAAGGCTTTGAGAGGAGAAATGGAAGCACAGTTACAAAGTTCTCATACTGTATGTTAAATGCTCTAATGCTGTTTGAAGGTAGACGGCAATAATTTAAAGATGTACACAGTAAACCCTTGAACAACCACTGAACACACACACGCACTGAACTATATCGCTAATTTACCAATGAAAGAGATAAAATATCACCATCAAAACTTAATCCAACAGATGGCACAAAAAGAGGGAAAATGAAAGAACAGATGGGCCAAAAAAAAAATTGGAAGATAGTAGATTTAAACCTAACCATGTTACATCCACATTAATGAAATGACTTTAACGATCCAATTAAAAAGCAGACTGTCAGATTGGATTTTTTTTTTAAAAGCAAGAGTTTAAGTAAAAAGGCTAGCTAGGTTGAAAGTAAAAATGGAAGCTAGATCATGCTAACACTGATTAAAAAAAAGAAAAAGGGTAGAACAGCCATATGAATATCAAAGTAGAATTCAGAGCAAAGAATATTACCTGGGATAAAAAGGTTCATTTCATTATGATAAAGTGCTTAACTCACCAAGTGAACATTAACAATCCTGAACATTTATATTGAATAATAGAGCTTCAAAATAAATAAGGCAAAAACTAGGAGCTGAAAGGAGAAACATAAAAACCCACAGCTGTAATTAGAGATTTCATCACGTCTCTCTCCACAAGTGATAGAACAACTAAACAGAAGAGCAGTAAGGACACAAAAGACCTAAACACATCTGGCCAACCTGATTGATTTTTATAGATGATTCTACCCAAGAACAAAAGACTACACACTCTTTTCAAACGCACACAAATGACTTACCAAGATAGACTATATCCTGAGCCATAAAATCTCAAATTTAAAAGGATTCAAATCATACAAAGCCTTTCCTCTGCTCACAAGGAAACTAAAAAGCAGTAAAACATCTGGAAAATTTACAAATATCTGGATACTAAATAACACACTTCTAAATGAGCCATGGATCAAAGAGATCAAAAGGGAAATGAAAGTACTTTGAACTGAATGAAAATGAAAACATGACGTATCAAAATTTGTGTGATGCAGTATAAAGCAGTACTTAGAGGGAAAGTGATAGCACCAAACCTCTGTAAGATCTCAGATCAGTAACCTAAGCTTCCACCTTTAGAAACCAGACAAATTAAATCCAGCATCAGCAGAAGGAATAAAAGAGTTGAATTTAATGAAACAGAAAAATCATAATAATAAAAAGAAAAGTGAAATCAAAAGCTGGTTGCTAAGAATTAAAACAAAACAAAACAAAACAAACAAAAAACTACCAACATAAAGAAATAGATTAACAAAAGTGAGAGACCAGAGACAGAACTATTTCACTTATGACAAAAATAAATTTTTTTCTTTATCTCATTGTGCAAATTTAACTGTGTTATGTCTTGTTGTTGACCTGCTTTTGTTGATCTTATTGGGAGTTCTCTGTGCCTCCCCTGGATTTGGATAGATTTCCTTCTCCAGATTACTTAAGTTTTCAGCAATGATTTCTTCAAATAAACCTTTGCCCCCTTTTCCCTGTATTCTTCTGAGACTTCTATGATACGAATGTTATTATACTTTATGGAGTCACTGAGTTCCCTAAGTCTACATTCGTGATCCAATATTTTTTCTTTCCCTCTTCTTTTCAGCTTACTTTCCATAATTGTATCTTCTGTATCACCGATCCATTCTTCATCTTCTTCCATCACATCCAATTGGTTTCACATCTTTGTTACAGTATTTTTTATTTCAGCCTGACTAGTTTTTACACCTTTTATCTCTGGGGTAAGGGACTCCCTGGTGTCTCCTATGCTTTTCTCAAGCCCAGCTAGTATCCTTGAGATTGTTTTAAATTCTGGATCAGGCATATTACTTGTATCTGTTTCGATCAGATCCCTGGCCATGACCTTTTCTTGCTTTCTTTTGAGATGAATTCCTCCATCTTGACATTTTGTCTTAGGGCTCTGTCTTCTTCTCTGTGTTAGGAAAGCCTAACACACCGCTCCTTAGAGTAATGCCTATCCTAAGAAGAGGTCATATACTATCTAAGGCCTGGCGCTTCAGGAAGCGTCTCTGGTGTATGCTGTGTGCACTCCGCTGCTGTGTTTTGGCTGCTCTTTCTCTCAAATCAGTCCTCTGCAGAATTTCTCCTCGCCTGAGTGGGGAGTGTTTGGACCTTGGCCACAGTGTGGTGAGTTTCAACTAGGGTCCACTCTGGTCTGCCTGCGAGAAGAGACCTGATGCTGTTGCCACTAGAGCTGAAGCTTTGTAACACTCTTGTCAGTAGACGTGGCACATGGGGGTGGAGCGTGAGGGGGTGAGGGGGTGGGGGTGGTGAGGTTGTGCTGGTCTTCACGGGGAGAGGCCTGCCACGCCGGTTCTCAGGCACACTCGCAGTCCGGCTTTTCTGTAAAAGTACTTCTCCCAAATTGATCTGTGATGTTCTCTCTGCTGGGCCCAGTCACAAGTGCATAATGCAGACAGATTTCTGTAAAGGTACATCCAGGGTGCAGCCATACTTCTCCAAAGCTCTGACACTTTTGCTCTAACCAAATGTCTTTCAACTCAGGCTGGTAACAAGACAGCCTACAGCCACTTCAACACCATACATCCAAGCACACCCAACAGGTGCTCCTTTACAGCAATCCCAAATACACTGTAGATCTGTCCTACGGCCCAGAAATTTCCACAAAAGGTTAACAGTATAACAATGTTAGGTTAGTGCTATCCTTAGAAACTTAGAAATTAAATGTGAAGACTCTAGAACTTTGAATTCTTGAAGGTGCTAACTTCTTTAGTGATCCTATTTAACCCCCCACACTCAAGGGATAATCAGTTTATTGATTCTGAATCTATTCCTTAATTCATTCAACCAAGACTAAATGCTTACCATATGCTAAAATGCACAAAAATGAAATGCTGAAATCCTAGCTTCCTCCTAAGTCTTTTTTTATCTTCATCTCACCATGTCCCCTCTTTATTCAATTGTTTCTCAGGATTAAGGTAACAATTAAAATCCACTTCTTGGTCCTGCAAGTTAATTACACTTAGCTTCTACCTACCTACAGGAATTTAAGCCTTTAGTCCGGAATTAGAGCAGGGTTCTCAAACTCCCACCCTACACTGATGCCTATGTCAAGAGTAAAAAGAATTTCTCAAAGCTCTCAAGGTGCTTCTCAAGGAGAAGTAGCAAGGTGAACGATAATCACAGGCTCCATGCAGAGTACCAGAAAAGGCAGGAACTTTGAATTAGAATGGCTTTAAGTCCAAGTTCTACCACTCACTGGTGCATGCAATGCTGCACTTCTATACGGTCTTCATGTCACACCCAAGCTTCTAGAAAAGGTGAATACTTCTCTCTCCAACTCTTAGCTTATCATAGTGCCCGACGTGAAGGAGTTCGAAAAGGTGTTCAGTGAATGAAAGAGAAAGTTGTTCAAATTTACAAGTTAGCCTTTGAATCTACAGGGAAAAACTGGTTTCAAGCAAGCCCTTTCGAATCCCAAATTTACAGTGTGAACTTTAACATTTTAAGCACAGTGAAGAGAACTTCTAAAAATTATACGATTAGAAAGAACATCCCATATAGACACGCATGTTCACAAATACACATTCAGCCGCCAAGCTCAGTATCGTACAAGATTAAGTAGAATCCCGGCCTTCGTGACATGCCAGCACTGGCAGCCTCTGAAAGGGAATTTTGAAAGTTTAAATACCTTCTCAAGGGCCAGGTAGGCAGAGCATGACGTGGTGCTGGCTGCCAATGAGCTAAAGATATTGTTCATCTTCTTGATAAAGCACAGATGGGCTGTGTCACTCCCTTCTCCAAACCCTCCAATGATTCCCTACTACGTATACAAAAACCAAAAGCCTCAAGGCTCCTGGATGGCTCAGGCGGCTGAGCGTCAGACTTCGGCTCAGGTCATGACCTCACAGTTCGTGAGTTTGAGCCCCGCGTCCAGCTCTGTGCTGACAGCTTGGAGCCTGGAGCCTGCTTCGCATTCTGTGTCTCCCTCTCTCTCTGCTTCTCCCCTACTCACACTCTGTCTCTCAAAAATAAATAAAGATTAAAAAAAAATTTTTTTTTAATAAAAAAAAAAAAAAACGACAGCCTCAGCCTCAGGCAATGAAAGTCCTCTACAACCTGGCAGTCCCAGACTATCTTTAGTGTTGCCTCCCCAAACCATCATCAGTTTGCTACAGCCTTGTACTTTCCCTCTTTTATGCTGTACCCTTTCCATCTCCATCTGCCAAGACCCTGTCCACCACTCAAACGCTAAATTCCCAGCGTGGTCTGAATAGACCCATCCTTTCCCACTTAATCGAATCTCTGAGCTTGCTCCTTTCCACCTTTAGGTAAGCAATCATAAATATTATTTTTGAAATTCATTACTTATGTTTGCCGGTCTTCCCCATTATCATATGAATTCCTACAAGCCAAAAGCATATCTTGTTCCTGTGAATTCCAGACAGTCACAATGCCTTGCAACTAACAGATCTAAAACACGGTGAGTTAGGACAGCCAGATACTAGCAGGGAACAGAAATAGACATGTTGAACAATAAAATCAACTTTTAAAAACTCAATATTCTGAAAAAACAACAGGAAAACAACCCAATTAGAAAAATGGCCAGAGGCGCCTGTGGCTCAGTTAAGCGTCTGACTTCAGCTCAGGTCCTGATCTCAGTTTGTGAGTTCGAGCCCCGCAGAGCTCTGTGCTGCCAGCTCAGAGCCTGGAGCCTGTTCAGATTATGTGTCTCCCTCTCTCTACCCCTCCCCTGCTCGCCTGTGCGCGCTCACCCGCTCTCTCTCAAAAATAAATAAACCTTACAAAAAGAAAGATTTTTTTAAAAAGGCCAAAGACTTTACCAGACACTTCACTAATGAAGATACGTGGATAGCAAATAAACACATGAAAAGAAGCTCCATAGCATATGTCATCAGAGAAATGCGTATTGAAACAATGAGATACCACCGCACACCTTTTAGAACGGCCCAAATCCGGAACACTGACACCACCAAATGCTGGTGAGGGTGTGGAGCAACGGGAACTCTCCTTCACCGCTGGTGGAAACGGCCACTCTGGAAGATAATTTGGCAGTTTCTTTCAGAACTAAACATATTCTTACCATACGATCCAGCCATCATACTTCTTGGTATTTACTCAAAGGAGGTGAAAACTTATGTCCACACAAGAGACGACACAAAAGGTGTTAAAACAGCTTTCCTCACAGGTATGAGGACTAAGGACTAAGGTGTCCTTTTGAGTGTCCTTCAGAATGAAGGAAGGGTTGACTAAATGGTGGAACATCTAGACAATGGAATTTGTTCAGTGCTAAAAAGAAATGAGCACGGCGCCTTGCTGGCTCGGTTAGTAGAGCATGCAACTCTTGATCTCAGGGTCCTGAGCTGGGAGCCCTGCACTGGGCACAGAGATTACTTAAAAATCAAACAAATAAAACTTGGAAAAAGAAATGAGCTACCAAGCCATGAAAGGACATGGAGGAAACTCAAATGAATTCTTACTAAGTGAAAAAAGGCAGCCTGAAAGGGCTCATACTGCACTGCATGATTCCAACTACATGACAATTCTGGAAAAAGCAAAACTATGGAGACGGTGTAAAAAAAAAAAAAAAAAAAAAAAGCAGTGGTCGCCAGGGGTTAGCAGTGAGCGAAGGAGGACGAGGCAGAGCACACAGAATTTCTAGAACAGTAAAAACTACTCTGAATGGGGGCGCCTGGGTGGCGCAGTCGGTTAAGCGTCCGACTTCAGCCAGGTCACGATCTCGCGGTCCATGAGTTCGAGCCCCGCGTCAGGCTCTGGGCTGATGGCTCGGAGCCTGGAGCCTGGAGCCTGTTTCCGATTCTGTGTCTCCCCCTCTCTCTGCCCCTCCCCCGTTCATGCTCTGTCTCTCTCTGTCCCAAAAATAAAAAAATAAAAAATAAATAAAAAAACGTTGAAAAAAAAAACAAAACTACTTAGCATGGTGGATCTATGTCATTATACATCTGTCCCAAACCCACAGAACACACACCACCAAGAGTGAACCCTAATACAAACAATGGACTTGGGTGACAATGACGTGTCTATGTGGGTTCATCAACGGTAACAAGTGTTCTACGCTAGCGGGGGATGTTGCTAATGGGGGAAAGTGTACCGGAACTCCCTGTACCTACCACTCACTTCTGCTGTGAGCAGAACGGCTCTAAAAAATAAAGTCTATTAAAAAGAAAAAGCTCACGGGGCACCTGCGTGGGTCAGTCGGTTAAGCGTCCAGCTCTTGGTTTCGGCTCAGGTCATGATCTCATGGTTTTGTGTGTTTGAGCCCTGCACTCTCAGCGCTGAGCCCGCTTGGGATTCTCTGCCTCCCTCTCTGCCCCTCCCCCACCTGCGCTGTCTCTGTCTCTCTCAAAATAAAAATAAACTTAAAAAAAAAAAAAAAAGACTTTAAAAAGAAAAGGCTCAATATTGGGTTCCAGTACTGGATCCAACTTATTTTTAAGTATTTTTAAACACATGTTGTCTCCACATTAAGAAGCAAAACAAAATTCACAAAATTACTAGGAAAGATTTTATTAGCAACAGAATACCACAAATCAGTTCTGTAGAAAACATACATATGCTCGAAAGCAGCTGAATTCCACCAAATAATTCAATAATTCTAGTATAACATATACTGAACAAACATCTACAGAACATTTTGTATGCATTTTTACTTTTTTTTGGCTCTTTTCAGTAAAGACTAAGAATTATGATGCACATAGAAGCTGCCAGCGGACTCTGGAATCCCCAGCCTTGTAGTGGCTGCTCTTTCAAAGTTAACTCAAACATTTTTGAAGTTCCAAGCACTTTTAAAAAGTTGGGCTGGGAAGGGAATGCAAGGGCAGAGAGATGACCCGCTTCCTGACCTCAAAGAGTCGCGTTCTAGGAGACACATAATCAAGGGCAGAATATGAGACACAAATAAATGCTACAAGAGAAGATAAATGATGTGGGAGAAGGAGAAATGAAAAAGTCACTAGAAAAGATGGCATTTAAGCTGAGGAAGGTGTGAAATTTGAGAAGCTGAAAGAAAGCAGGTGCCGCGCCCAAGGCTCCAAGCAAAAGAGCAAGAAGTACATTTCCAAGAAACTGGGCCCAGCAGTGGGGGAGCTTTCTGGAAGAGCTGAAGCACAGTTGAGTCTGGACAGAACAGACGTAGACTCTAGAGACCGCTGACCTAACCTGGGGAAGTCAGTCTTCCTTCTCAAGAAAAACGAGGAGTCCCTGAACATCTTCATGGTCAGAAGACAATGTTTATTTCCTCTTTAATCAAGAAGAGGAGTCTATCCCCCAAGAACAATATTTTTTAAGTGTATTTTAATTATTGCTGTCTTGCGACCTGGGAACACCTCGGTAGTAGGTTGTGGGGGAAAAAAGGGGGTCAAAAATTACAGGATGGAGAGAACGCAGACTTCTCCGGTGGCGTTTAACGCACTTAGAGCATCCCGCGGGCATTAACTTGAGCTGGGCTTGACATCCCCCGGTCGCTGACCCAGACAGTCAAAGCTCACGAGAGCTTCTTAAAATCTGCTGGTTCTTTAGGATATTTTGAGAATCAACTGAAGTTCAGAGTTTCCGAGAGACCTGGGTTTTATCCTAAAGGACCCGGGTTCCTCCAAACACTTCTCAAACTGCCAATTTGAAAAAAGGTTAACAGCGAGCATGGACCCCGCTGGCGCTGAGCACAAACA
Organism: Herpailurus yagouaroundi; assembly: GCF_014898765.1. Classification (NCBI taxonomy): domain Eukaryota; kingdom Metazoa; phylum Chordata; class Mammalia; order Carnivora; family Felidae; genus Herpailurus; species Herpailurus yagouaroundi. Next base: position 12,460,820 of record NW_024412436.1, read on the forward strand.
CCGCCGCCCCCACCGCCCCGCAGAAGTCAACTAGTAACAAAGTGACGGTCCTCAGGTGGGCAGGGGGGACACGGAAGGCAGATTACCAGCCGCTCCAAGACGTCCTGCGGTTCCACGCCGCACTTTTCCACTCCCCGCGCCCCCACTCACCCGAGCCAGGCCCAGGAGCATGTGGAGCGCACGCCGGCGCAGGAGCGGCCCCACGGCCCCGCAGGCCCGGCCGGGGACAGGCCGGCCAAGGTCTCCACCGCCCCGGAGAACGGCGCGGGCGGGACGCCGGCGGGGAAGTCGTGGGGGGTGGACCCCGCAACGCCTCTCCGCCGCCATGTGCTGCCGCTCTGCCGGGAGGTGGTTATGTAACCCGCTGCCGGAGGGCCCCCCCCCCC
>NW_024412436.1:12461605-12483356 GCF_014898765.1 Herpailurus yagouaroundi
TCCTCCCGCGCGGGGCCGTCACAGCATCTCCCGGGAGACACGGCCGCCGCCACGGGCAGGGCGCGCTCGCCGCCGCCGCACCGAACCTCCAGCCTCCGCCCGCGACCTCGCCGGCCGCGGCAGCCCCACAGCCCTGCGGTCGCCTCCGCCGGCTGCAGGCCGGCGCGCCGTTCAGCGACTCAAACGCCGCGGCGGTTCCGGGTCCTCCTCCCCGCGACTCGGCGTCCCCGACGCTGACGCCGCCAGCCCTGTTCTGAGCATTACCCTGGGCCGACCGACCGAGTACTATATACCCGGGAGGGGAGGGGAGGGGCGGGGCGGGACCCGGGTTGGGGGGGCAGGGGGCAGGGGCGGGGTGCCGGGGCGCGGGGCGCGGAGGGAGGGCGGCGGGGGAAGGAGATGGCGGCGCGGAGGCCTGAGTTCTCGCGAGTGTAGAGGCCTCGGCGCCTGCTCCGCGGGAATTTTCAAACTCTCGGAGGAGGAGGTGGGGGGAGGGTAAGGGAGGAAAGGGAAGCCCACTGGGGAAGGGGCGGGCATTTACATAAAACAGGATCTCCCCGCCTCCAAAGCTCTGACGGGGTCGGGGGTCGAGGCGGGGGCGGGGGGGGGGGGTGTGTGTGTATGGAAACTACGAGTCCCGCCATGCCTTGCGCGCCACACGCCTGCGGCGGCCGGGCGCGCGGGCCCGCGCGGAGTCGGGAGTGGTAGTCTTTTTGCCCGCGGTCCGTGGCGCCTGCCGGGACCCGCCCTCCTCGCCGCCCCGCGGGCGGGAGGAGGGAGCGCCGCTGTGGCGGGAGAGTCGTCGCCACGTTAGCAGGTGGCCCCGCTTGCTAGCGGCCGCGTGACCGTCTTTGCCCCCATGGGAGGCGCCTCAGCTTGTGGTGGTTTTCGTGCCCAAACACGTTTCAAGCGATTAGATGCCTAGTATGTCCCTAATCGTAAACAATAAAAGGATCATAACGTGGGGTAAAGGGAAGATCCTAGCAGGCCGCTTTTTTTAATCAGGAAAGTTTATCCTTTTCTGTTACTCTTTCCCGTATGTCTTTTGAGATATGCTGCCTTGTAGAAATGTAATTTCCTTTTTTCTGTAATTTTGGTGTCTTTACTGACAGCAGCCTCTGAACATCACGTATTTGTTTGCAAAGGTGCTGGGCTAAGTTGTGGCGGAGCAGTTAAAAGGGGTCTTTGGTTGTTTGTCTTAATTATTTCAAACAGACTTTTTCAAACAGAAACCACCCCTTTGGCAAATGTGCTTGTGTCAGGGCCTTGCCCCTGTCCTACACTTCCTTTCTTTGGCACCTACATTCATGACTACTGAACGTCTTGGTAGTCGGAAGACAGGAGTTCCAGATTCTGGTTTCCTGCTTCCGAAGCTTTGTGACGTTAGGAAAATCGAGTGACCTCTCTGGGCTTCAGTTATCAGATGTGTAGAGTAAGCGGGACTGGATTAGAGGATTGACTAATGGGTTACACAGACATCTGTTAGCTTTTCTCTAAGGGCCCTGCCAGTTGTAAAGTTCAAAAATCTATCTCCTCGTACTTACTATGCAGTTTAATGGACTTCCTAAGTCAGATTTTAACCTTTCCTTCCGTCCTTACCAGCAGGATGGTTTCTGTATGGCTATCTAAAATCTGGACCAACCCTACCTGTCCTTCCTGATTTCCCTCTGTAGCTGTGAGGATCCTTTCTTCACTCTGATGGGGGCAAAAGGCAAACTGAGGGCAAAGCGGGCCCTGACACTGCACAACCCACCCCCCTTGAGGGGGGATTCCTCAGGTACCAGTAACCGCTAAGAACGAAGCAAAGGAAGAACGAATGGTCAACCGATAAAGATCACAGTCATGTAGGGCTTGAAACTCCGCTACAGTTTGTAACTGTCTTAATGATTTACAAGGAAAACACAATCTTAATAACAGACCTCCAGGAACCTTGGACTCAATCTCCTGGAGCCCTAGTCACCTCCACCTCCATAGGGTAGAAAACCCTGTATGATCCGTCACTCCTGACAGTCACAACGCGACTCTGCCCACGGATCTTCTCCCCGTGCCGTAATAAAAACATCTTTCCTCGCTGTGAAGTGTCTCAAGAATTCTTTCTTGGCCAGTGGGCTTGACAAATCCCATATCGACTCTCCCCCAAACGTATCTTTGCCTTTCACTGTCCCCTAGCCTCTCCGCCTGTCTAAACCTCAATATCCTTCAGGGCCCAGCTCGAGCCTTTTTTTCTCTCTCCCTCGTCCCTTTTTCTCTCTCCCTAGGCTGAGTCTCCCTTCAGGGTCAGCCCACATGAATTATTAAGAACTGGCACTGAAAATATGCTAATTGTATTATTTTATGTCTGTTTCCCTATCTGCCTCCAACTCTGTCCATCCATCCACCACCCCTGTCACCCAGCTACCATGAAAGCAGAATGTTTATTTATTTTTTTATGTTTATTTTTTTTTATGTTTATTTATTTTTGAGAGATGGCTTACTTTTTTAAAGTTTATGGGTGGGGGGGGAGGGGCAGAGAGAGAGGGAGAGAGTCCCAAGCAGGCTCTGAGCTGACAGTGAGGAACCCTATCCGGGGCTCGAACCCATGAACGGTGACATCATGATCTGAGCCTAAATCGAGAGTCGATTGCTCAACTGAGTGAGGCATCCGGGTGCCCCAATCTTATACATTTTTTTAACTGCTTCCCTTATACCTGCTAGTTGTTTATTTTAATTTCATTTGAAAACAGAATTTTCACTTCAAAGCTCTCATTCAATCCTTTTCCCTCTTTTCATCGAACTAAGCATATGCCAAATTATTTTTTAGATTCAAGAACTATTAATGTGTATTTTTTTTACATGGTTATTTCTTATTTTATTGACTGGTAGTTTCACCTTGTCGGAGGTGTAAAGCTAAATTAGGACTTTAAAAATGTAGAATAATGAAGGGGGTGAGTAGTAAACTAGGAAGATGCGTGAAACTTTGGGTTGGAATCAGAGTGAAAGCCTGTTGACTGAAGGGAGGTCCTTAGTTTCCTCCTACAACGATCTCCCGGTTGACTCAAATCTATATTAATGAATGTTTATGAAAAACTCGTATTTTCACAAAATGCCATTAGATGGGAGAAACGGCCAGGATAGAAGGATGTGGCCATGGGGGATGCCAGTCTGCAGCAGGGATGGCTGGGCTGGAGGTTAACCTGCAGGTTAAGAGCAGGCTGGGAAGAAGCCTAGAGGCAGAGCTTGGCACATTCACCAAAAGCCCCAGCTTTCCAGTCAAAAGTCTCGGGGATGCTTTCCTCAAACAAGGTGTATTAAATGGAAAAAACAATCTGGGCTTGGTAGTCAAATGAGTTTGGGGAAAAGTTGATTAAACAAAATCACACATTTCCTTCCCGTAATATTTTACCGCCTTTAATGTGCTTGGCATTGCCCGGAGTTACGTGACCGTGGATTCCATCTAGGCTCCCTCCTGGATCATCCTGCCTCATTAGTGTTCCCCAGAATGGACCTTAGTAAAGGAGGCTTCAAAGCTTTCCCTTTTGGAGGAAGCATTGTGTAGTGAAAAGACTATGGTCATTTGGAGCCGGAAAAACTTGGGTTTTTAATCCTTTCCGCTACTTTCTGGCAACATGACTTCAACTGAATTTCTTCGCTCTCTGAGCCTGTTTTCTCATCTGGGGAGAAAGGATGATGTTGCTCACTTCCTTTGCGGGGCTGTTGCAGAGATTAAGGAGAAGTATGTGCCCGACTCAGAACTTCATTCCCTCTTTACCTGTAATGGTCAACAGGTTGGTTTTTTGTTTTTTTCAGGGGGTTTCTTTCGGTAGAAAGCCTAGAAAATGATAATGACACGGCCCCTCCCGCTTCCATTTGGAATGTTTTATTTAAAAGGCAATATTTCAATACCAGCCCAGCATCCTGGGAGCCACCAACGACCATCTGATTTCAGGGACTTTTAGAATCTCGTTGAAGTATTGTGATTTAGATTTTGGTTTGTTTTACAAAGAAATGGGTGGGGGCAGGGAGCTTTGCTACTTTAACGACAACGAGTGGAGCTTGCCAGGCTGAAAGAGAGGCGATCATTTGCCCTGAACAGTTACATTTTCATCATTTTTGTAGAGATTATGGGTTATAACCAGCAGTAACCAGCCTGGATTTCTCCAATTGACAATCAGCTTGGTGAGTGAAGAATCTTATTTTTCTTGCTCCCCGTGACATCTCCAGAGATGGTATAATGCCAACATGTAAATAAGATAATTGTTTAGTGAATTAGTATGTCTTTATCAATTTCACCATTCGAAGCAAAATATGCAATATTAGATTACAAAGGACCCTAGAGATAGTTAGGCCAAACAACTCATTTTATAGATGGGGAAACGGACGGTCAAATGATTTTCCACAAATACTTTGGGATGGATTTTATTTGTTTTCCTTATAAAAAAAGATATTATTATTATTTTTTTAATATGAAATTTATTGTCAAATTGGTTTCCGTAAAACACCCAGTGCTCATCCCAACAGGTGCCCTCCTCAATGCCCATCACCCACCCTCCCACTCCCCATCAGGGGCGCCTGTGTGGTTCATTCGATTAAGCCTCCAACTTGGGCTCAGGTCCTGATCTCACGGTTGGTGAGTTCCAGCCCCACATCAGGCTCTGTGCTGACACCTCGGAGCCTAAAACCTGCTTCGGATTCTGTCTCCCTCTCTCTCTGCTCTTCCCCTGCTCACGCTCTCTCTTTCTCAAAAATAAACATTAAAAAAAAATAAAGTCATTAAATCAAATCTACAGTTTTTAAAGAAGAAAAGTAATATATTTCTGTCATTAAAATAGTGTTTATGCACCTGAGAAATGTTTTAAATGAGTGATACCCAAAAAAGCCACATATTTTCTTTCTTTCTCTAAACAATGATAGTATTTGTCATAAACATGGTACCATAATTAATCTCCTCTTAAAAATTATTTCACTTTCCGCCTCTCCCTTTCTTTCACATTCTCCTCTCCCAATATTACTTCTTAAAACCTATGCATTTAAGAAGAATTTTTTTATGTTGATTTATTTTTGAGAGCAAGAGAAACAGAGCATGAGTGGGAGAGGGGCAGAGAGAGAGGGAGCCACAGAATCGGAAGCAGGCTCCAGGCTCCGAGCTGTCAGCACAGAGCCCAATGCAGGGCTTGAACCCACAAACCGCAAGATCATGACCTGAGCTGAAGTCGGCCGCTCAACGACTGAGCCCCCCAGGTGCCCCCAAATCTATACATTGTAACTGAAACTATCAAGGTTCTGATTTCTCTGTTCCTTAATCCCCCCCACACACACACCCCCGACCGAACACCATTAATGACAGATCTTGAAATTCTGCCACACACATATCACTGCATTTTTGTTTTCAACCTTTGCCTTTTCAAGACTCGAGATTGCCTTAGAGCGCTGTTACACCAGATTCCAGAGGGCACGTAATAGTTAACAAGCTGCTTTTAGTCAGTGGTGTTGCAAATACTGCTCTGAAGTCACAGATCCCTCACTTGTCTGAAGCTCCCGGCCTCTAAGGAAACCCAGCTCAGAGAAGTCGGCTCTGCAGAGCTGAGAAGTCATGGAAATGAGCACGGCCAAATCTGATATTCCATTGAGGGAATAGGTCACCGTTTTAGCAATTGCTTCGTGCCTGGTTCATTAGATCCTCAGCCTGTCTTTCTCATAAACGTATTTTAATCCCGTTGGGCGCACGTGTCCTTTATCAACCGTGGCATTTGCATGATACTTTCAGTTTTTGCAGTGTTTTAAATCGTTAGTCAAAACAATATCTCTGCACGGTTTGGATGAAAAACTGTGGATTTGTTTTCCCTTTTGCTTCTTCTACTCCTCCTGGGGTCCTCTGTCTGGTTTTTTAATAAACTCCAGGGAGACTTGTTGGATTTGATTGGAGAAAGGTGTAGGTGACATGGTATCAGTTTTTCACCATGAAGTGTCTGGGAAAATCAGAGCAAGATGCTCACGAGGATGCCCTATGTATAGAGCCGCAATGGAATGTCCAGAATAAAGTTCAGCATAGCCTAAGGCAGTCTCCTCCTGAAGATAAGTTTCAACGTAGAAGACCTTTAGGGTTCAGAAGTGAATTATTTATTAGTAGACCACATAATTCCTGCTTAGTGAAGAAAACAACACAGAATTTTTTTTTTTACGTGTATTTATTTATTTTGAGAGAGACAGAGAGTGTGAGTGGGGGAAGGGCAGAGACGGGGGGGGGGGGGTGGGGGGGGTGGCGGAGAGAATCCCAAGCAGGCTCTGGGCTGGTAGCGCACAGTCTGATGTGGGGCTTAAACTCACAAACTGTGAGATCATGACCGGTGCCGAAACCAAGTCGGAGGCTTAACCGACTGAGCCACCCAGGCGCCCCACATCCTTAAGATTCTAGATCATAATTGTCAAATCGAATTTTTCAGTATAGTTTTGTTCCTGTTCTCCATCATTCATTCATTCATTTCTTCATTCCAGCAAATATTATTTGAGTGTTTTCAATAGGCTGGTTGTTACTCAAGGCACCGGGGATACAAAGCTTGATAAGACCAGTACCTGTGTCCTTCAGCAATGCAATCAGGAGAACAGAATGAAAGGAAAAATTAACTTTCGTTTGAAATATTTTTTTTTTCTAAAACCTCCTTTCAAATCAAAGAGAGCTACAACTCTTTCTCAAATATCTTGCTGATAATTATAATGAACACTCAGTGCCCTAGCCAGTCGTGGGAATATTCTAGCTTCCCATTCTGGTTTTGGTCAAGCCAAAAGAATGGGTTGGATCACAGACTCATTTCCCACCAGGTGGGCAAAAGGCACTTTTAAGGAAGGCCTGCCACTTTTATGTTTGGCTGTTTTTGAATAATAGAAATCTCTCAGATTTCTTTTGTTTGTACAATTCTACATTCTCTTATTTTAAAGGGTGTAATTTTAAAGTTAGATGACTACCCTGCCTTACCTTTGCCACAGGTGGTGGACATGAAGGTTTAATACACTTGGCGAATTTCAGGTGTTAAATATAGTCGACGACTTTGGTTAAAGTACAAATAGAAAACACCCCCTTACCCTACACCGTTCCCACAGCACTTATGTTTTTGTATGGTTGGGAGGTTTTTACGTTTTCTGGGGGACATGCACAACACTCGTTGGCTTTTTCAATCCCATCTAAGACAAGCATGTGTTGCCTCTTCAGTGGGGCAACTTTCGGGAAACAGACACTTGAAAAATGTTTAGTAAATAAAGCTGGTAGCTGTCTCCTCGGCAGGGTAGACAGTGGAAACCTTTACTCTAAAAAGAAGAGGGCGAGGAGAGACCCACCAGAGCCATGGTGTAAGAATCCCTGTCTTTTTAATTTTTAAAAAATATTTTTTAATGTTTATTTATTTATTTTTGAGGGGGTGGAGGGGCAGAGGGAAAGGGAGATAGAATCCCAAGCAGGCTCCACGCTGTCAGCACAGAGCCTGACGCAGGGCTCGAACTCACAAACTGTGAGATCATGACCCTAGCAGAAATCAAGAGTTGGTTGCTTAACCGACTGAGCCACCCAGGCACCCCCAAGATTCTGTCTTTTTGAGTTAGTGTTCAGAGATTGGAAGGGTGCCTGGGTGGCTCAGCCAGTTAAGCATCCGACTTCATTCAGGGCATGATCTCATGGTTTGTGAGTTCAAGTCCCGAGTTGGGCTCTGTGCTGACAGCTCAGAGCCCGGAGCCTGCTTCAGATTCTGTGTCTTCCTCTCTCTCTGCCCCTCCCCTGCTCACACTCTGTCTCTCTCTGTCTCTCTCTCTCAAAAATAAACATTAAAAAAATTAAAAATAATAAATTTAAAAAACCCAAAGATTGGAAAATCAAGAGTCTCTCAGTTTAAACATCATGCAGATTTCTCCCCCTCCCCACCCCAAAATAATAAATATAGACCATGAAGGTTTCAAAGAAGTAATTACTGACACCATAAGACTTGGATGGAGTCATGAGGCAGAACCACGAAGGACAAAGAGATGCACGGAAACCAACCTTGGCCGACTTGGGTGTGAGTCCAGCTGAACTGGAAACCATCTGTTACGTAGAATAAATCTCCATAAGCCATTCAATGACAGTTGCAGGCAGGGTCCTTAAGAACCCACTGGCTTTGTTAACGGTATTTAATTAGAATCCTTTCTTTCCTTTGCTATTTTTGCTGGCAGACTTCAAACCTGCATGTTGTCAGCCTCCTGGAGAAGAGGAGATCTGGAACTCCCAAATTTAGGTCATCCTTCAAGTCCCCCCAGACCATCAGGCCCACAGGCCAGGTCAGCCCAAGTCATATCCTACTCTAGACCAGCCTCAACGCACACACAAGGGAGGGCAGGTATCTACAGCATGTGGTTGAAGGTGGTATTCTGAGACTTTCCTCAAATGTGTGAAACACTTTGGGAAGCGGCGTGTTGAAACACAAAAGCACTGAATTCACAGGAAGCAGATGTACATGTGAATCCTGATGACTGGGCTACCTTTGGTATCAGAGCATCTGTGCAAAAAGACCTCAGACTGTCCAAGCCTCAGTTTCTCCATCTGTTGTGAGGACTATGTGTAAAAATATGTAGGAAACTTCAAACTTCTACCAAGTGTTTGCTATTGCCTATGTTTTGTTGGACATCAGATGACTTATTTAAGCTGGGTAGATAAGAACAATGAGTGATAGCACGGAACATGTTTCTCTATCGTTTTGGATGCATTGTTCTACGTGAATATCGGGCTACGGTCCGTCATTGCAGTAAGATTTTTCTTTTAAGCTGCTAGTCGTTGATTTTTTTTTTTAAGTTTATTTATTTTGAGAGAGACAGAGACAGTGTGAGTAGGGAAGGGGTAGAGAGAGAGGGAGAGAGAACCCCAAGCAGGCTCTGCACTGTCAGCGCAGAGCCCGATGCCGGGCTCGAACTCACGAAACCATGAGATCACAACCCGAGCCGAAACTGAGCTTCGGACGCTTACCCGACTGAGCCACCCAGGTGCCCCAGCTAGTCATTGATTTTTTAATGTTAACCCATCTACTATATAATTTCATATATAAATCACAGATTACCAGAGTCAGGGGGCCCTTCGAAATGACCTAATCCAGCGTGTTTCGATGGGATTTTTGCTCAAAGTGACATCTGGTGTTGGCAAACCTAAACAGCCCGCGGGGTTCCTGAGTTCCTGTGTCGCATCCACTTCAACCCGAAGGGAATTAATTACCCTTTATGACACAACTCGAGCAGAATAAAGAAAACCTATTCTCCTGGCCACTTTAAAACATCAACATGGGTGATTAGACAGGAAACAAAACACAGTTGTGATATGAAAGAGAAACAAAGCGTTTCCAGATTCATGAACCTGAATAAAAAATACCTTCCCCCATAATTGCTGCCGTTATCTCATGTGTTTGCAGCAAATTAATGGAAGGGACTCTCCAGATAAGGGGCACGAATGACCAATGGTGCTATTCGCACTGGTCGAGAAGCCGGCCGCCTTGAAACCCAAAGGTGTTCGGGCTGTGCGTTACAACATCTCTCTGACGCTGTCTTCTGAATACTTTTTTTTTTAATGTTTATTTATTTTGGAGAGAGAGACAGAGAGAGAGAGAGAGACAGAGCACAAACGGGGGAGGGGAAGATAGAGAGGGAGATACAGAATCCAAAGCAGGCTCCAGGCTCCGAGCTGTCCGCACGGAGCCCGACGCGGGGCTCGAACTCATGAACCGTGAGATCATGACCTGAGCCGAAGTTGGACGCTCCACCGACTGAGCCACCCAGGCGCCCCCCTCTTTGTCACTTCTCTGAATTATGTGGTTCCTATTATTCTCTCAAGCCGTGTGCCATCAGATTCACTTTTAGCCTTCTGAGAAGTTTGCTTACCTTCTTGGACTTTTTACTTGTTTCCTGACATTTACGTGGCCAACCATTGCGCTTGTTTTTGAAGGTTGGAAAGAAGAGCGTTGAGAGCAAAGGCATCTGGCCGGCAGCCCCTCAGACACGCTCAGGGTGACAGCACCGCGAACCTGGCTCTAGTCTTAGTCCAGAAACTGAGCCGTGCCAGGACCCCAGCGCTCATCCGTCTCCAGGAGACTGACTTATAGGAAGCACATTTGTAAAAAGTTTATAGACACAAACCTCAATTCTAATGTATTGACTTACAGTCCTGGACGTTTCCTTGCTTTTGCTAGGATCCCTGTGACTCCTATCCAGAGCACCCCCTTTTCCGAGGCTGAGGTATCTGGGAAATGGAACGACCAAAAGACTGCTTGATGAACACTAAGTCGAAGTTTGAAGGGCGGGAATTGTTTGGAGAGAGATTTCATCCGAGCCTGAGACGCCTGATGGCTCACAGTTGCCTCACAACAGGACAGTCTGGGCGAGACAAACACTGCCGGCTCCCGGTCCCTGAATTCCTTTCCCAGGGAGAAAAGGTTCACGGCTGCCAATTGGAGCACAAGGTCAGTCCAGGCAGGGCCCAGCACAGCAGACTGGGTTTTTGTTGGTGAAACTACAACCAGGCTGGCTCTCTTGAGATTGCTTCCGGGTCACTGCAAGCGATACATGGGTGTTTCCAACTTCTCGATGCACGGTCTCTCAGTTCACTCGCACCGATGGTCAAGTCTACCCATGACATGGGTGAATTTCATTCCTTTGTCATTCAAAGGATAATTTTAAAAAATGTGTTTAATGTTTATTTTTGAGAGAGAGAGAGACAGAGTGCAAGTGAGGGAGGGGGCAGAGAGAGAGGGAGACACAGAATCGGACGCAGGCTTTGGACTCTGAGCTGTCAGTACAGAGCCCGACGTGGGGCTCGAACTCACAGACCATGAGATCATGAGGTGAGCCGAAGCCGGATAAGGAAGACCTTAACCGACGGAGCCACCCAGGCGCCCTGAAAGAACAATTTTTTTATTTTTTAAAAATATTTTTAATAGTTAATTAACTTATTTTTGAGAGAGAGAGAGTGTGAGCATGAGTGGGGGAGCATGAGAGAGAGAGGGTGAGAGAAAGAATCCCAAGCAGGCTCCACGCTGTCAGCATGGAGCCTGATGCGGGGCTCGAACTCACGAACCATGAGATCATGACCTGAGCTGAAGTCAGACACTTAACAGACTGAGCCTCAAAGGGGGCAGTTTGATTTCCTTTATCTTCTTGGGGGATATCTTGCTCTCTCTTCCACGAATTACTATGTACTCTTCTAAAATTCGAACAGCTCCTTCACAAAAGCACCTGTTCTAGCGTAACATATTTACTGTCAAACTGTGGCAAGGAACAGGACAGAGAACACACCGCGGAGGCTGTTAGAGCTGCTATTCTAGGGGTACACTTAATGATGACCCATGATTAGGGGTGCCTGGACGGCTCAGACAGTTATGCATCCGAGGCTTGATTTCGGCTCGGGTCGTGATCTCAGCCCTGCGTCAGGCTCTGTGCTGACAATACGGAGCCCACTTGGGATCCTCTGTCTCCCTCTCTCTCTGCCCCTCCCCCACTCATGCTCTGTCTCTATCAAAATAAAAACTTAAAAACAATAATAAAAACATAAATTCATTAATTAAATAAAGTTCAAAGAATTGATTTAAAAAAATGATGATCCATGCCAGGAGTACAATGCCTAGTTGTCTGTTGTGTTATTTTATTCTGTTATTATTGTAGCTTAGCACTGACAGCAGAATTTTCTAGCAAGGGTAATGCAGCGACAGGCTCACAGAGGGGAAGAGAACGGAGAGGCCGAGGATTTACAAACTGCCATTCACCTCACGACTCTGCAGACCCCAGAGCATCTCTTTCTCATCATCTACTCCTTCATCTGGACACTGGGATGATAATAGGGCCCCCCCACACACACACACCGAGTTGTTATTGGGGCCTAAAATTCACAGCCCGAGTAACACACTCAGAACAGTGCCAAACACGTCAGAGGGGTCTAATAAATGCTAGTTTTCCTCCTTCGTTTTGACTGGCTTTGTAGATGCTTTCATGAATAGTAGCGCAATATTCAGAGGAACAACCACACGCAGAAGTTTTCCAAAGGTGACAGGAACTCCAAAACTCAAGAAAGAAAAAAACAGTCCAAGATAGGAACAAAGTGGAAGGACACTGCTCGTAAGAATGAAAATCGGCCTACCATTATTGTGGTGTTTTTCTCTAACTTAATGCTGCGAGAAGCAGGTGAACTTGAACTTTGGCTGGCTCAATATGGCCGTGCTGGAAGCGTGAGATGACTGTCTTCGGTAAAGCTCTCTCCCTTGAATTATGGGCTTTCCTTTCTGACTGAGCTGAATGTTCTCCTTTTATTTATTTATTTATTTATTTATTTATTTATTTATTTATTTATTTAGAGAAAAGAGTGAGCATGAGCTCGGGGAGGGGCGGAGAGAGAAGGAGAGAGAGAATCCCAAGCAGGTTCTAGGCTATTAGCGCAGGGCTCGGCACAGGGCTCGATCTCACGAGCCGTGAGTCATGACCTGACCAGAGTGGGACACTTAACCAACTGAGCCACACAGGCGCCCCCTGAATGTTCTTATTCTTACATGTCTCCAGAGTGACTGATCCCTCCCTCCTCAAAGGTCCTTCACCTCTGCCTGCCCTCTTGACATTGAGTATGTGGTCAGTGTGACTGCTGATACCTTTTCCAAATTGCAAAGTCATGGAAAAGACCGATTACTGCTCTATTATATACCGCAACCATCAGTAAGCAGTAACAACCGTGTACGTGTCTCTTAACATAAATATAGAGACAGTACATTTTATGACAGATAAACGTATGAGTCGAAGCAATTCGGCTTTAAAATTTATCATGTAAGTCATGTTTCTTTATCTCATGCTACAAGAAGGGAGGGCATTTGTGTTTTATTGTTAAGTGGCTGTGTTCTCCATTTACAAAAAAAAAATTTAAGTTATTGTGCTAAAGTCACAGACCAGGTTTCCGTTACTGGAATCCAGGTGAACGAATGAGATGTTCACATAATGCAACGTGAAAGGCTCTGTGCTCACCACCTTTATCTAGTCGCCTCCTGCTTTTGCTTAATTTTATTAACTGGTGTTTGCTTACAATCAGGAGAATGAATGTATACCTAAGATGGACCCCTGTCCTGAGTGGTTTAAAAATAATTACCGAAGAGGTTCAGATTTGTTACCCTTTGTGATTATACACAACCCTATATGGGGCACCTGGGTGGCTCAGTCTGCTAAGTGTCCGACTTCGGCTCATGATCTTGAGGTTCGTGAGTTCGAGCCCCATGGCCGGCTCTGTGCTGACACCTCAGAGCTGGAGCCTGCTTCCGATTCTGTGTCTCCCTCTCTCTCTGCCCCTCCCCTGCTCATGCTTGCTCTCTCTCTCTCTCTCTCTCTCTCAAAAATAAATAAACATTAAAAAAAATTAAAATAATGCTTCTGGTACAGAAGCAGGAAAAAGTTATAAGGATTTGCAAAGTTGTCTACGTTTTATTGCCCCACACAGCTTGGAGCAAGTTACGTAACCACTCCTTGCCACTGTTTCCTCGTTTGCAATATACAAAAACACGGTAGCTTTATGCCGTAGTGCTCTCTGGGAAATGAAATGCTTAACCTGTATAAAACACTTTGGAATAGTACAGTCGTCCCTTGAACTTGGGTGTGAACTGCACGTGTCCACTTATATGCAGATTTTTAAAAATAAATGTACCACAATGGAAACCAATTTGACAATAAATTTCATATATTAAAAATAAATAAATAAATAAATAAATAAATAAATAAATGTGCCACAGTACAGTACATGTATTTTCTCTTATTATTTTCTTAAAAACATTTGCTTTTCTCTAGTATTATTGTAAGAATATGGGAAAAAATAGGTATAACATACAACATATGTGTTAATCGACTATATACGTCATCAGTAAGGCTTCTGGTCATGAGTAGTCTATTTGTAGTTGAGTCTGGGGGGAGTCGAAAGTTACACGTGGATTTTCGACTATTGTAGAAGGTTCGTCTCCTAACCCACACGTTGCTCCAGGGTCAGCTGTACTTGGCCCCTAACGTGCTCAGGAAGTGTTTAGTTATTCTTACGATCACTATAAATTTAAGAAAATGAAACAAGAAGTCTCTAGTTTCTTCAGATCGACATTCCCTTGTATACTACCAATCAACACGTAGTTAGTCATAAACCAAGAGTTTGACCTTCATCGTTCTCCCATGACCGAATGGTGCTACTCAGATTATAGGAATATTGTGCTTCCCACACAAAGGCTTGCCGTACAACCAGCCTCCTATGGAGGCACAAAGAAATTCTCAGTGTGTGTGCTCATTTATCACGATGTCAGTCACTCCTGACCCAGTCACTTGTTTTGGGAAGAAAACAAGGGCTGCATCCTTGGTCTCTGTTTTTGGTTGAATTGTGTCCTCCCTAAAAGATACGTTGATACAGATCAATGGAACAGGACAGAGAGCCCAGACATAAACACATGCATATATGGTTAACTCATCCGTGACAAATGAGGCAGGAGTATACAAAGGGGAAAAGGTGGTCTCTTCAACAAATGGTGTGCAGAAACCTGGACAGCCACATGCCAAAGAATGGCACTGGACTGCTTTCCTACACCATTTACAAAAGTGAATTCAAAATCGATTGAAGATGTGAATGTGAGACGTGAAACCACGAGACTCCTAGAAGAAAACAGGCATTATCTCTTGGACATCAGCCTTAGCAACATACTTGAGATATATGTCCTCAGGCAAGGGAAACAAAAGCAAAAATAAACTGTAAGGGCTGCACCAAAGTAAAAAGTTTTTGCAAAACAAAGGAAGCCACTAACAAAATGAAAAGGCAACCTACTGAACGTGAGAGAGGAGATATTTGCAAATGATTTATCTGATAACGGGTTAATATTCAAAATATATAAAGAACTTCTACAACTCACACCCCCATGTTCATTGCAGCATTATTTACAATGGCCAAGATTGGGAAGCAACTCAAGTGGCCATCAGTAAATGAATGGATAAAAATGTGCTGTATATACACACACCCAGTGGAATATTACTCAGCCATAAAAAGGAATGAACTCTTGCCATTTGCAACAACATGGATGGACCTAGAAGGTATCATGCTAAGTGAAATAAGTCAGTCAGAGAAAGACAAATAACATATGATTTCACTTACATGTGGACTCTAAAAAACAAAACAAACAAGCAAAAAGAGAAAAAGACTCATAAACAGACTCTGGTGGTTGCCCCAGGGGAGGGTTTGGATGGGCAAAATGGGTGAAGGGGATTAAGAGGTATAAACTTCCAGCTATAAAATCAATAAGTCATGGAGATGAAAAGCACAGCATAGGGGATATAGTCAAAGCCTTGCACTAATGTTGGATGGCGACAGATGGTGACTATACTTCTTGTGTGAGCACTGAGTGATGTATAGAGTGCTGAGTCACAGTAGCACCTGGGTGGCTCAGTTGGTTGAGTGTCCAACTCTTGATCTCAGGGTTGGGAGTTCTAGTCTCACATTGGGCATGGAGCCTTCATAAGAAAAAAACAAAAGAATTCTTGAGCCACCATGTTGTGCAAAAACCAATGGAACGTTGTATGTCAACTGTACTTAAATTATAAAAAAAATTTTTTTTTAAGCTGTGGTAAAGTCCTAACCCCAGTACTTGAGAGTGTGACCCTATTTGGAAAAAGGGTCATTGAAGATATAATTCCTTGTCATACTGTAGTAGGATGGACCCTTAATCAACATGACTGGTGTCCTTTAGGAAGAGAAGAGACATAGACATGGAGGGAAGATGTCCACGTGAAGACAGAGGCAGAGACTGGAATGACTGCTGGGGCCACGAGAAGCTGGAAGAGACAAGGGAGGATCTTCTACAGAAGGCTTCAGAACAGGCATGATGCTGTTTGTGACACGCTGATTTTGGACGTCTAGCCTCCATGATGGGGAGAGAGTAAGTTTCAGTTTGTGGGCATAATACAGGCTCCTAGACCGGAAAGTAGAACCAACAAGCAAGTATCCAGTCAATCGAAGAGAAAAGCCAGCCCTTCGCTGTAGGAATCCAAGTTGTCTGCAAAGCCAGCCTCCATGAAGTGGGTCCATCGCTTGGGGATGCTTGAGCCTGGGAAGCGAGGTGTTGCAAAGTTGAGCCAGCCCTTTGGGACTAGAAAGAGATAGAATGAAGTTGGCGGGCCTTCTTAGGGAGGTGTTCCCTGACCCACCCCCCAACCCCGCCTCCCTCCGTCCCTCCCTCCGTTCACCCTCCCTCCCTCCGTCCTCTTACCTGCCCTGTCTTCATGGCACCAGCCGACACACGTCACCTTTATTTGTTTCCTGTCTAACTTCCCAAGAACAGCTTCTACAACTAGAACAGAAACTCCACAAGAACAGGGACCACAAGGAATATTTTTCAAGGGTTCTTTTGTGCCCCCCTGTAATTATACACGGGTGATTGTAAAAAAAAAAATTGTTTTTTTGTGTCTCCCTGTATTTTGCACATAGTTTTTATATTTTTAAAAAAATTTTTAATGTTTATTTATTTTTGAGAGAGAGGGACAGAGACAGAGACAGAGCAGGGGAGGGGCAGAGAGAGAGGGAGACACAGAATCTGAATCAGGCTCCAGGCTCTGAGCTGTCAGCACAGAGCCCGACGTGGAGCTTGAACTCACAGACCCTGAGATCATGACCCAAGCTGAAGCTGGACGCTCAACCGACTGAGCCACCCAGGTGTCCCAGTTTTTGTCTTTTAAATCAGCAAAGGGTATTAAAAACTATAAGCTTAAGGGGCTGGTGGTGGGGACTCAACCTCTCTTTAAAGTGTCATTCACCATTTGTGTCTTCAGTGTACACTAGATTCTTGATGAATATTTTTTTAAGTTTATTTATTTTGAGAGAGAGAGAGAGAGGGCAGGGGAGGGGCAGCGAGAGAAGGAGAGAGAGCATCCCAAGCAGGCTCTGAGCTGTCAGCACAGAGCTCGACGTGGGGCTTGAACCCATGAATGGTGAGATCATGACCTGAGCCGAAATCAAAAGTTGGATGCTTAACCGACTGAGCCACCCAGGTGCCCCTGAATATTTTTTGAATGAATCATTGGATAAATGATATTACGATATTCTCTGTGTGTAATTCACCTTCCCTGCTCCTCCCCTCCCCCCAGTATTCAGTAACTTCTTTTTTGGAAAGTACTGCCTTTCTCAGCCATGCTGAAGGAAACCCAACGAAAGGATCTGGCCAGGCCTGGGCCATACAAGAAGGGGCATGTCCCCACTGGAAGACCCGCAATCCCCAATAGCCAGGTTTTATCACATTCCTGGAATCTTGGTTCAGTACTGGCTTTGCTCTGCTGTACTAAATGTTTCCTCATCATATGCTCACATGCCAGGCCTCCGTTGGACAGGAGTATAAGAGAACGTTGGCAGATTCCAGTAGATGTAAATGGGTTAATGTGAGTGACATGGTTAACTGCTGTTCTATTCATTCACAAATTCTGGAAGGCCATCAAAAATTGTAAGTTTGGATCTAGAAGCTGATTGTGCATTTTAAGAAAACCTGCATAATATCCTCACTGATAAAAACAAAGAAGCCTAAAACTGGGGGTAAGTGTGGCACACGGGACTCCGCTAAGACCCTAAGGAGTCCCAAGAGGAGAGCCATTCAACGTTATGAGAAATTCTGAAGTCCTCCATTTTGCCATCCTTAGAACAACTGTGCCTGAATACAAGGTTACTAGCACACAAACGAACAAACGGCTTCAGTTTGTGCTCAGCCAGACAGACTCCCTTGCCAATCAGGCTAACCCTGAAGCCACAGAAGGAACTTGTCCTGAATTTCCCTGAGAGCCAACAGCATTAAGAACCATTAAACAGGGAGAATGAAATCCCCCAATATGGCGCACGCTCCCCCACCACATGGCCTGGCAGCTTAAGCCAAAGGCAGAAACAGGCAATGCCTGTCGTCAGCTGTTCCAGGGGAAAGGCTCCAAAATGATCTAACACTCAACTTTGTTTACATTCAGCCCATCTTGCCGGAGAAGTCTGCCCACCCTTCTGGTGGCGTAAGACCAATCTCCAGACTGGCAGTCACCGTCACCCCGAGGTTACCCTCCCAGTTCAGCCGTCACGGGACAGTCAGAAAAATTCACGTAACTGGAAGATGAGGAACATAGATCCTGGGAAGAGAAGATTCCGACAATCTTATCTAATTGCAGGACTTCGGAATCGGGCTTCTGTGCATAGAAACCAAGTGTATCTAGAGCCTCATGGTCAAGCAAATCCCTCGGCAAGGGTCACTGATGAGATCATCTGTCTGAGTGCAGAGCCTGGATCAGATGACCTCGAGGAACCCTGACCCCTGTGAGCCTCACCGTCTCTGTTGTGATGTGGGCTCCTCGCTTACTAAATAGTTAGAAAGACAATAACTGAGAATGCCAAAACTAGCCAGTATTAAGTGACAAAACGCACACATGTAATTTTATTTAATTAGAAGCGAAGAACCTCCTTACACAATGCTTGGTGTACTCTAAACTCCAGAATTGTCCCTCTGCTCAGCATTGCTGATCTTGCCAGACACCCTAGAAGGAACAGGAACGGTTTAATTTAATTTTTTTATTTCTTTAAATTGATTTTTTTTTTTTTTTAGTGTTTATTTATTTTTCAGACAGCGAGAGAGACAGTGTGAGCAGGCGAAGGGCAGAGAGAGAGGGAAGCAGGCTTCAGGTTCCGAGCTGTCAGCACAGAGCCCGACATGGGGCTCGAACTCGTGAACCGCGAGATCATGACCCGAGCCGAAGCCGGACGCTTAGCTGACTGAGCCACCCAGGCACCCCAGAAATGGTTTAATTTTAACCCAAATCCATTTTCTTCTGAATAAAAGATTTTTTTTTCAAGATTTGCTCCAGTCGTTTGAGCTAAAGTGACAATCCCCTATATTTACGTAGCACTGCTAACTTTTCCAGGCTTGCTTTTTTCTAGGGTCTGTCTGGAATATAAGCTCCTGAGTTCACTGCTGTGTCTTCTGGAACTGTGTGCAGCACACAGTAGGTGCCCTTCAGGATTTTGGACCCATTCACTCTATGACAACTGTATTAACTTTCAAAGCTACAGTTAGATATTTTTGGTAGGTTGTTGTCCTCGTGAAAGAAATAGTTTCGCCTCCAGCCAATCCTTGTAAGTCTATCAGATTACGTACCTCACAAATGTGCTCTTTGAAACAAACTTGAGCTGCGTTGAGAAGCCCAGTTGGAGCTTCCTCCAACAAAACAAAAGTTCAAAAAATTGCATGAAGAGAGGCGCCCTGGAGGCTGAGTCAGTTGAGCGTCAGACTCTTGATTTCGGCTCAGGTCATGATCTCATGGTTCGTGAGTTTGAGCCCCGCGTTGAGACCTTCACTGTCAGTGCAGAGCCCGCTGGATTCTCTCTCCCTCTCTCCCTCTCTCTCTGACCCTCACTCACTCTCTCTCTCTCTCTCTCTCTCAAAATAAATGCATAAACTTAAAGAAAAAAGAAATTGCATGAAGAATTCATAATTGTTTACTTTTCCTATCAGAGTCACACATTTCGCCATGTCGTTATTTAAGGAGACGTCACCATATTGTAATACTTCCTCTTTTCTGTCAGATAAAGAAAGTGTAAACATATCGGCAAAAGGGGAACTGTGGTTTTATCTGAAACACTAATCTATTTAGAGAGAGAACAAACCTGCCACCTTAAAATTTCTGTGACCCAGATGCATTTTGCTGTACGCGAGCAAGGCACTACCATTACTGTTTGGTAAAAGACCAATCTCTCTCTCTGTCTCTCTGTCTCTGTCTCTATCTATTGAAAGAGAGGTTTTTGCAGTGGCTTAATACTTCTTCGGTGTTATTTATCATACGTGTAAGAGCAAAGATAGGTTGGTGCTGTGCAATGACACAGAATAACACCCGTGTTTCACATGCATATAAAAACCCCAGAGTGCAATTTATTTCCATTTGGAGTATTAAGACTATACAAGAACTGGTTGGCCATGCAGGACAAGCCATTGTCTTCACGTGTGTCCCCTAATTCAGGTCAGTTCTCAGTGGTTCAAGGGAGCTAACTATCATCCAAACGGTACAAGTACCTGCAAAAGAAAAAGGATCTATAAAGATCTCTTGAGCTCAAATGTTTTTATTTCATTTATCCTTTAAAAAACATCATGAAGGTGAACTTCTTGACTTGATTCACTTATTGGAACTCGCAGTAGGGTCAATTAATGGTGAAGAAAAAGTATCAACTTCAAAATGTGGGGTGAAACTCTTACAGAGTATGTACTTAACTCAAAATTGCCACCTTTAACAGCATCATTAAAGAAGAAATTATATACCTGTCATTCTTGTAATTAGACAGAACCCTCCGTGAGAAGTTATCCATGTGCTAAAAGCCACCTCCAACTGTGCCAGCCTGGAATCTGGCGAATCTGTTAATCCTGGCGAATCCCGGAATCCGTTAATGCGGCGATCTTGTGTTGCTATCTATTGTTTTACATGCACGTGAGTATTCAATAAAAGCTTTTTAAATAAACGAGTTCTACTTTCCTAGGGGCATGCTTTTATATCCTACTGCCCATTATTGCCACTCTACACCTCTTCCGTTCCATAAAACGTAAGGTCATTGCTCTATAAGCTGCTTGTATTCAAGTGAGTTGCTCTAACAGCTCTCTCCATGCTCACTGGCAGGTTCTGCGTCTCTTTTCCAGACCCTCAGGGAATCTTTCCAGCATGCTTCCTTTCTCCCCTCCTAAGTTGACTCAAGCCCCCACCCCATGCCACACACACCTGCTGACTTTGCTTAGAGTCCCTTTGCTTCTGACCCAGCCTTCACCCATCGCCCTGGTCCCTCTGATGGATGAAAGATGCTTTGGACTCTCTTCTTGGGTGCTGCCCTTGGGCCCCTCATCCAGCAGCCTGGAAAAGACAGCCAGTCCCAGCCTGGGTGGGACAGTCAGACAGCTCAGACTTGGTGGCAAAGGTGAACTGAGCACTGTGACCATTGACTTCCAGGTTGACTGACCGGTTAGCAAAGCATCTTCTTGCTCACTTTACCACTCAATTAAGGGAAAGATCTGCACAGGAAGACAGAGGAATACCTCAGGGCATGGGAGCTTAGTTTAGCGTCTAATCCTGTGCTGTGCATAAGTATTTCTTGTCCTGGCATATTGTGGTGCAAGGATCCCTCTTGTCTGTACCTTTGTAACCTTAGACAAATCTAAACTTCCCTTTAAGAAAACCCACGCATCATTTCCCTCTCTGGTTACTTCATAGGGCAGTCGGGGTGGGGCCAGGAGCCACAAATCCCTGTCTAACAAATTAAAGCAATATCTATAGTATGGGCTTGGTCTTTCATAACAGAAGAAAGCCTGCAGTTAGTGGTGCTCAGCTCAGACTTCTTGCCTCCAGCCGCGTGTCCACCTATGGTGAATACAGATGAGCGGTTTGGGCGTGGGGCTCACCATCCCAGGCCCTGGTGACCTAGGAGCAGGAGGAGGATTAGTGATGCCATGTGACCACTTTACATCTGTATTTGGCAAATGGTACTGCCACCCCTCAAGTCGCCCGAGTTAGAAATCTGGTGGTCATCCTAGACTCTTCCTCTGCCCCATCTCACTCCAACTTGTTTACCAAGTCCTGAAGGCCTCACTTCCTAAATACCATTCGAATCCTTCCCTTTCCTTTCAGGGCCTCTGCCACTGATTGGCTTTTTGAGGTGGGCCTGTATTGCTATAAATTTCCCTCATTTATTTATTTAAAAAATTTTTTTTTAATTTTTTTTTTTTTTTTTTTTTTT
>NW_024412436.1:12483456-12495562 GCF_014898765.1 Herpailurus yagouaroundi
GGGGGGGGGGAGAGGCAGAGAGAGAGGGAGACACAGAATCTGAACCAGGTTCCAGGCTCTGAGCTGTCAGCACAGAGCCCGATGCGAGGCTCAAACTCACAAACCATGAGATCATGACCTGAGCAGAGGTCAGACATTTAACCGACTGAGCCACCCTCTTAGAACAGCTTTTGCTGCATCCCAAAGGTTTTGGACAGTTGTGTTTTCATTTTCATTTGTTTCCATATGCTTTTTGATTTCTCCTTTATTTCCTGGTTGACTCATTCATGGTTTTTAGTAACATGTTATTTAACCTCCATGTATTCGCCCTCTTTCCAATTTTTTTCTTGTGGTTGACTTCCAGTTTCATAGCACTGTGGTCAGAAAGGTTGCATGGTATGATTTCGATCCTCTTGAATTTGTTGAGGCTTGTTTTGTGGCCTAAAATGTAATATTTTATGGAGAATGTCCCATGTACACTTTAAAAGAATGTGTATTCTGGGGCGCCTGGGTGGCTCAGTCGGTTAAGTGTCTGGCTTCAGCTCAGGTCATGATCTTACGGCTGGTGAGTTTGAGCCCCACTCTCTGCTGATAGCCCAGAACCTGGAGCCTGCTTCAGATTCTGTGTCTCCCTCTCTTTCTGCCCCTTCCCTACTCTCTCTCTCTCTCTCTCTCTCTCTCTCTCAAAAATAAATAAACATTAAAAGAATGTATATTCTGTTGCTGTAGGGTGGAATGTTCTGAATATATCTGTTAAATTCATCTGGTCCAGTGTGTCATTCAAAGTCATTGTTTCCTTGTTGATTTTCTCTTTAGACCATCAGCCCATTGATGTAAGTGGGGTATAAAGTCCCCTACTATTACTCTATTATTATCAATTAGTTTCTTTATGTTTGTTATTAATTGTTTCATATACTTGGGTGCTACTATGTTGGGTGCAAAAATATTTACAATTGTTATATTTTCTTGTTGGACTGTCCCCTTTGTTATTATATAGTGTCCTTCTTTTGTCTCTTGTTAGTGTCTTTGTTTCAAAGTCCAGCTTGTCTAATAAAAGTATTGCTATTCCAACTTTCTTTTGATATGTATTTGCATGATAGATGTTTCTCCATCTCCTTTCTTTCTTTCTTTCTTTCTTTCTTTCTTTCTTTCTTTCTTTCTTTCTTTCTTCTAAGAGAAAGTGAGTGAATGCATGAGTGAGCAGGGTGGGGCAGAGGGAGAGAGAGGATCTCAAGCAGGCTCCACACCTAGCATGGATTCCCATGTGGAGTTTCATCTCACAACCATGAGATTATGACCTGAACCGAAATCAAGAGTTGGACGCCTAATTGAGCCACTCAGGAGCCCCTCCATCCCCTCACTTTCAATCTGCAGGTGTCTTTAGGTCTGAAACGAGTCTCTCGTGGGCAGCATATAGATGGGTCTTGGTTTTTTCTTTTTATCTGTTCTGACACCTTATGTCTTTTGATTGGAGCTTTTAGTCTATTTACATTAAAAGTAATTATTATTTTTAAAAAATATTTTATTTTTAAGTAACCTCTCACCCAAAGTGGGGCTCAAACTTACATCCCTGAGATCAAGAGTCACATGCTGTACCGACTGGGCCAGCCAGGTGCCTATCAAAGTAATTATTGATAGATATGTATTTATTGCCATTTTATTACTTGTTTTGTGGTTGTTTCTGAAGATTTCTTCTGATCCTTTCTAGTCTTTCTCTCTTTGATGGCTTGCTCATTTTCTTTACTGATAAATTTGGATATATTTCTCTTTATTCTTTGCATATTTGTTAGTGGGTTTTGATATATGGTTACCATTAGGTGTGTGTATAACCTCTTCTGCATATAGCAGTTGATATTAAATTGATAGTCGCTCAAGTTTGAACCCATTCATTACTCCTCTCTCCTCCATGTTTTAGGTATACGGTGTCATATTTTGCATCTTTTTATTTTGTGAGTTCCTTGGCTGATTTTTGGCAGAAATATTCATTTTTTACTGCTCTTGTGTTTGCTACCTTCATACCGTCATTTTTGGTCTTTTCTTTCCACTCAAAGAGTCCTCTTTAATATTTCTTACAGGGCTGGTTTAGTGGTCATGAACTCCTTTAGTTTTTGTTGGTTTGTCTGGGAAACTCTTTATCTCTCCTTCTATGCTGAATGACAGCCTTGCTGGATAGAGTATTCTTGGCTGCGGGTTGTTCCCATTCAGCACATTGAACATGTCATGTCACTCCCTTCTGGTTTGGAACTTTCTGCTGAAAAGTCCATTGGTAGACTTATGGGGTTTCCTTTGTAGGTAACTGCCTTCTTTTGTCTTGCTGCTTTTAACATTTTTTCTTCATCACTGTATTTTGCCTTTTTTAATTTTATTTATTTATTTATTTTTTAAATTTTTTTTTCAACATTTATTTACTTTTGGGACAGAGAGAGACAGAGCATGAACGGGCGAGGGGCAGAGAGAGAGGGAGACACAGAATCAGAAACAGGCTCCAGGCTCTGAGCCATCATCCCAGAGCCCGACGCGGGGCTCGAACTCACAGACCGCAAGATCGTGACCTGGCTGAAGTCGGACGCTTAACCGACTGCGCCACCCAGGCGCCCCATGTATTTTGCCTTTTTTTAAAGTTTATTTGTTTTGAGAGAGAGTGTGAGCTGGGGAGGGGCAGAAAGAGATTGGGAAAGAGAGAATCCCAAGCAGACCCCACATTGTCACCGCAGAGCCCAATATGGGGCTCGAACCCATGAACCATGGGATCATGACCTGAGCCAAAACCAAAAGCCGATGCTCAATGGACTGAGCCACCACCCAGGCACCTCTTTTTTTCCCTCCTGTTTGTTCAGCTTGATTACTTTCCATTACCCTGTTCTCTAGGCCATTAATTCGTTCCTCTGCTTCTTCTGGCGTGGTGTTCATTCCATCGGGTGTATTTCTCGTTTTGTTTATTGAGCCCCTTATCTCTGCCATGTTATTCCTTATCTCTACATTAACGGTCTCCTTCATATCTTCCACTCTTGTCTCAAGTCGAGTGAGTATCCTTATGATCAATGTTTTAAATTCCCCATCAGACATGTTATTTGTATCTGTTTTGCTTAGATCTCTGGCTTTGCCTTGTCCTGTTCTTTCATTTGGGACAAATTCCTCTTTCTTCTCATCTCGTCTAAGTCTCAGTGCCTGTTTCTGTGTGTTAGGAAAGCCAGCTACATTTCCTGTTCTTGGGGGTAATGGCCTTATGAAGAAGAGGTCCTGTAGTGCCCTGTAGCGTAGGGTCCCCTGTTCTCCGGGGCCTGACACTTCTGGGACTGTCTCCAATGTGCACTGAGTGTGCTTTACTGTCTTGTCCTGCTCGCTTTATCCTTCAGGTCAGTCATCTGCGGAGGCTGTCTCTGCCTGCCGTGGGCAGTGTTTGGTCCCTGGTGTGATGGCGGCGTGTTTGAACGAGGTGTGCTCTGGTCTGCTTCTGAAATGAGACCCGTCGCTGCTGCCGCTAGAACCGAGGCCTCACAAAACTCCTGGGGAGGGAGTCATGGTGCTGGCAGGGGTTTGGGATGGTCTTCTGGGGGTGGGGCCCACCGCACCGGGACTGAGGCAAACACGACTGGAGGGGGAGGTTCCATCAGCGTGTGGGGGAGGGGACTCGGTGTAAGCAAGGTAGGGCGTGTCCGTGCGCACGGGTTCCCGAAGGTGGCCTTGTGCTCATGCTGAGGGTCAGGGGAGGAGGATGGTGCCGGCCAGTTCCTCTGTTCCTGGAGAGATCTCTCTGTGAATGCTGCCTCTCTGGGCTATGCGCCAAGATGAATGAATAAACTCCTCACTGTGTGCCCCAGGTGCTCTTCAGATTGCTGTTTCCATGCTGTATATCTGCAGGCTTTCTCTCCAAGAGTATCCCCAGTGTCCTATAAGCTCTCCCCAAACCAAACACGCTGACCTTTAAAACTGTAGGCTTGAAGCCCCCCGTTGGTTACAAGAACTCAGGAAATATAGCCCCTCTCACTTTCCGAGCCAATTTCTATGGGGGTTCATTTTCCCTGTCAGCTCCCCTGTGTGCCAGTCTGTCTCTGGCCCTTCTCCAAGACCATGGTTCCCATGGTACCATGGTACCACAGCAGCCACGATCTGTTTCTCCCCCAAACCGTGTCTCCACACTTTGTACCTTCTTCGATGTGGCCTCCTCTCCGACTTTAGTTGTGGAGTTTGTTCAGCCAGTCTTAGGATCAATTTCTGGGATAGTTAGAATGATTTGACAGTTATCTAGTCATGTTCATGGAAGGAGATGAGCCTAGAGACCTCCTACTCCACCCCCATCTTCCCTGCAAAATCCCACCTCTGCCACTGATTTAATTCAGGTCATCATTCATCACCAGAGCTGCTGAGCTTGGAACCTTGTCTCCTTGTGTCCAGACTCTCCACCTCCAAGCTGACGTCTTCCACCACATTCCTGGTATGCTCAGATTTCACTCCCCACCTTGTCACCCACCCCAGTCTAGAAACTTTCAGTGACAGCCCCGCTGCTTCAAGCTGAAGTTCAACACCCCCACCCCTACAGCACACTGCCCTGCTGCCTGGCCCCATCCCCACGTGCCCTTCATCCCAGCTCCATCCATCTAATTTCAGTTTCCAGATCATATCACAGACTCGCCCCCTTCAGGGATCATCCACGCCTTCCCCTCACCCTGCAATGGCCATCACCTACTAACTACCTCCCCTCTCCCACTGCTTCAGCATTCATCTATCCACGGAACATTTACTGAGGCTTACCTCGGCCACGTACTATTTTGGATGCCTCCCAGTCAGGAGTCCCCCCCCCCCCCTTGTAGGACTTAACCTCGGAGAGGTGTGGATGGTGGTGATGGGAGGGGGTGGACAATGAGCAAAGTGGAATAACAAACTTCCCGCTTCCGAGGACAGAAGCGGTGTAGACCCGGGCGGTAGTAGCAGAGGCGACGGGACCAGGTACACTCTGGATGCAGCTTAAAGGCGGGTGTGATGGGATTTGAAGGGGAACCGGATGGGGGGTAAAAGAGAAAGAAAGGTGACAAGGATGGTGTCCAGGCTTTTGGTCTGAGCAGCTCTAAGGACAGGGCTGCCAGGAACTAAGGAAGGCAGGGAAGGCCTGGAGGAGTAGGTTTTGGGGAGAAGATCAGGAGACCGATTCGGCCTTGGAAAGTTTGAGATGCTTGAACACTCCATCCGGTGTCTTCTGAAAGCCTTCCCGGCCTCTCTCCTCACTCAGAAGGTGCACTTGGCATCTGCTGTAACTCTGGGGATGTTGTTTGTTTTCGTTTTTCTTTTTTTTTATGCTGTCGTGGCCCTTGGCACACAAAACGACCCTCGGAACACAGATGTTTTACATCGAGCATGTGTTGACTTGGACTAGAAAGCAAACCAGTCACTTCTGTTCGGGCAGCAAAGGAGTCATCGAAGTAGAACTTGCTCTTCTGGCACGAAGAACCAGAAGACAAGGACAAAATATATAAAGTGACTGTGCTCAGATATGGGGACACGCGGCCACGGAGCATGTGGTCCCTGAGGTGATGGAAACAAATGAGGTGAGCCCTACTTCACCCCAGCTTTCTGCCTGGAGGCGATTTTTACACCGCTGGGCAGGGAGTGGGAGCCCAAGCAGAATCAAAGAGACATTGCTGAAATGAAGAGGCAAAGATTGGGGGTTGGGGGATGGTGGTAAGGCGATTTGCAGTTTGTGGGACAGCATATCGAAGAGGAAGAAGCTAGGTAAAGAAAGTGCTCCCAAGGGGCGCCTGGGTGGCTCAGTCGGTTAAGCGTCCGATTTCTGCTCAGGCCGTGATCTCACGGTTTGTGGGTTCGAGCCTCACATCAGGCTCTGTGCTGACAGCTTAGAGCCTGGAGCCTGCTTTGGATTCTGTGTCTCCCTCTCTCTCTGCCCCTCCCTGATTCATTCTCTCTCTCTCTCTCTCTCTCTCTCTCTCTCTCTCTCAAAAATAAATAAATATTTTAAAAAAAATTTTTAAAGAAAGCAGGCGAGGGGCGCCTGGGTGGCTCAGTCGGTTAAGCGTCCGACTTCGGCCCAGGTCATGATCTCACGGTCCGTGAGTTTGAGCCCCGCGTCAGGCTCTGTGCTGACAGCTCAGAGCCTGGAGCCTGTTTCAGATTCTGTGTGTCTCCCTCTCTCTGACCCTCCCCCGTTCAGACTCTGTCTCTCTCTCTCTCAAAAATAAACAAACGTTAAAAAAAATTAAAAAATAATAAAGAAAGCAGGTGAATTGGAAAAAAAAAAAAGTGCTCCGGAAATAAGGATCCCCTTGAGACTTTGCCTGGGTATCAATCTGGATGTGTAAGGGTGAAACACCCTAGAGCCTGGAAAGAACTGGTGGGAATCTATAGGCTGAAAGTTCCCAAAGCTGAGATACGGTCTGGGAAACCTGAGTTCTTAGCCTGCAGGGTAGAAGGCCCTTTTGAACACCCGGGGTTCTGAGTAAAGACCCCCGTAGGGTCACTGTCTCAGTAGAAGGGCTGAATTAGCCCTACTGGAAAGGCCTAAAACAAACAAAAATCCAACCAAACAAATAAAACAAACAAAGACCAACCCCATCTGCAAAGAGCTGACCAACAAAACAGACTTTAATATTCCGTATACAAAGCTATACTCATGAAAACAGCATGGTACTGGTACAGGATAACATATACAGACCAAGGAAACAGAGTCTAGAAATTCATCCAGATAGATACAGCCAACTGATTTTCTTGGCGGTAGACACTCTATGGCTACTTTATTGAGACCTCGTAATGGTTGTTTGGGGGCATTGGTTAATGCTCACGTAAAAAAATTCGAGCAAAAGTTATTGTGACCATGTTTCATGGCATGAGACTTTGGACTTCAGCTACCTGTTTGTGCTGTGCTGTAATGGACTCAGAACTATTCTTTAAAATCGTGTGTGCTCTGCTACAAACATTCCCTTGGCCCTTCTTGGTGCATCAGATTTTTAGTCAGTCAAGTGGCCTACTTCTAACTAAAGTATCGTGATCTGTTCTTAATCAGCACCATAAAATAATTCTCATTCTTTCAAAATTTACATATTGAACAAATACTACATGCTAGGCACTTCAGACAGTGCTTGGGAGTATAACTTCCAAGACTACCTATCAATAGTGTGGTTACAAGATAGTATTTAGGAGTGACGGTCTCACATACAAGTAGGCAATTCATTTCCCTACTCAATCTACGATTATCTCAAGTAAGCCAAACTCTAAGCTCGATACATGCCTAGACCTCACAGTTTTGCCTTTTCACAATGACCCATGTGCTAGCCCTGTGCTCTGTGGCCCGAACCAAGTGGTGTAACAGAAAAAATTGTGGTTTAAACTCATTGGGTTGCATGGAAATGTAGACCCACTGAAATTTCCTCAAAACTGTATTATTGTTTTGTATTGTTTTGTTTCAAGATTTTATTTAAATTCCAGT
The DNA here is from genome assembly GCF_014898765.1 of Herpailurus yagouaroundi. Classification (NCBI taxonomy): domain Eukaryota; kingdom Metazoa; phylum Chordata; class Mammalia; order Carnivora; family Felidae; genus Herpailurus; species Herpailurus yagouaroundi. Next base: position 12,490,871 of record NW_024412436.1, read on the forward strand.
TAGCCTAGAGTGTAATATTGGTTTCAGGAGTAGAATTCAGTGATTCATCACTTACATAAAATACTCAGTGCTCATCACAACAATGCCCTCCTTAATACCCATCTCCCATCCAGCCCATCCCCCCCACCTCCCTCCATCAACCTTCAGTTTGTTCTCTATAGTTAAGAGTCTGTTTTATGGTTTGCCTCCCCCCCCAACGTTAATCTGTTTTGTTTCTCAAATTCCACATGACTGAAATCGTATGGTATTTGCCTTTCTCTGACTAACTTACTTTGCTTAACATAATATACTCTAGCTCCATCCATGTCATTGCAAATGGCAAGATTTCATTCTTTTTGATGGCTGAGTGATATTCCATTGTATGTATATACCACATTTCCCTTATCCATTCATTGGTCGGTGGACAGTTTGGCCCTTTCTGTAATTTGGCTATTGTTGATAATTCTGCTATAAGCATTGGGGTGCATGTGTCCCTTTGAATCAGTATTTTCGTATCCTTTAGGTAAACACCTGGTAGTGCAATTAATGAATCATAGGGTAGTTCTATTTTTGACTTTTTGAGGAACCTCCATACTGTTTTCCAGAGTGACTGCACCAGTTTGCATTCCCACCAAGAGTACAAGGTTTCCCTTTCTCCACATCCTTGTCAACACCTGTGTTGTCCCTGTCAACTTCCTGTGCTGTTAATTTTAGCCATTCTCAGAGGTGTGAGGTGATATCTCATTGTAGTTTTGATTTGTATTTCCCTGATGATGAGTGATGTTGAGCATCTTTTCGCGTATCTGTTGGCCATCTGGATGTCTTCTTTGGAGAAATGCCTATTCATGACTTCTGCTCATTTTTTAACCGGATTATTTGGTTTTTGGGTGTTGAGTTTGATAAGTTCTTTATAGATTTTGGATACTAACCTTTTGTCAGATATATTATTTGCAAATCTTTTCTCTGATTTCTTAGGCTGCTTTTTGGTTTCGTTGATTGCTCCCTTTGCTGTGCAGAAGCTTTTTATCTTGATGAAGTCCCAATAGTTCATTTTTAGTTTTGTTTCCCTTGCCTCCAGCAACGTGTCTAGTAAGAAGTTGCTCAGACCAAGGTCACAGAGGTTACTGCCTGTGTTCTCCTTCAGGATTTTGATGGTTTCCTGGTTCACATTTAGACCTTTAATCCATTGTGAATTTATTTTTGTGTATGCTGTAAGAAAATGGTCCAGTTTCATTCTTCCGCATGTTGCTGTCCAGTTCTCCCAACACCATTTGCTGAAAAGACTACCTTTTTTTCCATTGGATATTCTTTCCTGCTTTGTCAAAGATTAGCTGGCCATATAGTTGTGGGTCTATTTCTGGGTTTTCTTTTCTGTTCCATTGATCTATGTGTCTGTTTTTGTGCCACTACCATACTGTCTTGATGACTACAGCTTAATAATATAGCTTGAAGTCCAGAATTGTGATGCCTCCAACTTTGCTTTTCTTTTTCAGGATTGCTTTGGGTATTTAGGGTCTTCCGTGGTTACACAGAAATTTTCGGATTGCTTGTTCTAGCTCTGTGAAAAATGCTGGTGGTATTTTGATGATGATTGCATTAAACGCGTAGAATGTAGTATAGACATTTTTAACAATGTTTGTTCTTCCAATCCATGAGCATGGAATGTTTTTTCATTTCTTTATGCCTTTTTCAATTTCTTTGATAAGTTTTCTATAGTTTTCAGTGTACAGATCTTTTACTACTTTGGCTAGGTTTTTCCTATCCTATGGTTTTTGGTGCAGTTGTAAATGGGGTAAATTCTTCTTTCTGCTGCCTCACTATTGGTGTAGAGAAATGCAACCGATTTCTGCACGTTGATTTTATATCCTGTGATTTTGCTGAATTCGTGTTTCGGTTCTAGCAGTTTTTTGGTGGAGTCTTTCGAGTTTTCCATATAGAGTACCATGTCACCTGTTAAGAGTGAAAGTTCGACTTCTCCCTTGCCAATTTGTATGCCCTTTATTTCTTTTTGTTGTCTGATTGCTGAGGCTAGGACTTCCAGTACTATGTTGAACAGCAGTGGTGAGAGTGAACATCCCTGCCGTGTTCCTGACCTTACGGGGGGAAAGCTCTCGGTTTTTCCAATTGATAAGACTAGCTGTGGGTCTTTCGTATATAGCCTTCATGATGTTGAGGTGTGTTCCCTCTATCCCTATGTTCTTGAGGGGTTTTGTCAAGAAATGATGCTCTATTTTGTCCAGTGCTTTTTCTGCATCTATTGAGAGGATCATGTGGTTCTTGTGCTTTCTTTATTAATGTGGTGTATTACACTGATTGATTTGTGGATATTGAAGCACCCCTGCAGCCCAGGAATAAATCCCACTTAATCGTGGTAAATAATTCTATTAATGTATGGTTGACTTTCATTTGCTAGTATCTTGTTGAGAATTTTTGCATCCATGGTCATCAGGGGAAATCAGTCTGTAATTCTTTTTAGTGGGGTCTTTGGTTTTGGAATCAAGGTAATGTTAGCCTCAGAGAGTGAGTTTGGAAGTTTTCCTTCCATTTCTATTTTTTGGAATAGCTTCAAAAAATAGGCATTAACTCTTTTTAAAATGTATGGTAGAATTCCCCTGAAAAGCCATCTAGCCCTGGACTCTTGCTTGTTGGGAGATTTTTGATTACTGATTCAATTTCTTTATTGGTTATGAGTCTGATCAAATTTTGTATTTCTTCCTGTTTCAGTTTTGGTAGTTTATGTGATTCTAGGAATTTATCCATTTCTTCCAGGTTTCCCAGTTTGTTGGCATATAATTGCTCATAATATTCTCTTAAATTTTTTTCATGTTTATTTATTTTTGAGAGAGATAGAGTGCAAGCGGGAGAGGGGCAGAGAGAGAGGGAGACACAGACTCTGAAGCAGGCTCCAAGCTCCGAGCTGTCAGCAGAGAGCCCGACACGGGGCTCGAACTCACAAACTGCAAGATCATGACTTGAGCCAAAGTCAGACGCTTATGTGAATAAGCCACCCAGGCGCCCTCGCTCATAATATTCTATTATTATTGTTTGTATCTCTGATGTGTTGGTTATGGTCTCTCCTCTTCCATTTGTGATTTTATTTATTCAGGTCATTTCCTTTCTCTTTTTGATAAATCTGACTGGGGATTTATCAGTTTTGTTAATCCTGTCAAAGAACCAGCTCCTAGTTTCTTTGATATGTTCTATGTTTGTTTGTTTTTTAATTTCAGTATCATTGATTTCTGTTCTAATCTTTATTATTGCCCTTCTTCTGCTGGTTTTTGGGCTTTATTTGCTGTGCTGTCCTGTTTTCAGCTTCTTTAGGTGTAAGGTTAGGTTGTGTATTTGAGAGCTTTCTTCCTTCTTTAGTAAGGATTGCTATACACTTCTGTCTTATGACTGCCTTTGCTGCATCTCAACGGTTTTGGACTGTCGCGTGTTTTCATTTCATTGGCTTCCGTGTATTTTTTAATTTTCTTTTTAATTTCTTGGTTAACCCTTTCATTCTTCAGTAGGATGTTCTTTAACCCCCAGTATTTGTGGTCTTTCCAAAATTTTTCTTATGGTTGATTTCAAGTTTCACAGTGTTGTGGTCTGAAAATATGCATGGTGTGATCTCTATCTTTTTCTACTTGTGGAGGGCTGATTTGTGACCCAGTATGTGATTTATTCTGGAGAATGTTCCATGTGCACTTGAGAAAAATATGTATTCTGCTGCTTTTTTTTCTTTTTTTTTTTTTTAATGATTACTTTTCAGCAAGAGAGGCGAGCACACATGGGGGAGAGGCAGAGAGACAGGGTGACAGAGGATCTGAATTGGGCTCTGTGCTGAGAGTAGAGGGCCCAATGCAGGCCTTGAACTCATGAACTGTGAGACCATGACCTGTGCTGATGTCAGATGCTTAATCAGCTAAGCCACCCAGGAGCCCCTCTGCTGCTTTAGGATGAAATGTTCTGGATATATCTGTTAAGTCTGTCTGGTCCAGTGTGTCATTCAAAGCCATTGTTTCCTTGTTGATTTTCTGCTCAGATGATCTGTCCATTGTTGTAAGTGGGGTGTGAAAGTCCCCTACTATTATTGTATTATTATCAATGTGTTTCTTTATGTTTGTGATTAATTGATTTATGTATTAGGGTGCTATCAAGTTGGGAGCATAAATAGCTATAATTGTTAGATCTTCTTGGTGGATAGACCCCTTAATTATGATATAATGCCCTTCTTCATCTCCTGTTACAGTCTTTGTTTTAAAATCTAGTTCATCTGATATAAGTATGGCTATTCTGGCTTTCTTTTGATGTCCAGTAGCATGATAAATTTTTCTCCATCCCCTCACTTTCAATCTGCCGGTGTCTTTAGCTCTAAAATGAGTCTCCTGTAGGCAGCATTTAGGTGTGTCTCATTTTTTTTAATCCATTCTGACACTACATGTCTTTTTATTGGAATATTTAGTCCTTTTACATTCAGACTAATTATTGATAAATATGAATTTAGTGCCATTGTATTACTTTTTTTGTCATTATTGCTGGAGGCTTCTCTGTTCCCTTCTGGTCTTTGTCACTTTTGGTCTTTCTTTCTTACTCAAAAGAGTCCCCTTTAATGTTTCTTGTAGGGCTAGTTTTGTGGTCACAAACTCCTTTAGTTTTTGTTTGTCTGGGAAATTCTTTATCTTTCCTTCTATTCTGAGTGACAGTCTTGCTGGATAGAGTACTCTTGGC
>NW_024412436.1:12495572-12611928 GCF_014898765.1 Herpailurus yagouaroundi
CTGCTAACCTTATTTGTTTTCCCTTGTAAGTTAGGGACTTCTTTTCTCTTGCTGCTTTTAGGATTTTTTCTTTATCTATATTTTGCAAATTTTACCATAATATGTCTTGGTGTTGGCCCACTTTTGTTGATTATGATCAGAATTCTCTATGCCTCCTGGATTTGGATATCTGTTTCCTTCCACAGTTTAGGTAAGTTTTTGGCTATAATTTCCTCAAATAAACCTTCCTCCCCTTTTCTCTCTCTTCTTCTGAGACTCCTGTGATACGAATGTTATACTTTATGGAGTCACTGAGTTCCCTAAATCTATATTCATGATCCAATATTTTTCTTTCCCTCTTCTTTTCAGCTTCATTATTTCTGTAATTTTATCTTCTGTATCACTGATTCATTCCTCTGCTTCTCCCATCCTTGTGGTCATTACATCCAGTTGGTTTCACAATTCAGTTGTAGCATTTTTTATTTTGGCCTGATTAATTTTTAGGCCTTTTATCTCTGGGATAAAGGACTCCCTGGTGTCTCCTATGCTTTTCTCAAGCCTGGCTAGTATCCTTGAGATTGTTTTAATTTCTGGATCAGGCATATTACTTATATCTGTTTCGATCAGATCCCTGTCCATGACCTTTTCTTGCTCTTTTTTTGGGGGATGAATTCCTCCATCTTGGCATTTTGTCTTAGGTCTCTGTCTTCTTCTCTGTGTTAGGAAAGGCCTCTGGTTCCTGTTCCTGAGAGTATGGCTATCTTAAGAAGAGGTCATATACTGTCCAAGGCCTGGCACTTGAGGAAGTGTCTCTGGTGTATGCTGCGTGCACTCCACTGCTGTGTTTTGGCTGCTCTTTCTCTCAAATCAGTCCTCTGCAGAATTTCTCCTTGCCTGTAGTGGGGAGTGTTTGGACCTTGGCCAGAGTGTGGTGAGTTTTAACTAGGGTGCGCTCTGGTCTGCTTGTGAAAAGAGACCTGATGCTGTTTCCACTAGAGCTGAAGCTTTGCAGCACTCTGGTCAGTAGGCATGGTTTGTGTGGTGGTGTTTGTGCTGGTCTTCAGGGGGAGGGGCCTGGTGCTCTCGTTCTCAGGCACACTTGCCTGAGAAAAGCAGCACTTGCAGAGCACAGGGGGCTGGGGCTTGGTGTAAGTGGTTTAGACCACCATTGTTTGTACTGGGCTGCTTACTGAAGGTAGTTTATGCTGAGGAGTGGGGGAGAAAAATGGCACCAGCCATCTCCCTTGTCCTGGGAGAAGGGAGTTCATGGCTGCCACTGTTCAGGAAGCCCTCACAGAAGAGCAAACATTCTCCTCTTGTGTGTTCCAGGTGTCCCTCAGATCCCTACCTTCACCTTGTCTGTGTCTGGGCTATCTTCCTGCCTGGCAGCACAGTGCACCTATGTTTTATTCCAGCCAGGCCTGCTGAGTTTCAAAACTCCAAACTTCAGGGATATGCTATGACTGGGACCTGGGTCCTCTGGGGGAGGGTCTCACCATTCTGGGACTGGTGAAGGTTTGTCCCAGAAGGACAGTTGAACCAGGAGTGTGGGGCTTGGATAAAGCACAGAAAAAAACTGGTGTCCAGGTTAGCCACCCTTAACAGGTGTCTCTGCACTGATGCTAAGGGGCAGGGCGGCGCAATGGCGCCCACTGGTTCTTCTGTCCCCTGAGAGGCAGTTCCACCTCTCCCAAAGCACTCCAAGAACGGGGAAACATCTCTCACCATGCTTCCTGGGAGATCTTCAGATCCTGTCTGCTCCTGGGCCTCCACCCTCCTCCACAGGAGCACTGCAGCACCCTCCAGGCTCCACACCAACTGCATTGTGGACCTCTAAAACTCCAGTCTTTAAGGGGCGCTTGGGTGGCTTAGTCAGTTGAGCATCTGACTTCAGCTAAGGTCATGATCTTGCAGTTCGAGGCCCATGTTGGACTCTGTGTTGACAGCTAGGAGCCTCGAGCCAGCTTCAGATTCTGTGTCTCCTTCTCTCTCTGTTTCTCCCCTGCTAGCACTCTCTCTCTCTCTCTCTCTCTCTCAAAAATAAATAAAAATTACAAAATTTAAAAATAAATAAGTAAATAAAACACCGGACTTTGAGCCCTGCTGGTTGAAAAACTCATGATAATCAGCCCCTCTCATTTTCCCAGTTAATGGCTTTGGGGAAGTGTTTTCCCTGTGTATATCCCCGTGTACTCCCCTCTCTCCATGACTAGGGCTTCCTCCCTTCCACAGCACCCACAACCCATTTCTCTGCACCTCCTACCTTCCACAGCGTGGCCTCTTCTCTCCCTCTGGTTGTGGAGTTTGTTCTGCCAGTCCTCAGATCAGTTTCTTGGGTGTTCAGAATGACTTGATATTTACCTAGCTGGATTTGAGGGGTGAAGCAAGCTTAGGGTTCTCCTACTACTCTGCCAGGAGAGTATAAACAATATATTATATATTATATATAAATTATATATAATATATATTTTATATTATAATAAAAATATTCCAGAAATCAAGCACAGGGGCTTCCCTCAGTGTTCTGCCTGGATCAGGCACTGTCACCAGCTCTGAGCCCCGGGACCTCTTCTGCCCAGTCATGTCACCCAGGCTAGCATCCAGCCATTTTTCCTAAGCTCCAAAATCTAACTCATATCAAACTACCTGCTCAGCCCCTCCATGTGCTTGTCTAATGGGCATATTAAAATGCCATGTAATCCAAAATGGACCCTTTGACTTCCCTGTCTTCATCCACTTTTCCAAGCCTTCTGAGATGTGGGTCTCAGGTCAGGTATAACTCAGGTCAAGATGGAGTCTCAGGTAAGGTCTAACTCAGATGAAAAAATGCGATCTTAGGTAAAGTATAATACAGATGAAGATAGGATCTCAGGTAAAGTCTAACTCAGGTGATGAATGCGATCATAGGTAAAGTCTAAGTGAGGTTATGGGGTGGTCTCAGGTAAGGTCTGACTCAGGTGAAGATGAGATTTCAGGTAAGGTCTGACTCAGGTGAAGAATGTGATCTTAAAGTCTAAGTCATGTAAAGAGTGTGACGTCAGGTAAAGTCTAACTCAGGTGAAGAGTGTGTTCTCAGGCAAGGTCTAACTCAGGTAAAGATGGGGTCTCAGGCAGGGTCTACATCAGGTGAAGTTGGGATCTAAGGTCTAATTAAGCCGAAGAATGTAGTTTCAAGTACAGACTTGACTCAGATAGGTCTACCTCAGGTGAAACGGAGTCTCAGGTACGGCTTAACTTAGATGAAGAGTGTAGTCTCAGGTAAGCTCTAACTCAAGTGAAGGGTGTGGTCTCAAGTAACATCTAACTCAGGTGAAGGTAGGGTCTCAGATAAGGGCCAACTCAGGTGAAGGTAGGGTCCCAGCTAAGGTCTCACTCAGGTGACATTGGGGTCTCAGGCAAGGTGTAACTCAGGTGAACATGCGATCTAAGGTACGGTCTAACTTTGGTAAAGATAGGACCTCAGGTATGTCTAACTGAGGTGAAGAATGTGATCTTAGGTAAATCTAAGTCAGGTGAAGGGCGTGGTCTCATGTAACGTCTAAGTGAGGTGAAGAATGAATGCGATCTTAGGCGAAGCCTAAGTCAGGTGAGAAATGTAATCTCAGGTAATGTCTAACTTAGGTGGAGGTAGTATCTTAGTAAAGCCTAACTCAGGTAAAGATTGCGATCGTAGGCAAAGTCTAAGTCAGGTGAAGGGTATGGTCTCAGGTAAGGTCTAACTGAGGTGAAGGTAGGGTCTCAGGTGAGGTCTAATTCACGTCAAGATAGGGTTCAGGTAAGGTATAACACAGGTGACGATGGGATCTCAGGTGTAGTCTAAGTCAGGCAGAGCGTGTGGTCTCAGGTAATGTCTACCTCAGATGAAGGGTGCGGTCTCAGGTAAATTCCAACTCAGGTGAAGATAGGTGTCAGGTAAGGTCTAATTCAGGTGAAGTTAGTGTCTCAGGTAAGGTCCAACCAGGAGGAAGATGGGGGGGAGGGTCTCAGGTACGTCTAACTCAGGTGGAAGGGCTCAGGTGAGTTCTAATTCAGGCGAAGGCAGGGTCTCAGGGAAGGTCTAACTCAGGTGAAGTGTGTGAATCAGGGACGGTCTAACTCGGGTGAAGATAAGGTCTCGGGGAAGGTCTAACTCAGGTGAAGGTGTGGTCTCGGGTAAAGGCTGATGGAGGAGGGTTCTGGGACATAAGCTGTCTTGAGGTCCGGGCCCACTTTTGGACCCCCGTCCTTGTCATCAGTGGTGGGAGCCACCCCTTCCTCCTGGGGGAAGAGGGTTTATAACTTTCCTCCAGGCAGGGGCACACCCCAGGCCAGGGGAGGCCACAGAGCAGCCGTGGACTGTTAGCCATGGGCACTCAGCCGCTGAGAGGGGCATCTGGGTGGGTGCCACAGCCTCCAGGACAGAGGGCGGTCAAGATTTCTTCTTTTAAACATGTGTAGGAGGGAATTCCAATGGTAAATGAAAAGTTGAAGGATGCGATAGAATGGAGGTGGGAGGGGGTCATCCTGGACGTCTGGTTTTCTCTTTTAGACCCAGCCAATCTGCAGCACACCCTAGGGCCGGGATTTGGAGTTCGTGAGACAACGAAGCAAGGGGTCCTTCCTGGTTGTGACAAGATGACAGCCACCCCTAGCTCCAGCGTCACCGAGTCGGCTGTGGTGTCCAGTGTGTCACGGGGGCGGCACCAGCAGGGCCCTTCCGTCACCTCTCCTGTCTCCTCCACGTCTGTCCTTTCCCGTCCTATCTACTCTCCGAGCTACTCAAGGGTCATCCCCTGAGTGCATTTGTTTCCCACTGTGACCTCCTGTAACCGGTTTCTGTTGCTACAGCTGAGATCCCTGAAACACACCTTCTCAGGGCCCTGCTGCACCAGCCCCAGCTCCCCGGCCTTGGCCAACTGCAGAGGACAGGATGGGCCTGCTTCTGGACCCTGGTCCCCAGGCCTCGGCCCCAGGGCCAGGTACCACGGGCTGCTGGAGCCCCAAGGGCTGGTAGGAGGAGAGGGAAGGGGAGGGTCCTGCATTTATGGACCCAGCACATTGTGAAGCTACCTTTGATTGGACAGAGCAGGCTTTCAGAAGACCCAGGGCCACCTGGGTGGAAATGGATACAGCCAATTCCCCCTGTGACTCCTAAGCCCTTCCCCATCCATCTCTCAGGAAGGAGCATGTCAAGAGCTTAGTGTTATCACCCACCACCCCCCGCTCCCTATACAGGGAGAGCCATTTCTTCGAGGACTCCTACTTTTTGTCTGCTTCAAACTCCTGTCCCCAGCACGGCCAAGTACCCACCACCTCCTGTGTCATCCCGGCTTATGTTGAGAATGAATGATTTGTCCAGCAGAGGAGGGGGACTTGCTCTCATGTTCCCCCTTCCTGGCTCATTCCCACCGGGAGGAGATGCCTTCAGCCAGAGAGTGAACTTAACTTCCAGGCCATCCCCTCTAGCCTTACTGACTAGCGCCAACCTGGTTAGCCCCCAAGCACTATGATGGCATATATTTCAGGAGCTCCCAGCCACCCCATCCATGGGCAGCCACCCTCCACGCCTTGTACTAGACTGCCCACCGTCTGTAGTTGGCCAAACAAAAGTTAGGAACGAGATGATGATGTGTCACGGTTCCTTGGTTGTAAGCAACGAACCAACTCTAGCTAACCCAACAAACGGAGACCTTGGTTCAAGGGCTTTCAGGTAGCTCACAGAGACGACAGGAGGCTGGAGATCCAGTCTTAAAATGGGATAGGAGCCAATGGCAACTGGTCAACTGTTCCGTTGGAGAGTTACTGGGGAGATGGGTGTGCGCTCAGAGTGATCTCTGAGGATGCACGGGTCTGTCCAAAATTCACAGTGTCAGGAGAGTCTGAGTGGCCCTGTCTGGCTCATGGGTCCACCTCTTGGCTCGTGGAAAAGTCCTTTGATTTACTGTCCCACCCAGAGGGCACACAGGGCGAGAAGCTCAACTCCACAAACAACAGCTGGGGTGCTGGGGCGCCCGGGTGGCTCAGTCGGTTGGGGGGCCCACTCTTGATTTTGGCTCAAGTCACGATCTCGCAGTTTCATGGGTTCAAGCCCCGTGTCTGGCTCTGTGTCAGCAGTGTGGAGCCCCCTTGGGATTCTCTCCCTCTCCCTCTGCCCCTCCCCTGCTTGCACTGTCTCTGTCTCTCTCAAAATAAATAAACTTAAAAAAAGCTGGGGTGCTACCTCCAGTGGAAGGGAAATAGATGCCGGGCAATTAGACAAATGGCCCCGCGAGGGCCTTTGTCTCTATGTTTCGCCAACTATGTGGCTAATCGACCCCACCTCACTACCGCAGAAACCACACCCGGGAAACTCTCCTACTCTCCCCAACCCAGCCTGCTTCATAGTCACATCCGGTTCCACTGACCCTGGAAGTTGATCAGCCCCTGAGCACGGGGCAAGCGGCCCAGAAGCGCCTCCAGGGTGCCCTCTGGAGGCCACAGCGGGTATGACCTCCTGGACGACAGGAATTCAGTAAAGGTTGCAGAATGAATGAATCTAACCAGCCAGAGCCCCAGCGTATGTTGCCCAGTAGGTGCCCAGGACCCTCCCCTCAATGTGTACACGGCATCATTCACTCTGAGGCCCAGAGAAAGTTATGCGTGCGCTTCACATACTTTAGGGGTAATCAGTCCAGAGGCCTTCTGACTTTAATAGTCTGTCTCCACTACCTTTCCCTACTGTCACGCCCCTGGGTCTCACCCTCCCTCCACCAGTCACCCACCCTGGGGACCATCCATCCTGGATGGAACAATGTTGAGTCTTACAGGAAGCCTCGAGGGAGGGGGATGCCACCGTGGTTAAACCCTCTCACCAAGTGGCAGGGGAAAACCTGACCCTGTTCTACTCCTGCCGTGGGGGATATACCTGTATGCTCGCGGAGTTAGCCAAATCATTCCCTCCTCCCATGTAAGAAGTCCACAGGTCCGTTCAAATGCATCCCATAAATATTTATTCAGCATTTACTAACTGGCAGGTACCATGGGAGGCGCTGGTGGTACCGCGTTGCACTTGCAGGCTTGAGGGGAGGACACACGGGGCCTCTCGCACACGTATGTAACGAAACCGTGATATTTGCCAGAGGGAAATGTACATGCTAGAGCAGACAGCAGGAGGCCATGTTACCTGCAGGTGGGGGCCGGTTTCTCTAGAGAGGTAATGTTCCAGTGCCATCTGCAGGGTGACCAGAATGCCAAAGGCGGACGGGGGAGGTCATCTGTCTGTCTTCGGAGGCCACCGCACCGTGCTGGGCCCTCGGTCATGGGAGGGAGCTTGGTCTGGATTCTCAGAGCAAGCATACAATCCTAGCTGATTTTAAGCAGGCTGCAGTGGATGACTGAGGGAAGGGCATTGAGGGAAAGAAAGTGAACATCTAGGGGCGCCTGGGTGGCTCAGGAGGCTAAGCGTCTGACTTCCGCTCAGGTCATGATCTCACAGCGCATGAGTTCGAGCCCCGTGTGGGGCTCTGTGCTGACAGCTCGGAGCCTGGAGCCTGCCTCGGATTCTGTGTCTCTGGCTCTCTCTTTCTCTCTCTCCCTCAAAAATAAATAAACATTTTAAAAACTTAAATTTAAAAAAAAGCAAATATTTAGGCAGGAGGCCAGGCCAAAGGGAGATTTGGATGAAGTGGGGAGAAGCGGGGGGGATCTAGGGAGTGTTTTGTCCTTGGAGGACTTGATAAGGGAGCGCAGATGGAGAGCAACCCCGGGGTTCTGGAGGGCGCGCGTCCCTCTGTCGCTTGCACCTACAACAAACCACCTGTGACTGTCCCCGCCACCCAGAACTGCCATCTCATCCAGGTCGGGGACCTTCTCTTGTGCCCACATCCGGGTATGTGAGACAACCTTGGTGCATCTCGGCTCCAGGCCGTGAGGCTCTGCAGTCGTGAAAGCCACCAGTAGGTGGCAGCACACGAAAAAGGAGCGGGCCACTTCTTTTTCAAGGACCTGAACAAACCCCCCCCCCCCACCCCCACCGCCGCAGCCTTTTGACTCCCTGTGGCCGGTTTCCCCCCAGGGTCCCAATTCCCAGGAAAGACCTCAGTCCCCAGCCTTTCTGAGCTGCCTCCGTGGAGGGTGTGGCTTCCAAGGCCTGGGGCTGCCCAGTAGCTGCGTGGTTACAGCCTCTTTATTTCTGGCTGCCCGTGGTTTTACCAGGCTTGGTTGTCCCCCTTCCCGGCCTTGCACCCTTCCTGGGCATCCGGACCGTGTCCGTGCGAGCCTTCCCGGTCAGGTCAGGGGGCAATGGGCAACGCCTATGCGGGGAGCCCCTCGCCTGAGTCAGAAGGTGGGTTCGGGTCTAGGCACGGGGGGTTAGGGTGAGCGTGGCCGGAGAGGGCAAGCCTCGTTCTGCAAGGCTCAAGGCCTTCCCCGGAAGATGTGAGCGACAGGACTGCCCCCGCCTCCCCGGGTAAGGAAAGAGCGGACTTGGTGGTGGTGGGAAGGGGGTTGAGGTAGGTGAACGATGACCTAGTGAGGGACGCAAGAAGCTGAAGGTCAATTTAGGGGACACAGTGCCAGGAGGGAAGGGATTGTAACCACCTCCGTTTTGACCTCAGTCTGTACTTTCTAACTGATTGCGTTCTTCTTTCCAGCTTCTGTCTTAACTCAGGCGAGCACCCGACAGGCCAAGCAACCCCCATGGGAACCAACAGTACCCCCGTCGCGCCATGGGGACTGCCCTGAGCCGCAGGAGCCCGCGCGCCTGACCCCAAGGCAACGATCCACCTGACCTTCGCTGCCCACCTGCGCGGGCCCACCGACCTTTGTCCCACACTCGCCTTACGTGAACCTGGACGTATTTTCAGCGCTTTGGAGACGGCCTTTGAGACGCTAGTCTTCCCAGTGGTGGCCTCATTGGAATAAATTCCTTTCCTGTGTCCCCACCATCCATCACTCTGCCTTTGACTTTGTGAACGGCCAGTGGCCAAACCCGGTGTCCGGGACCCCCAGCCAGGGGCTCTTGCCCCCCGCACCCTGGCGACAGGAGGAACAAAGGCCAGAAGCCAGACCATCTTACCCGACGCTGGGGATTCGTTTTTACGGACTAGCATAGAGGTCTGTGGCCACATGTGACATCCAGGACTCCGTCCCCTGTTGTTGAGAGCCTTTGTCACCGACGGAACGCTGAGGGAAGGGCTTCACCGTGTAGGAGAAACAGTCAGAGTCCCCATCCCCACTGGTGAACTTCTCTGCCAGACGCTCACGGTCTGACCCCTTTCAACCTCTCCTCTCTTGCCCCCCACGCCTCCTGCTTCTGTTCCTTGTCTCTTCTGACCTCAATCGTCAGAGAGTGGTTCCCAGTTTCAGGAGACTCGTTATCCCCAGACCGCACACGGATCTCCCTCAGCCTCTGATGGATGCCCAAAGTGCCACAATCTCGTTGCATAACCTTATTAATATTACCTTATTACTGTTTAATGTATATGAGATATTTTATCAGCGGTATCGATCTGTTTTTTTTTGTGTTAATGCTTCTTGTCAGTTCAATCCAACGAACGCATGACAAAGACCCACTTGGGGGACGGCTGAGCCACCCCGTGACTCAGGTGTGCGTACTCTGGGACGGTGATGCATTCATCTGTCATCAGCCATTTGCTCCTTAGGTTGGACTGCTTGTGCTCCTGGGTCACCCCTAATTGGTCTTACGTAATAGCCCTGGCCAGGACGGCCCGATGGTGTTTCTGCCGAGAGTCCATTGGCAAACGTGCCCGGCCTGGTCTCTGCCGCTCTTTGTACGACACGCACTCCAGCCACCCGCACAACCTGCGTTTCTCAGGGGTGTAGGTCTGTACCCGGCCACCTGCATCTCCTCTGCTTGTTGCCTCGTGTTAAGGGTCAACTCTATCCAGGAAGCCCGCTTTGGTTGCCCAGATGGTGTTTGCATGTGCCAAGCTCTGTGCTAGACACAGAGGATCCCGAGATGAAGAAATCATGGTCCGGAACCTAAAAGTGCCCTCCGGCTCGGGGACGGGGCAGTGTGGTCAGTGCTGTGATAGAGGTGAGCAGCTCGGAGAAGGTGGCACAGAGGAAGCTGCAGAGGGGAGGATGTTCCAGATAAGGATTCCTGGTGAGAGGAGTTGCCGTTGTAGCGCGTTTGAGCCACTGCTGGTCGCTCAAAGGACAAAGCCGGGAAGTAATCAGAGATGACATCTGACCAGATCAGAAAGGGCCAGGCTGTGGATTTATGGATCTGGTCACTCTAACAACTTCGGTCTTTATCCTGAAGACTCTGGGCGGCCCCCCCCCCCCCCCGGAAGATTTTAAACAGGGGGGGAATGGGATCATACCGACATTTTAAAGACTTAGCTCTGGGGGCACCTGGGGGGGCTCAGTTGGTTAAGCGTCTGACTCTTGATCTCAGCTCAGGTCTTGATTTCAGAATCCTGTGAGTTGAAGCCCCGCGCTGGGCTCCACGCTGGGCATGAAGCCTAAAAAGAGAGAGATGCCTCCGGCTGGTGCGGGAACAGGAAGTCAGAGGGAATGGGGCAGGAGGCCAGGAGGTAGCCCCGGCCCGAACTCAGCTGACAGTGTTAGGACCGAGGGGGAGATCAGGGAGGGGTCACGACATGCCAAGGGGCTCGGGTTGCTCAAGAGTGCCGTCCAGCATCCGCCCTGGCCCCTGGACAGATGGCGGTGGTTTGCTAACACAGGAAACTCCAACGGGTATGGGGTTTGGTGGTTTGGACCAGTTGAGTTCAAGGTTCCTTGGCATCTTCAGATGGAAACGTCCGGTGGGCAGCTGGCCGTGCAACTCTAGACTGGACAGAAGGGATGAGACTCCCTCACCCTCGAGGGTGGCTAATTTAAAAAACCAGAAAGTGCCAAGTGTTAGCAAGGATTGGAGAGGTTGAGACTTTTGCGCACTATTGGTGGGAATGCGAAACGGTGGAAAGCAGTGTGGCAGGTTCTCAAAAAGTTAAAAATGAAATTATCACACGGGTGGCTCGGTCGGTTAAGCGACTCTTGATTCTGGCTCTTGATTTCGGCTCAGGTCATGGTGTCACGATTCGAGGGATCAAGCCCCGTGTCGGGCTCTGCACTGACAGTGCGGAGCCAGCCTGGGGTTCTCTCTCCCTCTCGCTCTGCCCCTCCCCTGCTTGCGCGCGCGCTCTCTCTCTCTCAAAACTAAATAAACATTTCAAAAAAAACCCAGAATTATCATATGATGCAGCAGTTCCACTGCTGGGTGTTTCTCCCAAGGAATTGAAAACAGGGTCTTGGAAAGATATGTGTACCCTCATATTCATAGCAGTACTGTTCAAATAGCCTACAAGTGGAAGCAACTCAAGTGACCATGGACGGACGAACGGATCCACAAAATGCGGCACGTCTATTTGTATATGTACACAGCTCAGCCTTGAAAAGGAAGGAAATTCTGCCGCCTGCTACAACATAGATGAACCCGGGGGACATTATGCTGAGTGAAATAAACACGTCACCAAAGGACCAACACTATGTGGTTCCACTTAACATGAGGTGTCAAACTCACAGAGACAGAAATTAGAACAGCGGTTGCCAGGATCCGGGGGAAGGAGGACAGGCAGGGGCCGGCGGGGTTATTGTTCAACAGATACAGAGTTCCAATTTTGCAAGAGGGAAGAGTTCTGGAGACAGATGGCGGTGATGTTTGCACCACAGGGCGAATGCGCTTCATGCCGCTGAAATGTACACTTAAGAAAAACCCGAAAATGGTTCTGACGGTAAATTTAGGTGAAATGTATTTTGCCACACTGGAGGGGGTAAAAGGCATTTGAGCCATAGATAGGGATTTGGGAATTCTTCGACCCTACAAGTGGTGACCGAATCTGTGATCTCAGCTGGACAGGGAACGGAGAGGACAAGAATCTGTTGCCCGATTGGCAGAGAAACTGATGGAAAGGGGCCTGGGGAGTAGCAGCCAGACTCATAGGAGGGGAGCCAGGAAGGAGTGGTGTATGGTTGTGGGGGCAGGAGAACAGGTCTCAGGCTCAGAAGCTGCAGAGATGCCAGCGACGAGGGGGACGCGTGGCCTCCGTGAAGCAGCTGCAGGGGGTGGAACCCAGATTGGGATGGGGGTCCGGGCTATGGGGGCTGAGGGAGCAGAGAAAAGTGCAGCGCCTGGAAACGTGGCTCTCCAGGGAGGGGAGGGAGGCGGTGGCCAGGCAGACACGGCAGCTGCCCTAAGTCGATGACAAGATCACTGGCTTTGCAGCTTCCTCCGATTTCATGCTCACTCAGAATCCTTCTGCGTCTATCCCGATTCCAAAGCCCACGTGGACATATGGCCCGCCAGACAGAGCCACTCTGGCTTAGGAAGCCGGCATTCGGGTGGCAACACCACCCTCTCGAGAATGGGATTGGCTCCTGGGAGCTTGCCGGACTCCAAACAGCTCGGACAAGATCAAGGTTGTGGCACCGCCGGGGTCAAGGTGCTGGATTGCGCGGCGTCTCTGCTCTCTCTCCCGAGCTGCCCTCTCCGCCTGCAGTGCTGTCCATCTGTCACACGCAACCTCCTCCTCTGAGGCTCGCTTCGGGCTTCGCTCCAGAAAGCCTTCCCCTCCAGCCCCAGGCTGGGGACGGGCTTCCCCCCTGCACCCTTTCCGGGGATCCCACGCTCCGGAATGTGTGCCGGCCACACGGTGTGTGTGATTTGCTTCTGTCCCCACTGAGCTTGGCCGGCCCCCAACGTCCGGATCCCAGCATACAGTAGGTGCTCCCTGCGCGTGTATCCAACTGATGAGTGAATAGCAAAGAAAGATTGGGCGGAAATCGTCTAGTGGATCGGAGGACAGGCGATGCATCCTTGGAGAGCAGCATTTATTGAACGCCAGCGGGGAGGGTCGTACGGAGAGAAGGACCCTGCCCCAAAGAGCGTATGCATGGCGGCTCTTGTTTGAAAGGCAAAGGGGAGTTATATTTGGCCTCTGTGCTCTCAAAATTATTTGTTCATACTTGCGGCTGGCACATTGTACACAATAAATCTTTGTTGATGCGATGAATGAGCCTTTATCACAGAACTTATGATACGATTTTCGAGTTTGTATGTGTGATTCCCACCCCTCACCCCGGATCATGAGCTCCTGGAGGTCGGGGGGCTGTGTCTCACGTTTGTCACCAGAATCTCGCCCAGAGCTTTGCGCATCGTGGGTACCGCGCGTGTTTATCGGCTGAAAGAGACGAGGACAGAGTGTTCACATCCACCCACACGCGGATCCTACCCTCCCCCTTCTCCCCCTCGGTATTATTTTTTCCACAGGAAACCAGGTGAAAAGCCCATTTCTTGTTATTGGCTTTCGATGGGCCTGAACGTTTCCGCAGGCTTCCTCGACACCATGCGCTGACAGCGGCCAACAGGCTTCCACGGCCTCTGAAGAGGTGCTGAGGGATCTGGGAAGCAGCGTGTGTGGCGGGTGGGTGGGGGGTTGGTGGTCGTCGTAAGGCCTGTGACGGGGATGGTGCATAGTGTCTCTCCGACGAGTGGGGCACCGGCTGATAGAAACAGAGCTGTGTGGGGCGCCTGGGTGGCGCAGTCGGTTAAGCGTCCGACTTCAGCCAGGTCACGATCTTGCGGTCCGTGAGTTCGAGCCCCTCGTCGGGCTCTGGGCTGATGGCTCAGAGCCTGGAGCCTGCTTCGGATTCTGTGTCTCCCTCTCTCTCTGCCCCTGCCCCATTCATGCTCTGTCTCTCTCTGTCCCAAAAATAAATAAACGTTGAAAAAAAAATTAAAAAAAAAAATAATAATAAAAACTTAGGGGCACCTGGGTGGCTCAGTCGGTTAAGCATCCAACTTCAGTTCAGGTCATGATCTCGCGGTCTGTGGGTTCAAGCCCCGCGTCAGGCTCTGGGCTGATGGCTCAGAGCCTGGAGCCTGTTTCCGATTCTGTGTCTCCCTCTCTCTCTGCCCCTCGCCCGTTCATGCTCTGTCTTTCTCTGTCCCAAAAATAAAAAAATAAACGTTGGAAAAAAAATAACAAAAAAAAAGAAACAGAGCTGTGCACCTGTGGGGGGGCGGCGGCGCCGAGAGCCGCATGCTTAACTTACTAAATTCTCCAATGCGTACGTTCGTTTCTTTTTTCTTTTTCTTTTTGAAGTTTATTTCTTTATTCTGAGGGAGACAGAGACAGTGTGAGGGAGGGAGGGGCAGAGAGAGAGGGAGGGAGAGAGAATCCCAAGCAGGCTCCACACTGTCAGCACAGAGCCTGATGAGGGGCTTGAACTCATGAAACTGCGAGATCATGACCTGAGACCAAGAGTCAGACGCATAACCGACTGAGCCCCCCAGGCGTCCTGAGTATATTCATTTTACTAATACGTGCACAAAGGGGAGGCATCCAGTGGGGATCTGGCCCAGGCACCCCTGCCCTCTCGCACAGACCAAACAACTCCCCTGACCCCGTCTCCCACCTTTGTTCTGCCTGCTGGGGAGATGGGCTTGTCTAAGCAGGCATGAGTTTCTCAGGTGAGGTTAAGTGGGAAGATGAGGATTTTAATACGTATTTTTCCCTCCTTAGGGGTGGAACGAGCTTATCGAAGAACAGAAGGCAGGTCCTCAGTGCCGCGGGTGATCTCTTTTCGGAGCTTCTGAATGTTGCTCCAGGGGCAGCCATGGTGGCTGGGAAACCGGGTCAGAGCGAGGGTGGTGGCCCTTCCCACCTGCTCCTTGGCCAGCTCAGCCCACATGGCTTCGTCCTCTTTGGTGACCAGCCCTCCAGCCTTCTCACCTTCACCCTCTCCCCACCCTCGGGGACAAGGACTAGTGGCTCATGACTTCAGCACACCTTTTCACGGTCTCCTGGCTTTGCTGGGTGACACCAAACATAGTTTAAGGTCAGCTAGGGAGGGGTGTGCCATTGGTGGCGGTTGTCTCTTAGAGCTTCCTGCATTTGGCTCCAACTCCACAATCAGGGGTGGAGAAGCCTTAGGCTTTAATGATCTGTAGCCTGATTTCTCTTGGACTAGCCCAACTTCTTTCCTGCTCTCTTCAGAGGCAAGGGGAGGGTTGTTCGAAAGCAGGTTGTGTTTATTCCCAAGGAAAAGAGCTGGCTTCCTCTTCAGCTATTTTTCTGCTCTTTGTTATTGGTAATTTCCAACTCTCCAGCCTCCAGCTGGGCAAATGTACAAGTTATTATTAGCAGCTATGTGGAAACCTCGTAGTCGAAATGTTTTCTGATAAAAGAAGGTTCTATTGTTAACAATCATTCTGGCTGCTCTGTGCTCACCCAGCTTATATGTTGTAACTTCACAACTTCAAAAAACAGCCTTTTAGGGGCGCCTGGGTGGCTCCGTCAGTTAAGCATCCGACTTTGGCTCAGGTCACGATCTCAAGGGTAGTGAGTTCGAGCCCCGTGTCGGGCTCTGCGCTGACAGCTCAGAGCCGGGAGCTTGCTCCCGATTCTGTGTCTCCCTCTTTCTTTGTTCTTCCCCCGCTCGTGCTCTGTCTCTCTCTCTCTCTCAAAAAATAAGTAAACACTAAAAAAAAAAAAAGGCTCTTAATCTGGCACAATTTTACTAATTTTTTAAATGCTTATTTATTCTCGAGAGAGAGAGGAACAGAGCGGGAGCAGGGGAGGACAGAGAAAGAGGGAGACACAGAATCCGAAGCAGGCTCCAGGTTCCAAGCTGTCAGCACAGAGCCCGACGCGGGGCTCGAATTCACGAACCGTGAGATCATGACCTGATGCTTAACCGACTGAGCCACCTAGGCGCCCCACGACGTTAATAGTTATTAATTCCAGGTGGTGGGAATATGGGTTTTAAAGTATTATTTGGACGTTTTTGTAACTTTGCCAGAAAAAAAAAGAGCCCCTCAAATACATTGCTCTCTGTCCTCTTCCCGAGGGGACCTTGGTAGGCCAGCTGCTATCTCAGTTCCTGAGCCGTTAGCGGGACCTCACCGTTTCCTCCTGGGCACAAAAGAGACCTCCGTGTTCTGGGCCAGTCCTCCCACCTAACAACCGTGCTTGCCAACCATTCTTGCTGGACCTGGAAGCAAATCACTGGTTCTAAAGATTAAAAAACAAAAGGGAGATGTCGTGTCCCAGGGGACCTCTCTGCTGAACTCCACCGAGGGCGACTAGTTTTGCTCCCGTGGCTCTGGGCCCGTTCCCAGGCAGACTAAGCCTGCTTATGTCAGAGGCGGACAGACCCTGCGGAAGCTGCCAGAATTGAGTGGACCAAGATGGCACATCGCTCGGCCCGAGGAGCTCGGACACAGGGCCAAAGTGTGGATTCCAGAGCTTCAAGCTCTAACTGGACTTGGCCACAGCCTCCTTTGCCGTCTGTTAACCACCAAACTGGGCCCGGTGTGCCTCTTGCGTCAGTGCTTCTCAAAGCCCAAGGCTGCACCACAGTCACCCGCGGCATCTGTTAAAACAGACTTGTGCGCTCGCCCCGGAGTTTCCTGTTCAGTAGGACTAGGCTCCAGCTGGAGAATCTGCATTCCTTTTTTTTTTTTTTTTAATTTTTTTTTCAACATTTTTTATTTATTTTTGGGACAGAGAGAGACAGAGCATGAACGGGGGAGGGGCAGAGAGAGAGGGAGACACAGAATCGGAAACAGGCTCCAGGCTCCGAGCCGTCAGCCCAGAGCCGGACGCGGGGCTCGAACCCACGGACCGCGAGATCGTGACCTGAGCTGAAGTCGGAGGCTTAACCGACTGAGCCAGCCAGGCGCCCCTGGAGAATCTGCATTTCTAATAAGCTCCTAGGTGAAGCTTCTGGTTGGGGTCAACAGGTAGGAAATTGCTGATTTAGGGGCGCCTGGGTGGCTCAGTCGGTTAAGTGTCCGACTTCAGCTCAGGTCATGATCTCGCGGTTCGTGAGCTCGAGCCTCGCGTCGGGCTCTGTGCTGACAGCTCGGAGCCTGGAACCTGCCTCGGATTCTGTGTCTCCCTCTCTCTCTGCCCCTCTCCTGCTCACGCTCTGTCTCTGTCTCTCTCTCTCTCAAAATAATAAATAAATATAAAAAAAATTTAAATCGAAAGAAAGGAAATCGCTGATTCATAAGGCGTGCCTGCTGGTTTTGTCTTGCCCGTGTCCTGGGGTGAGAGAAAGGCAGGAGGGGAGGACACGTGAGAGTTTTGAACCGTTCTGTGCTCCTAGGAATGCTTATAACCTAAAAGCACACCTTTCTACTACTCTGTGCTCCAAAAGCTGGGGAAGGGGCACATCAGTGTGGATCTCAACCCAGAGAGTATTTTCTCTGGTCTAATGGTGACCCCTGCCCCCTTCTCTGGTTGGAAGTCAACTCGCAATTTGCGTTACTAGGTTGTCGTCAGTCTAGTAATGGTATTTCTCAAAATTGCACGGTGTAACTGGTGTCTGAGCCCTAGTGCAGGGTATCCCAATCCCACGGCACTTCGTCCCCTCAAGTTGACCGAGTGTCTGTTGTCATCGATCAACGCCAGCCTTCAGCCCCATGGAGTCTTGGGGGTTCCACAGCAAACCTCCATGCACGGTGGACCCACTAGTTGTACCCAGGAGTTCTCGGGGCTCCGGCTGCCTTCTGATGTGATTGAGTATTGGGTTATTGGTGACACTAACAGAACTGCTCAGGAAGTGGAAAAATCCTTGATCTGCGTGTCCTGTGTGTTTGGAGACGAGGGACGGCATGGGGGAGGGGAAGAGGCAGTCTTTATTTTCATCGCTGAGAACATTTCCCTCAAACAATCTCCACTTCCAACGTTTAGCACCGGGAGGAAAATTTTAGTGATCTGAAATCTTGACGAGCAGGAGCAGAGGGTAGAGGGCTGGTGATATGTCAATGTTTTCTTATATAGCAACGAAACTTGATTTGTGCAGTGGGACTTTATTTTTAGAGCAGTGGAGAGTTTCTGCATAGGGTTACGTTTATTAGCCTCCTCTGTGAGATAATAATTCCTGATAAATGTATTGTATCCTATGGCTCCTTCTGTTATTCTGAAATTCTCATCTATAGGACAGTTTAAACACCAACTGTCTTAAAATAGTTCTCGCTTACCTTGCACCCCTGTGGGAGTGTTTTAGAAATCTTTCTGACCTCACTGATGCTTACACAATCTTTTCTCGGAGTCAGATTGGAGGCTTCATTACCTTCTCTGTACCAGGGCCAATTTCTGTGAGCTAGGGGGACCATGTGCTGGCTTATCTGGAGGGACAGGGAGATACATTGTAACTCTTTGCCATGGAAAGCAATTTTAAGCCAGTAGTCCCTAGACTAGGTGGTGTTTGTTTTAACACACCTTGCCATTAGATGGTAGTATAGTAACAGATATGACAATTTGGGGGCTGACGCCCAGTCTTGGTCTCTTTCTCCACCCATTCAAATAAGCTCAGAGAGGCTATAAGTTGGTCTAGTAGAATCCTCGTCAGCCCCAACAGGCTGGATTGGGGCCAGAGACCTCTGTCCTGAGTAGGATTCAATGGAAAGTCAAAGTGGAGTCTGACGTTGTGAACTTAGTCGTGTTACCTCCAGATCTGGAATAATGACCATTTACAGTCTAAGAATGCCTGGTTGGGGTTGGAGGCATTGCTCTGAGACTCCTTACGACAGCTTTGGGCTTCCCTGCTTTTCAAAATTCGGGTGTCAAAATATATACTTTATCACTACTCCCTGACAAAGCTGTTGCGTATCCGACATTCAAACCAAATGCTCATCTTTCCACTGGAATTTAGTTTCCCCTTCCTCATGGCTGTACTCTCCTTAGTTGATATTTATAAAGCACCCAAAGGGGCGTCTGGGGGGCTCGGTCGGTTGAGCGTCCGACACTTGATTAAGGCTCAGGTCGTGATCCCAGGGTCATGGGATCGCGCCCCGCGTCGGGCTCCGTGCTGAGCAGGGAGCCTGCTTGGGATTCTCTCTCTCTATCTCTCTCTCTCCCCCTCTGACCCTTTAACTGAAAAAAATAATAAATAAATAAACAAACAAATAAATAAATAAGTAAATACGAACATATCTAATGTTTGGCAACTTCTTTCCTCTGTAGTATGTGACCAGAAAGGAAGGAACGGCTCCTTTCAGGCTCTGCCCCTCCTCAGTTTTGAGTCCTGCTGCCCTGTGTCTCCCTGTCTTCTGCCGTAAGCAATAAGGTGTCATTGTCAGGGACTCTGTGCCCCGAGAAGACAAGAGAAAACCAGGTCAAGGCGACTTACGTGGAAATTTAAACATTTTTTTTTTTCAACGTTTATTTATTTTTGGGACAGAGAGAGACAGAGCATGAACGGGGGAGGGGCAGAGAGAGAGGGAGACACAGAATCGGAAACAGGTTCCAGGCTCTGAGCCATCAGCCCAGAGCCCGACGCGGGGCTCGAACTCCCGGACCGTGAGATCGTGACCTGGCTGAAGTCGGACGCCCAACCGACTGCGCCACCCAGGCGCCCCTAAACATTTTTAAGAATGGCACGGTTGGCTTAATTTCTCATATAATTGAGACTCTCTAACGGTATTAGAAGTTAACGGGTCTATACATAGCTGGTAGAAAACAAACAAAAAACCCCATCCAATTAGACCTAGTTTCTGTAAAGATAATAAGTCCAAGAAGAACACAAATTCTGCAGAAATACAGAAAACGGACCAGATCCGATGCATCAGCGTTTTCCTGCCTTAGCAATCAAGGTGACAGATGGATTCTCCGATGGGCTTCGGGGGTGCGGATCCGCACAGGCCATCCATCCGTATGGTCTTGTCCCCCCCAGCACGCTAATGCTCTGTCAGGGACCTGCCAAACCGCTCACTCACTGGGTCACCGCCACAGCTTGTGTCACCGTTTAGTGACAGGCTGTCCTCTGTTCCTCGGCCATTCCAGGGAGCACCATAACTGTCACAGTCAGGAGCTGGCCGTTCATACCCTGAGTCCAGGGCACTCACCACCCCTGTCCCCGTGCTCCGAGCCTGGCCCATCCTCACCACCCTGGGCTAAGACGTCAAGCCAGATGAGCAAACACCCAGATCGCCTGCGTGTGGAGGGCAGACGCCAAGGCTCACCTGGCTCCGCCATCTCCCAGGAAGCTTCTGCCATCGCAGATGGCTACTGATGCCCGCTCTGTTCCTTCCTCGTGGAGCCGCCTTCACTATCCTGGACTCTGCTGCCTTCAAAGGCCAGAGGGTTGAGCACAGCTGAGGGGCCACAGAGGCCACGTGTGGGGCTGGAGTGGCCGTCCCTGCTTCTGACACCGGCAAAGACCTGCGGGAGCCGAGACGCGTGTAGGCCTGAAAAATGGGGCCACTGTGGGTCCCTCGAGACCTCCCAGCCTGAGTTCTCGCTCTGAGGAGCACACACCCATTCCTCTCCCTCCTCTGTTAGGAAATTACTTTTCCCAGAAAACAGGTGCTTCCTCGGGCCCTGAGAACCCATTGTCCTTCCCTTGGGCCGGTCTTTGGGCCCACTTTCTTTCTTTTTTTTTTTTTTAATGTATTTATCATTTTAATGTTTTATTTTATTTTTGAGACAGAGAGACAGAGCATGAGCGGGGGAGGGTCAGAGAGAGAGGGAGACACAGAATCCAAAGCAGGCTCCAAGCTCTGAGCCGTCAGCACAGAGCCCGACGCGAGGCTCGAACTCACAGACGGTGAGATCGTGACCTGAGCCGAAGTCGGAAGCTCAACCGACTGAGCCACCCAGGTGCCCCTGGGCCCACTTTCAGGCATGCTCCTGTGTGAGAAGTCTCTGTTCTTCTGCTCTGTTCTTTATCATGGCTCTACCCAGAGTCTTATCTTCCAGTCACGTCACGTGGCCATACCGAGCTGTAACATTTATTGCATGATAATTTCATGCAGTGGTATGTTGGTGAGTGTTCAAAAATCAGCTTTGGGTGGGGAAGGGGGAGGAAGATCTGACTGGCAGCATCGGCTCGTTTCCGTAGGGGAAATACTCTGTCCGTGGCCAATTTCCAGCTACCAGTGTGACATTCCAGAACTTGGGAGCTGGGAACACGTGCACACGGACTCCAGCACACCCGCGAAGGTGAGCCCATCACCACGGCTTGGCCTCTGGTCTTGTCCAAATCCTGACATTTCTTGGGGGCGAGGAGATCAGATAGTAGTTTTTTAGGGCGTAATGAGATCTATTGTTGAATATTAAGACTTACAAACTAGGGGCGTCTGGGGGGCTCCGTCGGTTGGGCATCTGACTTTGGCTCAGGTCACGATCTCATGGTTGGTGAGATCGAGCCCCGCGTCGGGCTCTGTCCCGACAGAGCAGACCCTGCTTGGGATTCTCTTTCTCCCCCTCTCTCTCTCTGCCCCTTCCCTGCTCCTGCTCTCTCTCTCAAAATTTAAATAATTTAAATAAATTAATTTTAAAAAAAGGAATTGCCAGAAAAGTTTCTTTAGTGAACAAAAAAGGAGTTACAAACTATAGCTTCTATTCAAAAATGCAAATTTAAAAATATGGAGGGGACGGGGCGCCTGGGTGGCGCAGTCGGTTAAGCGTCCGACTTCAGCCAGGTCACGATCTCGCGGTCCGGGAGTTCGAGCCCCGCGTCGGGCTCTGGGCTGATGGCTCAGAGCCTGGAGCCTGTTTCTGATTCTGTGTCTCCCTCTCTCTCTGTCCCTCCCCCGTTCATGCTCTGTCTCTCTCTGTCCCAAAAATAAAATAAATAAACGTTGAAAAAAAATTTTAAAAATATGGAGGGGTTTTCCACACTGTGTAGGATAGGATAAGGGTTTCTGGCCTCAAAATTATGAGAAACTAAAAACAAACTGGGTTCATAGCACCGTTAATAGGTGGAGGTCAACACCGCTTTCGTCTAAGGGCCATGTACTCAGACTGGCAGGCTTAGCGGGGCACATCGTTTTATTCCCATTCTGTACAGGACAACTTGCAGGTGTTCACACAGGTGCTGGCTGAATACTACATTCGCTGGAGGCAGGTGGATTGTCACACGGACCACAGGCAGACCTTCAAAGGAAATATCCGGAAACTGGTTTTCACAGCCCCTGAAAACCTTCCTCCATGAAGGGCTATAGAAGGATCAAGAAAAAGGAGAGGGGGCTTTGGGAGGAAAGTTACGATTGTACCGCCCTCCCTGGGGCGGGCTATTAGCTCCTTATCATCACATCTTGCGAGAGAAGATCTACTCGGACACCTGCATCTGGGGACCTGCTGAGAAAGCTCCAGTGGCCTTAGCAGGGGGAAGAGGCAGAGAAAGAGAAAGTAGGGGCTGCATTTGAGAAAGACGTGCAGCCCACGGAGCGCAGGGTCCAGCCTGCGTGGGCCCAGGAGGGAGACGGCAGGCCGGGAGACATTCTAAATTCGATCCCACGGTTGGCCTGAGAGGTGAGGGGATGGATGAGGGAAACGTAGGAGGGAGGTTCTGTGTGGGGAGAGCAGCCCACAGCCCGAGGATGGCATCGGGAGCCTAAATGAGACAAAAACAAGCAGACAGACAGACCCAGGAAGGAGAGTCCCTTCAAATGTCTCGCCACGCACGTCCTTAGAGGGCCTGTTAAGAGCCTGCCATCCGCTGACCTCTGCTCCTTCCGGGCGCCCTGGGCTCAGGAGGTGCTGGGAAGCCCCACTTTGGGGTGACTATTACAACGTTGACACGCTGGATACTTGGCCCAGTTTCTGAAACAAGACTGTGTTTTGTGATCCGAACGTCCATCCGTGGAATGATCTCATACCTCGGAGGGAGCAGAGACTTTCTGGAACTCATGCGGGTTTTCACGTGAGGGCAGGAAAGAGCTTCCCCTGCGGAATCCATGTTGAAGGAGCCGCAGGGGACGAGAAGAGGGACAAGAACAGGGGAGCCGGTGGACCGGGGATTCGGTGGTTAATGGGAGCGGTGGGGACCAGCCCACTGTGCTGAGTTCCGCGGGGCGGGCCCCGTGGCAGCCCAGGCGTCTGGCAGGAGTGGGGACCAGCCCCAGCCGTGGGAGGGGTTCCTTCAACCCACTCTGCACCGTGGTGAAGGCCTGGCTTAAACATGCAACTTTTAATAAGATGACCCATTTCCAGACAGAGTTATCGCCCGAGTCAAAATTCCCTGGGACAGATCCCACTCCCATCCTGAGTCTGTGCGAGTCTTCTTGCCGCCCTTTTCCCGGACTCACAAAGGGTGAGAACTGAGCACACACCCTCCCTCGTCCCCCCTCCCCGAGAGGCCAACGGTGGGGGGTGGGGGGGGGGAAGAGGGCAATCTTCCCCACTAACCAAATGTCATCCTGTGACGTTTCAGAGGCAGAGTGAGACACAGCCCTCCTCGCAGGCAGACACCGGCTCCTGTTTGGGGAATCTGCCCCCCGAGACACGTGTCCAGCTCCTTAGGGAAAGAGTCATGATCAAAGGTATTATTAATAGGAAGCTGAATTAACGGGGACCGTCCTTAAACATTCTGCCAGGGTGGCGGCCGCAGAGATGTCTGCAGCACAGGCTGGAGTGTTTGCTTCGCTCCAGGCAGTGGGGTGTTTGCACAGTGTGTTTGTGTGTGTGTGTGTGTGTGTGGCTCTTCTGTGAGCTGCCACCTCGGCCACCCCGGGGCTGCAGCTGGTGTTGATGGCACAGAAGCGCTGAGTCACTGGCCGTTCAGCGGCCCTTACATCACGTTCCATTGTCCTTTCTTCCTTTCTAGGCTTTTAAGGGCTCTTTCTGTGTTTTTGTTTTGTTCTGTGTTTGCCCCAAGCTTATCCCCGCTTGGAAATCTGGGGTGTCAAAACTGAGAGGCACCCGGCTTGTGAACAAAGCCCCGGGCAGAGAGGGGCCGCGAGGCGGGAGCGGCAGGTGCCTCGGGTGGGCTCTCCCTGCTGCTCGGGTTTGAACTGGAGCTGATGAGTTTCACAGTCTCTTTTTATGTTGTTCTTCAGGCCCCGTTTTAGCACCAGCGTAACAGGTGGTGCTGATTATCGTGTGACATAAATTCTTGGAGAGCTAGCCTCTGCAGAGGGCCATGCAGATTTGTCTAAAGGACTGTTTTGACCCAACAAGCTTGTTGCTTTATTGGGAGAGAGAAAAAAAAAAAAAAAAGGTTTGGTTATAAAAATACGTATTTATTATGGGAAAGTTGGGGGCAGAAAAGCTTACGGGATAAAATAAAAAGGATCCAGAATCCATCACCGGAAAATGATCGCTGTTAACATTTTGATGGGTAATTTTCTAACATTTTCCCTACGTATCAATGGATATCCACATACATTTTACATAATTGGGCCCACATTGTACATTTTATGTAAACTGAAAAATATTATGGGGTGCCTGGGCGGTTCAGCCGGTTCGGTTCAGGTCATGATCTCGCAGTCTGTGGGTTCGAGCCCCGCATCGGGCTCTGTGCTGACAGCTCAGAGCCTGGAGCCTGCTTCAGATTCTGTGCCTCCCTCTCTCTCTCTGCTCCTCCCCTGCTCGTGCTCTGTCTCTGTCTCTGTCTCTCTCTCTCTCAAAAATAAATAAATAAACACTAGAAGAATTTTAAACTGAAAAGTATTCCACGAATATACTTTTAGCCATTAAACCATATTCTAGAAGGGCTACAAATTGGTCCAGTATAAGCAACAAGGGACGGTTAGATCTTTAACTTTTTCTTTTTTTAATGTTTACTTTATTATTTTTGAGAGACAGAGACTGAGCATAAGCGGGGAAGGGACAAAGAGCCAGAGGGAGACACAGAATCTGAAACAGGCTCCAGGCCCTGAGCTGTCAGCACAGAGCCCAACGCGGGGCTTGAACTCGGGAACGGTGAGAGCCAAAGTCAGACGTTTAACCGACTGAGCCCCCCAGGCGCCCCTCTTTAACTATTTTCTTTGCAGTCACTTCATTTCTAGTTCTGGGATCCTTTTCTTTCCAAGATAGCCTCACCTATAAATCTCCCCTCTGCAGCGTGGCTGAAGCATTTTCTTGGGTAACCATCTTCTCTCTCCTGCCTTCTGAGCAACCCCTAATGCGCATCTAGACGCGTCAGGGATTCTCAGCCGTGAGGGTCCGTCAGAATGAGCTGGAAGGCTCAGAAGAGGGTGCTTCAGCCCCAGAGTTTCAGACTCAGTAGGGCTGGCCGTGTGGGGGACAAGTTTCCCAGTCAGGCGGCCTATGCCTGTCCACCACAGAGACCACCGATGTGGGGGATGGATGGACAATTTCATTACTCCAACTCTCCTCCCAGCATTCTTGGTTCCTTGTGCGTTTCCCTTAGCGCCTTTATCTTGTGTCTAGAGCCCTTGCCTTTAACCACTACCTGTGCTGTCCCCTTGTGGTGTCACCTACGCATGCAGAGGACAGAAACAGTTCCTTTTCTTTTTTTTTTTAATTATTTTTTTGATGTTTATTTCCGTTGAGGGAGAGCTCGAGCTGGAGAGACCCCGCGGGGGGGGGCAGAGAGAGAGAATCCCAAGCAGGCTTCGTGCTGTCAGCGCAGAGCCCTATGCAGGGCTCGAAGCTGTGAACTGTGAGATCATGACCTGGACTGAAACCAAGAGTCGCGTGCTTAACCAACTGAGTCACTCAGGCGCCCCCACAAACAGTTTCTTTTTTTTTTTTTTTTTTTTTTAACATTTATTTATTTTTGGGACAGAGAGAGACAGAGCATGAACGGGGGAGGGGCAGAGAGAGAGGGAGACACAGAATCGGAAACAGGCTCCAGGATCTGAGCCATCAGCCCAGAGCCCGACGCGGGGCTCGAACTCACGGACCGCGAGATCGTGACCTGGCTGAAGTCGGACGCTTAACCGACTGTGCCACCCAGGCGCCCCTACAAACAGTTTCTTAATGGAGAATTGGAACCAAAGGGTTTGGCGAGCTGCCCCCCCCTCCCTGCCACCAGTACCCGAGAGTGGAAGCCGGAGTGATTTGTCCTTCGTCATCACCACATCACGTTCTCCTAAAAAGCTGGCTCAAAAGGAAATGCACAGATGCCCAGACTATTTGTTAGAGGAAATGACACTTCATCCTCTCCCAACATCTGGGAATTCCTCAAAGACAGTCAGTCCCCACAATAGTGCGGGCTCCCCAGAAGCCTGTGTCTTCTTTCCCGGGGGGGACGTGGGGGGCAACCAAAGAGAACAGAGTCTATTTTTGGTGTCAGCCCGAGGGGACGCCTGAGGAGGGGAACAGGTCACCAGCACCACTGTTCTGTTCTGCGAACCAGCTACACGCTTCCTTCCTGTCCAGCCCCGAGCAACAGTCTCTTAAGTTTTGAATCGCCCGTGGGGAGCTGAAAAGAATTAAAAACGCCACCGTGGGCCGGAGTGGCTAGACACAAGGGCAGATGGACCGACGATGTGGGGAGTCGAGATGTGGCAGGACTCTGGGCTGGGGGTGCAGCAAAGGAGGACAGAGCCGGGTGACACACGTGATGACTCAGAGGGACCCAGAGGCGTCTGGCTGTCCCTTGGCTGGGAAATGCCAGTAATTTTTTGGCCCTAAGGCATCTTCTGGGACAAAAAGCAACAGGCAGAAAGACTAGGATGGGCGTGAGCGGGACGTCTGACTTCCCCAGGTTAACTGATTTCACGCAGGTGAGGACAGGCAAAGCCTTGAACTCAACAGAGAGCCGACGGGCGGGTGTCTCGGGAGCGACGGACCCCTATTCAGCATCGAGATCTGGGAGCCACCTTTTTTTGTTTTTTAATGTTTTTATGTATTTTTGTGAGAGAGACAGAGTGTGAGCTGGGGAGGGGCAGAGAGAGGGAGACACAGAATCCGAAGCAGGCTCCGGGCCCCGAGCCGTCAGCACAGAGCCCGACGCGGGGCTCGAACTCACGAACCGCGAGATCGTGGCCCGAGCCGCAGTCGGACGCTCAACCGACTGGGCCACCCAGGCGCCCCGACCTTGGAGCAACCCTAAGTCGAGGTCTGAGAGAGGCAAATCCTGTTCTCATTAAACGAGCACAGGCCTGGGGGTGGGGGGCGGGTGGCCGAGGTGGGGGTGGGGTGGGGAGGCACCCCTGCCACCAGATCTAAGGGCGTTTGTTGGGCCAAGCCCTTGTTTCGTCCCAGCCAGGCCACTCAGGCGAAAGCATCCTGGGAATTCGGCATGCCAACACAAAGAGCATTTCCTTGTGTGGGTTTCCTGTTTAGGTCTGCGTAGAAACCCGGCGGATCGCGTGGCCTCGTAAATCCCCCAGACATTACTGATGTAGATGCTTTGGCCGGCTGCCCTGGGAAAATCGCACACAAATAGAAGAAGGGCAGGGGGAGCACATTCACTCTCGAATTCTGGTGGGTTCCGGGCTCCGTGTGTTTGGATCTGTAAACGCAGGGGGTTGGGCTCGCCACGATGATCATTTAAGGTCCTTTCCAGCTTGGACTTTCTCAGACTCCACTTCCCTCCGGAAGGCCGCCCGGAGCTCTCACTCACTGTCCGGCTCAGGGACGGGGGTCTGCGGAAACAGAAGCAGGGGGAAGATCTCCGGCTGAAAATCCGGAAGCTTCTCCAGCATATCCTAGGGGCTCCTTCACAGAAAGAAGGTACTTTTGAACCCTGGTAATTCCCAGACTTTCCTAAACACTTAGGTTTGTCCCCAAAAAGACAGACACCGAGCTCAGGAGCATCACGGGGGTCTCGCAGCTGGGTTTCTGGCACAAAGCAAGTTCACAGGGCAGACCCCAAGGTGGTACACAAAGTGCGTGTTAGGAGACATCACCCGCTTTTAAGCTTTTTGAAGCTTTTTTAAAACTTCTTGTTCTCCCCAGTTTCTGCATCTGTCCAATGGGCATTCAGACTCGTTGGCTTAATGGAAGAAGCCGTGTTTGCATTCCTCTTCTGAGGCCGAACCCCCAGATGCTCTGGCAGGTTCCACGTGGAGTCTGACCAGACAGGAGTACGGCTGGGAAAGGGACGGGGCAGGCACCGGATTTCTGCCCGAAGGTTCTCCTGTCCGCCGTGCTGTGCTCCAGTGAGGATGTCCTGCTTTTCTCGTACTTCTGTGTGTTTCTGTTTTCTCCTTTATCCTAGTGAGCGTTATTTAAAAAAAAAAAAAAAATTCTTTTTGGTCATATGGAACTGTCCTTTTTTTTTTTTTTTTAATTTTTTTTTTTCAACGTTTATTTATTTTTGGGACAGAGAGAGACAGAGCATGAACGGGGGAGGGGCAGAGAGAGAGGGAGACACAGAATCGGAAACAGGCTCCAGGCTCCGAGCCATCAGCCCAGAGCCCGACGCGGGGCTCGAACCCACGGACCGCGAGATCGTGACCTGGCTGAAGTCGGATGCTCAACCGACTGCGCCACCCAGGCGCCCCTGAACTGTCCTTTTTTAGGGGAGGGGGAAAGTACTAAAATGATACTGAGTAACAGGAAGTTAATCTCCTTAGTCTGGCAATGCAGGCTTCTAGTAAGTTAATTGGATTTTCTACCTAAACGTGGATAAAGTCATTTACGCAGCAACATTTCTCCAGATGAGATCGCTCGCTTAGAAGGCAGCGTGGCTCTGGTCTTCGGGCTCTCGGGCATGAATTGTGACGCTTGTCTGTAAACCTCGTTCCCTTGGACACGTCCTTACAGGTAAATAAATCAGCAAAGGAACCATTAGTTCCTAGGCCCCATCCTGCTATTTATTTTCCAAATTCCGCTTTTATATATCTGAGATACATTCTCCTCTCCCCCTACTGACTCTGAATGGGTAATCCACTGATGATGTGGGAGGAAGGTAAAATGATCTGAGGGTCTAAGTTTTCTGGGTCAGCGCTCCCCAGAACACTGGTCCAGAGAAAAAGATTTTCAAAGGGGATGTCTATGCTCAGGATGCTGGGACAATGCTCTCAATGTCTTTGAGAGTCACAGGGCGCTCTGATGTGTTGAGAGCTCTGAAGGTTCACGCAATAAAGAAACGTGTTCAACTTTAACTCAGTATTTCCCAAACTTTTCTGATCAAGAAAAACTCTTTTAAGGGGCGCCTGGGTGGCTCAGTCGGGTGAGCGTCCGACTTGGGCTCAGGTGGTGATCTCATGGTTTGTGAGCTCGAGCCCCGCGTCGGGCTCTGTGCTGACAGCTCGGAGCCTGGAGCTGCTTCGGGTTCTGTGTCTCCCTCTCTCTCTGCCCCTCCCCCGCTCACACTCTGTTTTTCTCTCTCTCAAAAGTAAATAAACATTTAAAAATTTTAAGAAAACCTCTTTTTGTATTATGTCTACAGGAGCTGATAATGAATGAAGGAATCAGCGTTTCACGGGACACATTTTGGGAAATGCTCCTTTCAGCCAAAAGGTAGTATTTCCTGTCTTTTGTTTAGCACCTGGGGATATTCGAGAGACAGATATCAGCATGTAATGGAAATATTTCTGGCCTTTCCAGAATTTTAGCAGGCAATAGACCAGGATGAGCGTAGCTACGGAGAGGTTTTCATGGTAAACATATTAGAAAGAAACACACCGAAATTTCATTAGTGGCTATTGGTGGCCGGTAGAAGGAGAGGCGATTTTTTTCTTCTTTTTTTCTTCTCGCCTGTATCTTCCACAGTGAGCATGAATTACTTCTGTATTGGGGGTGAGAAACAAAGTAAACTTTACTTCTTTCTTTCTGGAAGTTCATTCATTTATTTTGAGGGAGGGGGGAAGGGCAGAGAGAGAGGGAGAGACAATCCCAACCAGGATCCACGCTCGGTGCAGAGCCTGACGTGGAGCCTGATCTCACAACCATGAGATCAACCTGAGCTAAGATCAAGAGTCGGACGCTCAACTGACTGAGTCACCCAGGTGCCCCTAAACTTTATCTTTTAAAGAAGAATTAATATCCAAGTTTCTTTTTTTTTTTTTTTTTTAATTTTTTTTTTCAACGTTTATTTATTTTTGGGACAGAGAGAGACAGAGCATGAACGGGGGAGGGGCAGAGAGAGAGGGAGACACAGAATCGGAAACAGGCTCCAGGCTCTGAGCCATCAGCCCAGAGCCCGACGCGGGGCTCGAACTCACGGACCGCGAGATCGTGACCTGGCTGAAGTCGGACGCTTAACCGACTGCGCCACCCAGGCGCCCCGATATCCAAGTTTCTTTATATTCGTTCTTAATGAACACAACTACCTGTCGGCAGAGAAGCCGACAGATACATCTCCTCCTTCCGGTTACTTCTCCCAGTGTCCTTGGGGTCCCATAGCCCTTGTCTGCCAGGCTCTGGGGTCTGTCCTTGGAGTATATACAGCCCCTTCAGATTTGCGAGAAAGTTAAACAGTTCACACTTGGTGGGAGAGTCAACCTGAGAACAGGAACCGGGCCCATCAAGCCCACCATCCTAAGTCGTTACAGGGTCACGTGTCCATGAAGGAAGGGTTGGCATGCCAGTTGAGATTCTTGGCTGTAACCAACGAAGATCTCTTCTGGTTGACCCGAGCAGGAGGCGAATTTACCGGAAGACTACTGTGCAGTTTGCAGAATCAGTGACAGGGCTAGAGAACCAGGTGATGGGAAATGAATGAGATCACGGGAGGCAAGGCACGGCCAAGGTCTTCACACAGGATGGTCTGCTTAGGATCCTGTCACTGGTGGTGTCATTGCCGGACAGCAGTTTGGGGCTCGGTCACCCCAAACACCTATCATCGTGCTGCTGGACAAAAATCCACCACATCATGTCCCCAAAGGAGGCCTCTGATTGGCCAAGCCCAGGATGGTTCCCTAGTTGCTGGGGCAAAGATAGAAACTCTGCCCTCTTTGGCTTCTAAAGTAGGGAGAGGAGACCCACCTCCTCTCTGCTTTGGCCTTCCCCCCCAAATGGGAAGGTTGTTTAAAGGTTGGGTAGCCAGAATGACCAACATGCATGGCATTTAGGTATTCTGTAAAGGGGCTGCTAGGAGCTTGGAGAGACAGGCCAGATTGGGCCAGCCATGTTCAGAAGTGAGCTCACCCCGCTGGCGTTGTGTAATGAATGCGTGGCCTTCTTTCAACCGGATTCCTAAGATGGGCAAGCTTCCACCAAATCTCTCGATCACTGCCCCTCAAGAAGAACCGACCTCTCAGTAAAAGCCACACTGAATAATAAAATAAGAATTACCATTTTCTAGAAGAACCAGAAGGCAAATGCAGAATCCCATCTGATGGCAAGGCTAGTTGTGTGCTCCTCCGTTGGGCCACGTGGATCGTCCATAGGGGGCTGACCAAAAGAAATGAAGGAATAATAAAGCATTGGAAGGATTGCTTTTTTTCTCTGAAGAACGTACAGGTTAGGGAAGCTGATTAAATAGGTTGATATGACCTTGGAGAAGAGCCCTACAGGTGCAGGGAATGCGAAAGGAGTGGACAATGTGAACGTGGGTCTTTCATTGACTTCCTCATTTGGGGATAGCTCTTTCTGCGTGCAAGCTTCCAAACATGGGGATCGAGTCCAGAGACCGAAAGATGAGGTCCAGGGAGAGAGTCAAGGTGGTCATGGCTGCTGTCAGATTCTTGGATGGCAGGCACAGCCCCAAACCCCGGCCATATAGGCAGAAACTGCTTGGCTTGATCACAGCAGAGTTTGGAATCTAAGGAGTGTTAATTGGAAAGCAGTGATTAAAAAATGAGAAAAATCTCTTTGTTCTGGAACTAATACAGATATGTTCATCTCAGAGTAAGGGAGGTATAGTGTGAGAGCCTCAGGAAGTTGACTTTACGTAGAAAGTCTATATTATTATGATTTTCCACAGTGAATTGCTTCTCTTTTGCTTCTAGAGTGTCCGGACCCTTGCACAGTTTCCATTGCTGATGGGACCTTCTGAGCACTGTCAACATACCCACAGAGAAGGGGTTTCCAACTCACGCAATCACACTCTCCAGTCAGATGTGGAACAAGAAAATACTTCCCAGAAATGCAAAGAAGAAAACAAACCAAGTTCATTGCCTTGGGTAACATGAGTTCTTGCCCATTTGAAAGTGGGATCTTAATCTTCCTAGAAGATCTCTTTCTAGATTTCTTCTAGAAAGAGAGGACACGCCATACCTTAGACAGTGTAGTTACGGGCAGGTGCTCTATCACCTGGTACTGAGTCCCACTGCCATCTACAAGATTTAACAATCAGTTGTAAGAACATCTAACGTGAAGAAACGTTTAAGAACTCAAGGGGTCTCTTGGGATTGGAGGTCCATCCATTCCTGGAAAGGTTGAGATAAGTCACGTGATGCCTTTTCTGTAACCCCAACATTTCTCCAAGGAAATCTTTGAAGTAAAAAGTTCACAAAGGAGTAGACTGAGGACTGCAGCGGAGACAGTGGGGGGGGGGGGGGGCATGTTCCATGGTTCCCTTCACTGTAGAGGCTGTTGGGAACAGGGGTTCAGTAAAGCAGACTGCAATTTCCAGTATCTGGTGCATGGATAATGTTCTTTCACCTTTGGATGTGTCCTTAGGTGACTGGACAGTGAGTAGAAGGTCTCAAAGAAGAGTCTGATATAGCATCTGCCCTAGACCAGGAAGGATGGGGCCAGGGCCCAGGAAATCAGTTTAGGCCCAGAGCGAACATCTTTGTCCTCAGTTCTGTTAAAAGATGGTGTCGGGGCGCCTGGGTGGCTCAGTCAATTGGGCATCCGACTTTGGTTCAGGTCATGATCTTGCAGTTTGTGAGTTTTGGCCTCGTGTTGGGCTCTGTGCTGACAGCTCAGAGCCTGGAGCCTGCTTCGGATTCTCTGTCTCCTCCTCTCTCTGCCCCTCCCATGTTCATGCTCTGTCTCTGTCTCTCAATAATAATAAATAAACGTTAAAAAAAAAATCCAGTGAAGAAATGGGCAAAAGACATGAATAGACACTTCTCCAAAGAAGACATCCAGATGGCCAACCGACACATGAAAAAATGCTCCACATCACTCATCATCAGGGAAATACAAATCAAAACCACAATGGGATGCCACCTCACACCTGTCAGAATGGCTAACATGAACAACTCAGGCAACAACAGATGTTGGCGAGGATGCGGAGAAAGAGGATCTCTTTTGCACTGTTGGTGGGAATGCAAGCTGGTGCAGCCACTCTGGAAAACAGTATGGAGATTCCTCAAAAATTAAAAATAGAACTACCCTACAACCCAGCAATTGCACTACTAAGTATTTATCCAAGGGATACAGGGGTGCTATTTCAAAGGGGCACATGCACCCCAATGTTTATAGCAGCACTACTGACAAGAGCCAAAGTCTGGAAAGAGCCCAAATGTCCATCAATGGATGAATGGATAAAGAAGATGTGGTGTATATATATATATATATATACACACACACAATGGAGTATTACTCGGCAATCAAAAAGAATGAAATCTTGCCATTTGCAACTACGTAGATGGAACTGGAGGGTATTATGCTACGCGAAATTAGTCAGAGAAAGACAAATATCATATGACTTCACTCATATGAGGACTTTAAGACACAGAACAGATGAACACAGGGAAGGGAAGCAAAAATCATATAAAAACAGGGAGGGGGACAAAGCATAAGAGACTCTTAAATACGGAGAACAAATAGAGGGTTACGAGAGGGGTTGTGAGAGGCGGAATGGGCTAAATGGGTCAGGGACATTAAGGAATCTATTCCTGAAATCATTGTTGTACTACATGCTAACTAACCTGGATGTAAATTAAAAAAATAAAATTAAAAAAGAAAGATGGTGTCTATAGTCAGGTGACTTGTGTTTCATCCCAGCTCCGCACATTTTACCAGTTGTGGGCCTTTAAGAAGTTCCCTAACCTTTCTGTGGCTTAGTTTTCTCATTTGTTAAAGGAGGGGAGACTACGACCTGCCTCATAGGATTTTCCTGGGTATTAAACACGTTAACTCATGGAAAGTGCTCACCGCAGTGCCGGGCACATAAGTCATTGTAATCAAGCAATTGCGTGATAAGCATTATGCTTCAATGTTACCAGAGCCGTTAGCCTGGGCCAAGACGAGGGTGACATTTTCCATCTCCCAAGCTTTTGTGGGACATCCAGGTAAACTTTCATTTAGAGGAAGCTCAGAAAAAGCCACAGCCGTTCACTTCCGCGCGGCCGACGTTCCCGAAGCGTCTCTGCGGTGGAAATCGTTAACTTACACCCGTAACACTAAGAGAGGGTTAGTGTTAAAATCTTACCAGTAGGAAATGCTTTGTTTCATTAAGGCCTTTTCCTAAGTAGAGCCACGTGGTTGGGTCCTAGTATTAAGGTCCTTGAAAGTCGCGTTCTCAAGAGGGAACATACTGGGCTCCTCCTGATGCTTCTCATCCATATGGTCCCAGGATTTGGGGGAGAACTTGAGAATGTTTACACGTATGTGTTCATCGACTAACGCTTTTAGTGTTTTCAAGTCAGCTGTTTCTCAGAGCGGGGTCTGCCAGAATTGCTTCCCCTTTACAAAGTGTCAGAGTGTTAATGGAATGTGAGGAATGTTGGTGGGGTGGCCAGGACGAGGGCTTTGAAATCAGACAGATTCATGTCTGCTTGCTGTCTCTACAATTTACTTGCTGGGATGTGGCGGACAAGTAGCTTGGCCTCTCTGGGCCTTGATTTTCTCACCTGTAAAACGGTGACAAGAGATACCACACTCCGGTCATGAAGAGTGTCTGGGAATTATTTAGCGTGCAGTGGAGGCTCCGGAAAATTTCTCTCCCATCGTCTTGCCCATTTCTTTCTCCCCTAAAGATGGCATATATTACCTTGTGTGGCAAAATAGGACTTCACTGATGGGATCGAGGTAAGGTTCTCAAGGGGCGCCTGGGTGGCTCAGTCGGTTAAGCGTCCAGCTTCGGTTCAGGTCATAATCTCGAGGTTCGTGAGTTCGAGCCCCACGTTGGGCTCTGTGCTGACGGCTCGGAGCCTGGAGCCGGAGCCTGCTTGGGATTCTGTGTCTCCCTCTCTCTCTGCCCCTCCCCCACTCATGCTCTGTCTCTCTCTCTCTCTCTCTCTCAAAAATAAATGTTAAAAAAAATTAAAATAAAATAAAAAATAAACAGATTCGAATGGTGGTGTGTGTTGGGCGGGGGGTCATCTGGCGTGGTCCTGCTAGGCATGGGGTGGGACACTGCTCTGGGGGTAAACCTGACAGGCATAGACTTTCTAGAAGCCTGACCATAGAAATCCAACATTCGGGCTTTCCAGTTTGGGCAGCCCCCCAGTAGAAATGGGCACGTTTTCTCTGCTTTCCAGGTCACCCCTCGCCACAGCATCCTGACCCTTTCTGGAAGTGGAGTCACGTGACTGATGAAGAACCAGAAGGAGTACTTGTGAGTATTACTCGGCAACCAAAAAGAATGAAATCTTGCCATTTGCAACTTGGTGGATGGAACCAGAGGGCATTATGCTAAGCGAAATAGGTCAGTCAGAGAAAGACAAAAATCCTATGACTTCACTCATATGAGGACTTTAAGACACAGAAAAGATGAACACAAGGGAAGGGAAGCAAAAATAACATAAAAACAGATAGGGGAGCAAAACATAAGAGACTCTTAAATATGGAGAATAAACAGGGTTACCGGAGGGGTTATAGGAGGGGCGATGGGCGAACTGGGTCGGGGGCACTAAGGAATCTACTCCTGGAATCACTGTTGCACGATATGCTAAGTAACTTGGACATAAATGAAAACAATAAATTAATTAAATAAATAAATAAATAAGAGGATGTCTTACCTTCCCAACTCTGGCTCTTCAGAAAATGTATTGTCACATCCTCCTGTCCTTAGAACATCAAACGTGAGAGCCAAATTCTGTTCCATAGTGTCTTAGGCGACAGCCACGCATACGGAACAGAGACAAGGGTGTCGTGCTGACTCGATATAATCACGCCCTTGCACGTAGACCTTATCTTTCTCTGCAGGCATTCCAAGAG
The DNA here is from genome assembly GCF_014898765.1 of Herpailurus yagouaroundi. Lineage (NCBI taxonomy): Eukaryota > Metazoa > Chordata > Mammalia > Carnivora > Felidae > Herpailurus > Herpailurus yagouaroundi. Next base: position 12,531,191 of record NW_024412436.1, read on the forward strand.
CACAATAGACGTTAGCTGGTTGCTTTCCCAACACTTTTGCCAGGTAGGTAGGGAGCAGGTACCATTATTGTCTTCATCTTGTATATACACAGATAGCTTTCCCGAGAATTACTTGCCCAAAGTCCCATTGGCGATAAGAACAATGGAAAAGAAAGTGACCAGAGTCCGAATTTAAAAAACAGAACTTCCTGTGGAGGCAGGTTCAGGCCCCGGTCCTGGGATCATTCTAATTTCAGGCATTTCGTGGAGCAAGGGCGCATAAAAACGTTACTTCTCTTTATTTGTGGGTGGACGGGAGGGAATGGGGTAGCAGATGATTTAAGTAAGTCTGTTCAGCTGTTGGTACTCTTTAAATGTTCAGCATCTGCGGGGAGCTTCAGGATATGTTTCTTTCCGTGACGGCAGGAGCATCACCAAATGTAGCTCAATATGGCGGAACCAGCCACGAAATCTGGAATATGAATGTAATTCCATAGCAGTTTTTGGCTAATAGGGGCTCTTGCACTGTGACGATGAAAACATTTAGCACGGCAAAGGTCTGGGCTGGAGCGGATCTCACTTCTTTTGTCCGCAACATGGGCACCATATTTATTTATTTATTTATTTGGGCACAATAGTTATGTTAAATAAATAAATAAAAGGAGATCGGGGCGCCCGGGTGGCTCAGTCGGTTGAGCATCCGACCTCGGCTCAGGTCACGATCTCGCGGCTCGTGAGTTCAAGCCCCGCGTCGGGCTCTGTGCTGACAGCTCGGAGCCTGGAGCCTGCCTCCGATTCTGTCTCCCTGTCTCTCTGCCCCTAACCCACTCGCATTCTGTCTCTGTCTCTCTCAACAATAGACATTTAAAAATAAATAAATAAATAAATAAATAAATAAAAGGAGATCATATATGTAAAGTGCTACATAAATAGCAAAATTCTATGCAAAACAAGGTATTATGAAGGTTGGACCAGTACAATTATAGGCCCTGATACAGGGTTATATTTTCTTCCAATGCGGGTCTATTTCCAATGGGTCATCAGGGCAAAGAGCATGCCTTTAAATCTGCAAATTATTCTGTCCCTGGAAAATCAGGAGAAAAGAAAATAAAGAGGGGAAAGGAAGCTTGGGGCTATCGGTATCTCAAAAATTGTTAAATGCGTCAGGTATGGACTCTAGCCTGTACGGTGGAATTCAGGTGTCTACCCCCTGTGGGGGGGCAGGAAGCTTGGAAAAGAAAGCTTTCCTGCACTTTCTGGGATGTGGACCCTTTGTTCAGGATCTAAGAGGTAAGGGATTCCATCGGAAGCATTTGTTTAATTAATTGTAGCCAGAACTCAGCTGTGGGTAGGCCAGGTTTCATGGTGCAATGTTATTACTTCTCCAGCCACACGTGCATACTTTAACTCAAGTGCGAACCCACGAGATTTGAACTCCTAACCTTTAAAATGCAAGGCTGCTGCCTTGGCCACGAGGCATCTCAGTTCTTGTTTACCAGGACCGGGAGTTCTCAGCAGACAGAGCCCCACTTATTCCGTGACCCCGGTGGAATAACACCGAGAGACCCAAAGGAATAGCCACTTTAAAATAGTGTCTTTGGCACCGAAGGGATTCTGGAGCTCTGAATCAGCCCCTCACCTCATAGCAAAGTTTACAGGCTTTCAGAGTTAAATGAAAATCAGATTGGAATGCACGGGCTTCTATTTTTCTGTAATGACACGTTGTGAGTGGAAGGAAGGCAATTTTCTTGGACGTGCCTCTAAAACCAGTGCACTTGTACTGGTTGATTTTGGTCTACGAAGCTCTCTGAGGCACACCCGCTGCCCGCTCCACTTGCCTGGTCTCGGGGCCACATGGGCCACTTGTCCCTGGCCGTACTTAATAATTTTCCATTTTACCCCGCATGTGTTAGCCTCTTTTCAAAGCAGTCATAAAGGGGACTTTAGTACCTCAGTTTTTGCTCTGGAGCCATTTAATGATTATATATATATATATATATATATATATATATAAACAATTATCTAAAATACAATCTTAGACTCTGGCCCCGCCTACAAGTTGGAAGAATTGGGTGAGGAAGGAAAGAAAAAAAAAAAAAGGAAAGAAAGTGTCCCTTCCTCTCATCCGACTTTGAAAAATCCATATACTATACCCTGAAAAGTAAAATTAAACACAGCCCCTGAAATGCTGTGGCAAAAAGGAATGAAAATGTTTTTTAAAAAAAAAAAAAAAAAAAGCCAACAGAACTGAACTGTAGTCTCTGCAGGTTTGAAGGCAACCTTTGCCAAAATCCGCTTTCTGGAAACTTTCCTCCAGACCTGACTCCCACCAACTGGCTTGGCTGCAGGAGACAGGCTTAGAAGACTGTGGTTTGGAATGTGTGAATGTTAAAATCAGACACTGTTCCTTTTTCTCTGTAACAACAACACGCCTTTGGTTTTGGCCGAATTCGTGCTGGGCTTTCTGGTATTGCCTCGTTTCGTGTCTCGCGGCAGGTCAGAGCTACTGAGGGGGTCTGATGCTCGTGGTCCTGTGGTCGGTCCTCACGGTGACCAGCGCTTTGCCCTGTGTCACGGTGCCCCTGAGAACCTAACAGGCACTGTTTCCATGTGGAAATGTAGAAACGACTGAGGAAATATGACTCGCGGGAGGCCACACAGCAAGCTGGAGGAAGAGTCTGGATCAGAACTTGGAATTGCCACGTCCTCCCTGGGGCTGTAAGCCTGGTATCCCTTGTTTTCACTATTTTTTTATTTTTTTTAAACATTTTATTTATTTTTGAGAGATAGAGACAGAGCACACCTAGGGAGGGGCAGAGGGAGAGGGAGACACAGAATCCAAAGCAGGTTCCAGGCTCTGAGCTGTCCGCACAGAGCCCGACGCGGGGCTCGAACCCACGAACCGCGAGATCACGACCCGAGCCGAAGTCGGATGCTTAACCCGCTGACTGAGCCCCCCAAGCGTTTCTAAACCTGGTCTTCTCAGGGAAGTTTCCTAAGACACTGAGCGCACAGGCGCGTGCTGGCCCACGGACAGTGGGTGAGACCCCAGACTGCGGGTCCCCACAATGACGGTGACTGGACACGGACACCTCGGTGGAACAGTAATCGCCGGCTGGGGTGGAGTCATAACGCAGTTGTCCTATCACGGATTAGTCTAACTTGGAACACATTTTAATTCAGATAGAACACGGGAAACGTTCTACCTAACCTCAGCTTGGAGAAGATTTGCTCAGCAAACAACAAATATAAGGTATATTATAGTGACATGTTATGTGTCACGTGTCACATACGTAAGAACAAGACACGGGAAATAACGGAATCAATGGTTATTGTACTGGGGGGGAGCTGTCTTCGAGAGCCACCACTACACAATAATTGGTCCTGTGACTTCCTGTGTCTTGTTCCGAGGCATGCAGCGTATGACATGTGACCTGAGACAGAGCGGAAGACAGTAGGGACGTGGTCTGTGTAATCTGCCACATCACACAGCAGCCACTGCAACCGAACGCACTGTTCCCAGGAAGAAGGCAGGGGCCAAGGCCATTTTTACTTGATCTTGACGGTGAGCAGACCTCTCTGCCTCAGTTGTACTCAGGAGGAGCGTGGGCATGTGTATGGCCAGAAGGGGAGAGCACGCTGAAGAGAGTACTTAGGGGAGCAGGGGCGCACCGAGATACTGGGGGTTCTCCACCATTCGTGTAAAATGCTTCCTGATTCCAGGAAGACTCCTTGATGGAGGAGGGCGTGGAAGGTGGGGCAGTGCGGGACGAAGACAAGGCTCAGCGGGTGACGCTGAGCCAGGGCAATGGGAAGGATCAAGGAGGACCAGGGCAGGGATATTTCCATTTGGTTGTCCTTGTCTAAACTGAAAACCAGAGCCACGCTGGGGACTATTGATAGCTTGCTGTGTGCATACAATTTCTAAGTTAACTGCTTGTAGTTCCTTTACGATACTGGTAATTTTTATACTATTTCTGTTTTGTTTTTTTCTGTAAAATCAGATCAAAACCATCTCCTCTTGTATTGTTGATATCGAATCGTATGTTGTCCACCCGAAACTGATATAACGCTGCATGTCAACTGTCCTTCAATAAAAACGTTGCTATTGGACATTTTATAGATTTCAGATTATATGCATGCATTAGCCTTCGTTCCCTTCTAAGCTGTTCTAAAGTATACATCCAGGGGCGCCTGGGTGGCTCAGTTGATTAAGCGTCTGACTTAGGCTCAGGTCATGATCTCACGTTTCGTGGGTTCAAGCCCCGCGTCGGGCTGTGTGCTGACAGCTCAGAGCCTGGAGCCTGCTTCGGATTCTGTGTCTCCCTCTCTCTCTGCCCCTCCTCTGCTCACAGTCCGTGTCTCTCTCTCTCTCAAAAATAAATAAACATTAAAAAATTTTTTTAAATAATAAAATAAAGTATACATCAAGGGATAATGGGTAAAAAAAGATAATTCACAAGAACAAAGAGAATAAGAGAGGAGGGGGTAAAACCCACAAAATTTTTGGTTGCTAGAAAGTATACAGTCAAATGATAGCTACATAGGCGATCCGAGAATGCCAAATTTTTTAACAGTGGTGGGGAAGCTGAGAAGCAACCCAGTTTACACTGAAGAACCCCCAAAGGCTCAGGCACCGGTGACTGGAGGTTCTTCTTGACCCGAGGTTTAAGAGGAGTTACATTCACCAGACTGGACGAACGTCTGTGTAAAAAAACAGATGGATAAATGGATTTTAAAAAATGTGGTGTATCCATACAGTGGGATGTTTTTTTAAGTTTGTGTATTTTTTTTTTTTTTTCAGAAAGAGAGAGAGAGAGGAAGAGAGAGAATCCCAAGCAGGCTCTGTGATGTCAGCTCTGAGCCCGACATGGGGTTCGATCTCATGCACCTCGGTATCATGATCTGAGCTGAGATCAAGAGTCAGACGCTTACCCGGCTGAGCCACCTGGGTGCTCCAGTGGAATATTATTCAGCAAAAATAAATAAATAAATAAATAAATAAAGTTCTGATTCACACTAGAACAGAGATGAACCCTGCGTGAAAACCTCCAGTCACAAAGCACATACAGTGTGATTCCGTGAATATGAAATTCCCAGAAGGGTCAAATCCACAGAAATAGAAAGTAGATTAATGGTTGTGTAGGGCTAGAAAGGTTGTGTAGAAAGGAATGGAGAGTTTCCACTAACAAGTATTTTTTAAGGTAATAAAAATATTCTAAAATTAAGCGTTGTGATGGATATACAACTCCGTGAATATATTAAAAACCATTGAATACGACACGTTAAATGGATGAGATTGTATGGGATGTGAATTATATTTCAACGAAGCTTTTTTTTTTAAATTTTTTTAATGTTTATTTCTTTTTGAGAGAGAGAGAGAGAGAGAGAGAGACAGAGCATGAGTGTGGGAGGGCAGAGGAAAACAGAATCTGAAGCAGGCTCCAGGCTCTGTGCTGTCAGCACAGAGCCCGTTGCGGGGCTCAAACCCATGAACTGTGAGATCATGCCTTGAGCTGAAGTCGGCTACTTACCTGACTGAACCACCCCGGTGCCCCTGTTTTGTTTTGTTTTTTTAATCTTTTTAAAAAAGTGATTTGATATCCATGTTACCTCTCCCGCCCAAGAAAATGTTTTCTGGACTAGGGAACACCAGACATAGTTCAGGATGGGGGGTACCACCCTAAAACCAGAGATCTTAAGTGAAATTTGCTCACTGAATGCTGGTCCACGTATCACCTCTTCCCTAATCAGCTCCTGGTGTGCAGGCTTAGGCTTAGGCCTTCCACCTAAGCAGAAAATTGAAAGTCTTTTCTGGAGAATCTGTCCGGCCCTTGAGGAAAGATCTAATGATGCCAATATGAGTGGGGCAGGGCCGTGTCCTCTAATGACGTGGCCTGGCCACGTGGCTCTGCAGCGAGACCCATCGTTCACAAGCCTCGTGAGCAGATAGAGATTCCAATCTGTTTTCTTAAACATAAGCGGACATCCAGAAGTCCCCAGACACTTGAGGAAAACCTCTAATATGAAAGACAGAACACAAACAGGAAAAGCAATTTTGATGAAACAGAGATGGAAGGAGAAGACTATTTCAAAAGAACAGTTGTAATTAGTATCCTCAGAGTGATAAGGGAAGATATTAAACCCAGGAAATATGAACAGGATTGTATGAAAGAAAGAAAGAAAGAAAGAAAGAAAGAAAGAAAGAAAGAAAAACACACCCAGGGAGGTTTTCCAGAACATACGGTTATGAGTTGCAAATAAGAAGGGCCCACTGAGTGCCTACCACATGCTCACACCAAGGCACAGCCGCACAAAATCTCAGAAGACCCGAGACAAGGAAAAGACTCCACAAGAGGAAAACAAAGGGTAAGACACAAAGAGGCAGGAATCAGAGCAGCCCTCCCTTCTCAACAGTGTCACCAGAAGCCAGAGTACAACGGAACAACGTCTTCAAAATTCTGAGGGAGAATAACCGAAAACCTGGAATTTTATACCTAGACACATCCTCAGTTAAGTGTGAAGGCAGGTTAAAGACATTTTCAGACATGTAAGCGCTCCCCAATTTTTCTTCACCAAAAAGGAAAATAAACCCAAAAAGAAAGACATGGGATCCCCGAAACAGAAGATCCAAGCTGGAAGAAGCTCAGGGAATCCTCTGGAAGAGGGAAGGGGGAGAGGCCAAGATGAAAGCTGGCAGAGTAGCCAACCCAGATTGAAGTGGGTCAGAAGTTTCCAGGAAAGGCTTCTTCACAAAGATGAAATTAATGGAGGGCCCAATGTGATGAACTCTATTGGGAAGACGTCTGCACAACTAAGGAAGAATTTGGAGATGATTCGGTTATAAGGGCATAAAAAAAAAAAAAAAAAAGGAAACAAACTTAAAAACCAAATAAGACTATTATCAATTCCATGGAAAACAGAGTGATCAGAACAGACACAGTCACCATAGTGGACCATGTGGCTTAGCCATTAATCATGCCATAGAGTCAAAATATAATAATATAGTCACAATAACACGGAATATTTAACCAAGATTATATTTTAACTACATTGTAGAATGGGGATTAAGGAGGAAATGGATGTGAGTGATGGTGGAGGACTGGGTTGGGGAGATAGTGACAAATCCTTGCCCTCCAAGGTGGGGACCTACTAAAGAAGATCTGAAACTGACAAATCACAAAGTAGTGAGATGAGCCTCAATTTTTTTTTAAATTTGTTTTAATATTTATTTTTTTTACTAAAAACATTTTTTGATGTTTATTTTTAGGAGCAAGAGAGACAGAGCATGAGCAGGAGAGCGGCAGAGAGAGAAGGAGACACAGAATCCGAAGCAGGCTCCAGGCTCCGAGCTGTTGGCCCAGAGTCTGATGTGGGGCCCGAACTCACAAACAGTGAGATCATGACCTGAACTGAAGTTGGGTACTTAACTGACTGAGCCACCCAGGCACCCCAATGTTTATTTATTTTTTGAGAGAGAGAGATACAGCACGAGTAGGGGAGGGGCAGAAAGAGAGAGAGACACAAGGCAAAGCAGGCCCCAGGCTGGGAGCTGTCAGCACAGAGCCTGACTCGGGGCTCGAACTCACTAACCAGGAGATGATAAGCTGAGCCAAAGTTGGAGGTTCAACTGACTGAGCCACCCAGGCGCTCCCAGACTCCTTTTTAGAAACATGGAAGGAATTGCCAGAAGAATCCATCGAAAACGTTGCCACTGGGGCATAGGAAACAAAGGTAGATTCGGCAAAATGCCGATTTTCATACCTTATAGATCACTTTTCCCCTCCAAATCATGTGAAAACATCATTTGGATAAAAATAAAAGTGAGTCCTGGGTTCGAGTTCCGATGGAGTCACCAAAAAAAAAAAAAAAAAAAAAAGCAGGGGGAAAAGAAAGCAAAAATGCAAAAAAGGCTAACACTCAACAATAAGAAACTGAACAATTGGATTAAACAACAGACCAAAGGCCTTAACAGACATCTCACTGAAGATGAGAGACACATGGCAAGTAAGCATATGAAAAGATGCTCCACATCCTATGTCATCAGGGAAATGAAAATTAAGACAGTGACGCCACTGCCCATCTATTAGAATGGCCGAAATCCAGATCACCGATAATGCCAAGTTCGGGGGAGGATGTGGGACCAATACGCTGTCTCATTCGTTGTTGGCGGGGATGCAAAATGGTACCGCTACTTGGGAAGACCGTTTGGCAGCGTCTTTTAAAGCTAAACATATTCTTCCCATATGATGCAGCAATCACGCTCCCTGGTATTTACCCACAGGAGTTGAAAACGTATGTCCACACAAAACACCCACACAAATGTGTACCAGAGTTTATACACACACGCCCAAACTGGGAGCGACCAAGATATCCTCTAGCTGGGGGCACCTGGGTGGCTCAGTCAGTTAAGCGTCTGACCTTGGCTCAGGTCATGATCTCGTGGTTTGAGGGCTCATGCCCCACAGTGGGCTCGCTGCTATGAGCGCAGAGCCCGCTTTGGGTCCTGAGGGTCTGTCCCCCTCTCTCTCTGCCCCATCCCACTCTCGTGAGCTCTTTCTCTCTGAAAAAGGCAGAGCTATGGAGACTGTAAAAGATCGGTGGTGGCCAGGGGCTGGGGGAGGGGCACGGGGGACTTTAAGGGCAGTAACACTATTCTGTCCGACACTATAATGGTGGATACACGTCATTACATACTTGTCAAAACCCTCAGAATGCACATCAAGAGTGAACCCTCATGTAAACTATGGACTTTAGGTGACAATGATGTGTCTATGTAGGTTTATCAATGGTGACAAGTGTTCTACTCTAGTGGGGGATGTTGACAATGGGGGAGACCGTGCGTGGGGGGGGAACAGGGGGTACATGGGAAATCTGTACCTTTTTATTTTTTAAGTCTTATTTATTTATTTATTTATTAAATACATTTTTTTAGGTGGGCTCTATGCCCAACGTGGGGCTCAAACTCATGACCCCCAAAGGGTCACGTGCTCTGCGGACTGAGCCAGCCAGGCGCCCTGAGAAATCCGTACCTTTTGCTCAATTCTGCTGTGAACCTAAAACTGCTCCACACAATAAAACACATTGCAATGAATAAGCAAATTTTAAACAGAGGAAAGTGAGGGACAGCTACAGCCCTACCCTTAGGGCTCCATTATGGAGTGTGTTTGCTAGCACGTATCACTCTTGTAAAGGAAGCAAAAAAAAAAAAAGGGTACTTTCAAAACATTTCTTTAAAGTTGATTCTAGACCGTGGTGTACTGGGTGGGCCAGACAGTCTGCTTAAGGGGTGGGAGGTGGGGGGTGCAGATACAGCCCTTTCCTACCGCAGGGCACCCCCAGGGCCCGCACAGTGCAGCGTGCTTCACACATCCACTGACAGCAGGGAGAGCCTTGAGAACACTAAAATTATTGAGAATAAAACAGAGTCTTCACACCCAAAGGGTCTCAGACAAGAAGTTAAGTAGAAACCCATTGTTTTACAACGAGAGTCCTGGGGCTCTGAGAAATTAAGCGAGTTAAAGGCAGAGCGGATTTGGTAGTAGAATGTGTTCTCCATCCATCCTCTCGCAAGTACCCCAAGAGGTATGTGATGGTAGTGTTCCTGTGTTACACACGAGACAACGAGGGGCCGGCGGGGGGAGGGGGGGTTGGTCCACTCGCGTTCGCACATCAGTTAAATGGCAGAAGCCACTCCGAACTCGGAGCAGCTGGTCCACCCCCACGCTCGCCCTCCTCCTTCGGCACCTGTCCTCATGAAAGGAAAGCTGCTTGGTGGCTCTATTGCTTGGTCGTTTGTCTTGAATTTTAATTGCACGCAGGGAAGGTCATCCTTTCCATGGTTGTTTCCCAGCTTCCCTATTCTAACTGCACACTGGCCTGAGAGCAAGGCCATCAAAGCAGCTGTGAATTTTTGTCCGGTCACAGCAGGCTAAGAGCTTCATGCCTACGGCCACTCTGATCTCCCCTTTATCCACACCCCGATGTATAACCCAAAAAGGTGTGTCTGAAAATCTGATGTTTCACTCATTCATTGATTTACTACTTCTTTCAATAGTTATTCATTGAGTACTATGGGCTGGGCCTTGGGTATACAGTGAGCAGACGTGGTCCTGATGGGGAAAGACAGGAGTGAAATTAGCATGATCAGATCGATGCTTAGAATTACAAGGATCTGAGGGATGCCCGGGTGGGTCAGTCAGTTGAGCATCCGACTCCTGATTTCAGCTCAGGTCGTGATCCCAGGGTTGTGGGATCGAGCCCCGCATCAGGCCGTGTGCTGAGCATGGAGCCTGCTTGGGATTCTCTCTCTCTCTCTCTCTCTCTCTCTCTCTCTCTCCCTCTCTCTGCCCATCTCCCACACATGCACACTTTCTCTCTCCCTCTCTCCAAAACCGATAAAAATTTTTTAAAAAATTAAATTAAAAAATTAGGATTAAAAGGATCTGAGACAAGAAAGGGTTTGTGTTAAGAATTTAAAACAACCTGTGTGGCCAGGTGCAGTCCATGAAGAGGAACGTGGGCAGGAACGAAGTTAGAGAATTAAACCAAAATCTGATCGCGCATGTCCTTGTAGGCCACGCGAGGATGTTTCATTTTCTATTAAATGCAACCAGAGGCCGGCGACGGTTCTGAAGTATGTTGAAAAGACCTCCTTGGCCACTGCGGGGAGCACCAGAGGAAGGGTGAGAGAAGAACATGTTGCGGAATCCCATTCGAGAGACGGCGGGGGCTGGGAGCTGGAGAGACATGGGCAGATGTGTGAAATGCATGGAAAGTGGAATCAGTAGCATTTGGTAATGGGTTAGCTCTTAGGAGCAAGGGGGAGGGGGTTTGCAGAGATGACTCCTGGGTTTGTGACTTTAGCAAACGGACAGATGGTAGTTCCATTTCTTTAGATACGAAAGAAGGAGGCGGAGAACCCCGAGCCCAGTTCTGGACAAGTTAAGTGTGAGCCGCCTCTGAGATAGCTGAGTAGGCAGTTGGGGATGCAAGCGTGGAGCTCAGAAAGAAGGTCTGGGCTGGAGATAAAAGTATGGGAGGTAACAGCATTTCGGTGACAGTTAAAGTTGTGGTAGTGGGTGAGATCGCCCCAGGGGAGAGTGTAGAGAGAGCAGGGAAACAGGCCCCCAAGGAGAGGAGAGCAATCTAATGGCAGAGGTGGAAGGGAGGAGGAAAAGCGGGCAGGGTGGTGGGGCACACCCAAGCAGGAGAGGAGAGGAGGGGTGGCTGATGGAAGGCATAGGGCGACTTTCAACACTGGTGCTGAGTGCAGCTGAGGGGTCCAGGGGAGGCCTGGAAAGCACTGGCTTGTGCTGGTGGAGTGCTGAACTTGTCCCGCCCCGCCAGAAACCCTACTGTGGGCGTCTCCCGGTTCTGCACTGGGCGGTAACAGAGAGGTTAGGCCAGAGTCAACTATGGTGGGAGTGCACACACCGTGGCCTGAACAAACACTACAAATTGTGTTTTGTTTTTTTTTGCTTTTTCTTGGAAAGACGCCCCTGGTGGTGTGACCCCATTTGTAACAGAATGAAGGGGGAACCGGCCTTCTCTGTTCTTTCTGGTCCCATCAGGATAGTTCCAGAACATTTCCCATGAAACTGAATTCTCTTCAAAGAAACCAGCTGAGTGTCTGAACTTCCTTTCAAGTGAGTTTTACCTTTGCCACAGGACTCTCTAAAGTCTTAGCCTTTTAGTCACTAACCTTCACAAATTTGAGGCAGACTGAGGGGAAAAAAAATTCAGTGTGGTCATATGAAGAATTTCTTCCAACTCTGACTTGGCTGTAAGAAATTCCAGGAAGCATAAGCAGTAAACCACATTTCATTTACTCCTGGGTTTATTTACTTAGTAAAAATAATCATTAGAAGATTCCAGAATTCAAGGGCTAAGTGTTGACATTTTCCCCATCTTGCTTTTTCATTTAAAAAAAATGCTCGCAGGGCGCCTGGGTGGCTCAGTCGGTTGGGCGTCCGACTTCGGCTCAGGTCATGATCTCGAGGTTTGTGAGTTCGAGCCCTGCATCGGGCTCCGTGCTGACAGCTTGGAGCCTGGAGCCTGCTTCAGGATTCTGTGTCTCCCTTTCTCTGCTCCTCCCCTACTCATGCTCTGTCTCTCTCTCTCTCTCAAAAATAAATAAAGCTTAAAAAAATTAAATTAAATTACATTTAAAAATTTAGAAAATGCTCACTATTCCATGAATCTGTAGATGAGAAAATTAACGGGGAGGTAGAAAGTTGGATTATTTTCAATATCACGACAGTTGAATTAGATCAGTTGGTAAATAAGCTAATTATTAGATACTCAGGTGTTATGATACAATCATTTAAAGAACTGGGCGTTTGACATTATTTCAGTCGTGACGTGTGGTCACAGACTAAATCCTGTTCTTGCCGAAAAGTGGACCAAAGGTTGAACTGAATGCCTTGCAGGGTCATCAACTGACTAAAGTCAGATACATACCTAGTCCAGACACTTCTGAGACTTTGTTCTTTGACATGTTTTTTCTCCAAACACATAGCAGTGACAAATGAAATGTATCAAGCTTAAAAACTAAATAAACACTTCTGTGGCCCAGAACGGGGACAGAAACCCAAAGCTGTGAGCTGAGTGAAACCCACAAGCTTACTGGGCTCTAGGTCCGGAACCAGGCAAGATTAGCCAGAATTTGGCTTCTCCGGAGTAAATTAAAATAAAAGAGTTCCATGCCGAGATGGGAGACTGAAGCCAGGCTCCCTGCTTGAAGCCAGAGGCAGAGGCAGGTTCCTCCTACTCATGAAACAAGCTGAAATAGAAGCTATATCTGCCTGGCCTACAGTTTCCAGCAAACTGTGGACTTAGGGGAGAGAGAAGACACAGAAACAACCTTGTGATGTGACTAGGAAAGGGAGTAGTCCATTGCCTGGCCCCGCCTGGATCTATCTGTGCTGTCCTCAGTATGACTATGGGCTGGATCTCTGCAGCTCCTTTAGTAGACTGGTCTGAATTGGGGTCCAGGAAGCCAAGTACAGACGGAAGGCAATCAAAAAAAAAACAAAACAAAACAAAACAAAAAAACCCACTAGACAGGGAGGGGAAAGTAATGGGGGTAGAAGGGAGACGAGAAACAGACAGACACGGGGAACGCAAGCCTGGTCTCGAAATGATCTCCTCGACCCAAATCTGCTGCTGAGAAAGACAGCCAGCAAAACAAAACGAGAACACGAATTAATTCCCGTTGAGACTAATTTTATGGAGCTACCCGGGAAAAGGTCTAAAATGCTTAGACTGTTCAGAGACACATGAAGGAATAGCTGCCAATTAAAAAAGAGCGAGACGTGATGAGAAAAACGCCAGCCTAAGAGTCAGAACGCCTGGGTACTGAAAAGCGCAACTTAGAAACCTTGGAAATGAAACGTGGAGCGGTTAAAAAAAAAGCATCCAACAGGTAAGCTAAGCTCTAGGTGGGAAGGAGTTCAAGAGAAAATTAGTGAATTGGAAAGGGTCCCTCCCCCAGGAAACGGCACAGAGACAGGAGATGAAACCTTGAGGAGGAGAGAAGAGTCAGAGAAGATGGGGTGATGGGTCCCAGCGTGAGTCCACAAGGGGGACAGTGGGGAGGGAGCTGAGGTGGGGCACCAGCTCTGGATTTGCCACAGTTAACCGCCCGAGGTCCGAGGCAGAAGGGTCGTAGGGAGTGCCAAGGGGGATACACGGGAATCCTCACAGCTCAGTGGAACCACGTGACATCAAAGACACACGGAAAACTTAGGGGCGCCTGGCTGCCTCGGTCCGTAGAGCACGTGACTCTTGATCTTGAGGTTGTGAGTTCAAGCCCCACTTTGGGTGTAGAGTTACCTAAAAATAAAATCTTAAAAAAAAAAATACATAGAAAACTTAAAAGCCATGTGAGAAAAAAAAAACGTCTCTCCCTCCCAGGAATGAGAATTAGACCAACAGCTAATTTCTCATGGGCAGAAATTGATGCCAGGGGACAAGGAAGCAATGTCTTTGTGGTGCCAAGGGAAGGAGCTGAGAACCCTAAAATCTCCTACCTCTTTAAATTATTATTCGACAGTGAGAAGCGGTTAAGACAGTTTCAAAAATACAGTGATTAAAGTATTTCAACTCCCAGACCCTCCTGAAAATTGTTAGCAGGGATGTATTTTGGCAGAAACAAAAGGAAACAGAGGTTGAGATGATAACGCAGAAATTGATAAAATAGGTTAGTGAATTTCATTTTCACACAAACCTCACCATTTTTGCATCTGTTAAAGGAAGAACTCTGGGGGTGCCCGGCTGGCTCCCTTGGTGGAGCATGTGGTTCTTGATCTCGGGGTGCTGAGTTCAAGCCCTACACTGGGTGTAGAGATTATTTAAAAATAAAATCTTTTAAAAAGAGAGTGAGATGAACTCTAGACAGAACTCTAGACAAAAAATAAAAAAAAAACTATAGGACGCAATGGATGGGAAGAGATGAGAATTATTCAATGGGAAGTTAATATATGCTAAGATCAGTGACATGTCAGGAAAAAGGATAAAAATACAGAATAATTTTAGATGTTTTTAGAAAAATAGTTTCTGAATTGTTTTTAGAAAATAGTTTAGAAAATAACCATTTAAGGGTGGCCACTAAAATACATAAAATATCATGTCTGAAAGTCAGCAGAAAAGGAAGAAGGGAATATAGAAGGTGTTTTTTTAAAAAAAATTTTTTTTTCAACGTTTATTTATTTTTGGAACAGAGAGAGACAGAGCATGAACGGGGGAGGGGCAGAGAGAGAGGGAGACACAGAATCAGAAACAGGCTCCAGTCTCCGAGCCATCAGCCCAGAGCCTGAGGCGGGGCTCGAACTCACGGACCGCAAGATCGTGACCTGGCTGAAGTCGGACGCTTAACCGACTGCGCCACCCAGGCGCCCCTAGAAGGTGTTTTTAATGCAAGAAAAGGCAGGAAAAGTGGGGAGAGGGGAAGCAGATGATGGCAAACATAAAATTAAAAAAAGAGCTAAAAAGAAGTTCAAATATTATCATTAACATTTGCAACCATGAATGATAAAAATTGATTTTTAAAAAGGAAATTATTAGAATAAATAAAAAACCCAAATCAGTTATATACTGCATACAAGAGACATACCTAAAACAAAACGATATGGAAAAATTAAAAATGAAGGAATAGAAAATGATTCACATAAAAAATATATTTTTAAGAGTTTATTTAAAAACTTTTTTTAATGTTTATTTTATCTTTGAGAGAGAGAGAGAGAGAGACTGTGAGTGGGATAGAGACAGAAAGGGAGGCATAGAATCTGAAGCAGACTCCAGGCTCTGAGCTGTCAGCACAGAACCCAATGTGGGGCTCAAACCCACAAAGCATGAGATCATGACCTGAGCCGAAGTCAGACTCTTAACGGACTGAGCCACCCAGGTGCCCGTAAGATTTTATTTTTAAGTAATCTCTATATCTAATGTGGGGCTTGAGCTCACAAATCTGAGACCAAGAGTCATGTGAGCCACCAACCAAGCTAGCCAGGTGGCCCTCATGGTAAAAATAATTAACAACAACAAAAAAGCTTACGTGGGTATCTTAATATCAGATGCAATAAGATTTAAAATCATAAAAAATTAATAGAGACAAAAAGGGACACTATATATTAACATAACATGCTTCGTAGCATGTGGTCCTAAATCTGTGGACACTTCAAAATATATAAAGAAGAAAATGATCATATTATGGAGAAATTTACCAATCCATTATAATGATAAAAGATTTAACAGCTTTAACAGACTTTTGATAGCTCTTAGTAGATACAAAAAAAAATTAGCAACTACCTAGAATATTTGAACATAAGATTTTAAAATGTGATCCAAATGCATATGTTAAGTACATATAATACTCTGAACCAAGCAAATGAAGAATGTATACAGTATGTTCTTTTAAATTATCTCTGGAACTTTTACAAAAGAGATTTATCACATACTAGATTTAAAAAGTAGTCTCAACAAAGTTTTAAGAAATCAGTATCTTACAGGCCATAATCTGATTAGACTTCAATGGACACTAAGAATATAATTTAAATCTCTGCATGTTGGGGCCCCTGGGTGGCTCAGTCAGTCAAGTGTCCGCCTTTGGCACAGGTCATGATCTCACAGTTTGTGGGTTCGAGCCCCGCATTGGACTCTGTGCTGACACCTCAGAGCCTGGAGCCTGCTTTGGATTCTGTCTCCCTCTCTCTGCTCTTCTCCAGCTTGTTTTCTCTCTCTCTCTGTCTCTCAAAAATAAATAGACGTCAATAATTTTTTTTTTTTTAAATCTCTGCATGTTTCGAAATTTAAACATTTACAACCATAACTCAAGATTAAAAAGAAAATCACAATGAAAATTACACAAAGGAATCACGCACTACCTAGTGGTAAACGTTTATTTTTTCATGTATTTATTAATTTTTTTAAGTTTATTTATTCTTGAGAGATAGAGACAGAGAGAGTATGAGCAGGGGAAGGGCAGAGAGAGAGCAGGAGACACAGAATCCGAAGCAGGCTCCAGGCTCCGAGCTGTCAGCACAGAGCCCGACGTGGGGCTCGAACTCATGGACCGCGAGATCATGACCTGAGCCAAAACCAGACACTCAACCGACTGAGCCACCCAGGCGCCCCATCTTTCATGTATTTATTAAGAAAACAAGATTGAAGGGTGCCTGGGTGGCTCAGTCGGTTGGGCATGCAACTTCAGCTCAAGTCATCATCTCATGTTTCGTGAGTTCGAGCCCCGCATTGGGCTCTGTGCTGAAGCTCAGAGATTGGAGCTTTCTTTGGGATTCTGTGTCTCACTCTTTCTCTGCACCTCCTGTGTTACACTCTTTCTCGCTTTTAAGAATAAGTCAACATAAAAAAAATTTTTTTTAAAAGGAAACAAGATTGAAAATAAACAAATTAACCATCCAACGTAGAAAGTAAAAAAATCATAGAGGAAGAGGGTTGCTTGGGTGGCTCAGTTGGCTAAGCGTCCAACTTTGGCTCAGGTCATGATCTCACGGTTTGTGGGTTCGAGTCCTGCATTGGGCTCTGTGCTGACAGCTCAGAGCCTGGAGCCTACTTCGGATTCTGTGTCTCCTTGTCTTGCCCGGCCCTCCCCCATTCACACTCTGTCTCTCTCTCTCTGTCTCTCCCTCTCTCTCTGTCTCAAGAATAAATAAATATTTAAAAAAATTTTTTAAAAAGAAAAATCATAGAGGAAGAAATTAAAGAGTGGAGAAGGAAGGTACACTAGTTTCCTAGGGCCACCATAACAAAGGACCACCAAATGGATGGCCTAAACAACAGAAATATATTGTCTTGCAGTTGTGGAGACCAGAAGTCTGGTATAGGCAGGGCCCTCTGAAGGTGTGGTGGAAGGAACTGAAGCGGGCCCCCTCCATGCTTCTAGTAGCCTCAGGCATTCCTTGCCTTGTAGACAATTCTCTTCACCGGGTGTTCTCCCCGTGCGTCTCCACTACGTCTTCTTCCCTCCATCCAAATTTCCTTAGTGGAAGGACACCAGTCATGTTGGATTAGCGGCCCATCCTACATCAGTTTCACCTCATGACAATGCAACTAATCACATCTACAGTGTCCCTATTTCCAAATAAAGTCACCGTACGAGGTACAGGAGATTAGCTTCAATATCTTATTTGGGGAGAAGTGTGCACATTTGACTCATCACAGAAAGCATTGATAAAAAGGCTGAAGGGGCGCCTGGGTGGCTCAGTTGGTTGAGTGTCTGATTTCAGCTCAGGTCACGATCTCACAGTTCGTGAGTTCGAGCCCAACAGGCTCTGTGCTGACAGCTCAGACCCTGGAGCCTGCTTCGGATTCTGTGTTTCCCTCTCTCTCTTCCCCTACCCCACTCATGCTCTGTCTCTGTCTCTCTCTCTCTCAAAATAAATAAACATTGAAAAAGATTTTTTTAAAAAGGCTGAGATAGAAAACAAAGTCATAATAGAGGAAATAAATACAACCAAAAGTTAGTTATTAGAAAAAAAAATCTACCATGAATACCCAGCCTTTCACAAGACTGATGGGACAAAAAGGCACAAATAAACAATTTTAGGAACATGAAGAGGATAGAGCCACAATACAGAATCACAAATCACTGCACTATGAAAAAGAATATCGCGAGTGACTTCGTGCCAACCAAGTTGAGAACGTAAATAACATGGATAATTTTCTTTAAAATATGTCTTAGTAATTTGATGAAAAAACTGGAGCTCCCATTTGATGTGTGAGTTCTCAGAGCAGTCTTGACTTTGACATGATCTATCTTTTGGGAGGAGAAAATCAAGCAAAAGACAAAAACAACATGCAGGGGAATCATGGATTTTGTTGAATGAAAGCCAGTTCCATTCACGCAGCCTCGCAATTCATCTTACCTGGTTAATTTCACATAGTAATGACAGTGATCTTGCAGCAACAGGCCGGTGAAGGAGACTGCCATAGGTATGGATTTAAGGGCTCCTGCACAAATATGGGTATGGATTTCACTCATATTTCTTAATATACAGTTCACTTTTATTTTTAAGGCAAATTCTATACATCTTGGACAGGGTAGCACTTCAATCTATTTTAAAGACTTGATTGGGTAGATGACCATACAATATCCTTATTTATAACAGCTAAATCTCTTCCCTTAATTTACATCGGACGCTATTTTCAGGTTTTTAGATGAAAAGCAAGGGACTGAGAATGGGCTCTTAGCCAGCAGGGAGCTGTGGAGTTAGAAAAACAATTTCTAGGGGCGCCTGGGGGCCTCCGTCGTCGGTTAAGCATCTGACTAGTGATCTTGGCTCCAGTCATGATCTCACGGTTTGTGAGTTCCAGCCCTGAATTGGGCTCTGTGCTAATGGCTTGAGACTCTCTCTCTCTCTCTCTCTCTCTCTCTCTCTCTCTCTTTAAAAAATAAATAAATAAACATTTAAAAAAAAGAAGTGTATAAAAAAAGAAGAACAATTTCTAGGAACTTTTCCTTTTAACCATTAAACGAATACTTAGTGCACTCAGACACACAGAGCATGTATTTTTACCTACGCTAATCTTCCTGCGTGGATATAAAAATATATGTAGAAGAAAGTAATAATGGAACTACTGACAGATGCTTTGGTACAGCTGCAAAACAGAAATATTTCTCTCTCTATATTCATATTCATTGTCGAGATAGAGATCTACAAACCTGCTGAGCTGGTATTCCACTTACGCACTATTTTCGGTCTGCCTCTTAACAACAGATTCCACATTCCTCATACGATCCACATTTTACTTTAATGACCGTGTTCTTGCCTTTGTTCTTTTCATGTCAGCTTTACCCTTCAACAGCCCATTTAATAGTGATTTCTCAGCTCCAGACTTTGACTCGCTTTTCCCTGCCCTCCGAAATGTCCTGTAATTGTATTTATTGTTTCCTAAAGGGTAGGTCTCACTCATATTTTTGATAAATGACAGCCTTTTCCCAAAGGAGACCAAATTAGTCGAGTCATTCTCCAGCTCCACTTAAAGCCACGGTCACATGCAGATACAATTGCTTCCTTTTTTTTCTGCCTTGCTTCTCATGTATGATCTAAATGGTCAAAACATCACCAAATGAAACCACAGAAGACTCTGAATGGACAAAGCAATCCTGAGAAAGAACAAAGCTGTAAGTATCCCACTTTCTGATTTCAAACCGTACTACAAAGCTATGGTAATCAAAACAGTATGGTACTGGCAAAAAATAGACACATGAACCAATGCAACAGAATCAAAAGCTCAGAACTAGATCCATGCATATCTGGTCAACTAGTATTCGGCAAGGCAGCCAAGCACACTCAATGGGGGAAAGTATAGGCTTTCCAACAAATGGTTTGGAGGGGCACCTGGGTGGCTCAGTCGGTTAAACACCAGGCTTTTGGTTTCAGCTCGGGTCATGATCTCACGGGTCATGTGTTCAAGCCCCATGTTGAGTTCTGCACTGACAACATGGAGCCTGCCTGGGACTCTCTCCCACTCTGCTTCTCCCCCACACTTGCTCTCTCTCTCTCTCTCTCTCTCTCTCTCTTCAAGGTAAATAAAGAAACTTTAAAAAAGATTCTCTATCCCTCTCTTTTTGCCCCTTCCCCCATCAAAAAGAATAAAAAATAAAATAAATGCTATTGGAAAAACTGGATAAAACTTGCTGATGAATGAAATTGGGCCGCTATCTTACACTACTCTCAAAAATTAACTCAGAATGGATTAAAGACTTAAACATAAGATCCAATACTATAAAATTCCTAGCAGAAAACATGGGGGGGGGGGGGACGGAATCTCCTTGACATTGGTCTTGGCAATGATTTTTTGGATATGACACTAAAAGCGCAAATAAGAGCCAAAATTAATAAGTAGGACCATAGCAAACTAAAAAGCTTCTGCACATCAAAAGAAACAAGCAGCAATAAAAAGACAATCTATGGAATGGGAGAAAATATTTGCACATTTTATATCCGACATTTATAGAAAACTCATACAACCCAATAGCAAACAAACAATCAAAAAACCCAAACAATACAATGAAAAAATGGGCAGAGGAGCGGAACAGACATTTTCTCAAAGAAGACGTGCAGATGGCCAACAGGTGCATGAACAACAGGTGTTTGACGTTGCCCATCTTCAAAGAAATGCAAACCGGAACCACAGTGAGATGTCACCTTTTGCCTGTTGAGATAGCTATCATCAAGGAGGCAAGAGATAAGTGGTGGTGAGCCTGTGTAGGAAAGGAATCCCTGCGCACTGTTGGTGGGAATGTCAACTGGTGCAGCCATGGGGGGTGGGGTGGGGGAGAGGAATATGGCGGCTCCTCAGTGAACTTTGCAAACGTTGACATCTTCCAGAACAACTAAATAACATGAAAACTGGGTAAATCAAGAAGGTTTACGTCTCTATGATGTAACAAATCATGTTAAACAAGTTGAAAAAGGCAACTATGTTAAATATTTTAACTTCTAGTTGGTATGCCCAAAATGAAGAGGAAGCCTTCCCTATTCATCTACCCTCAATATAAGATGAAGGACAAAACGTGGAAGGCCTTACAAAGCATACCAGTGTCTTTCTCAGGTTTATGGTAATTTTAAGACCTGCGTAATAGAAGCTACAGGTAAAATAAAAGCATGGTAACTTGCTTATCATTGAAAAACTTTCTTTTCTTTTCTTTTCTTTTCTTAAATTTTATTTTGGATAGAGAAAGAGCACAAGCAAGGGAGAGGAGCAGAGGGGGAGAGAGAAAGAGAGAGAGAGATTAGACCCCAAGCAGGCTCCACATTCAGCGTGCAGCCTGACTTGGGGCTCAATCTCACGACCCTGGGACCATGACCTGAGCCCAAACCAAGAGTTGGATGTTCAAGCGACTGAGCTACCTGGGCGCCCCTGAAAAACTTTCCTGAAGAAAAAAAATTAAAGTAGAACTGCCATCTGATCTAGCAATCACACTTCTGGATACATGGCCAAAGAAAATGAACACAGAATCTTGAGAGATATCTGAGTTCCCGTATTTATTGCAGTATTATTCACAATAGCCACGATATGGAAACAACCCAAGTGTCCATCAACAGATGAATGGACGAAGATGTGGCATATAGATCGTATATATTCACATACATGCGAACGCTCATCAGCTATGAGAAAGGAAATCCTGCCATTTGTAACAACATGGGCGGACCTTGAAGGTATGATGCTAAGTGAAATGAGTCAGGCAGAGAAAGACAAATACGGTATCTCACTTATGTGTGGAATCTAAAAATGCCCAACTCAGGGAAGCAGTCTTGTGACAGTGGCTTTTAACTTTAAAAAATGTATTTATTTATCTTGAGAGAGGCAGAGATAGCACAAGTGGGGGAAGGGCAGAGAGAATCCCCCGTAGGCTCTGCGTTGCCAGCGCAAAGCCCCACACGGGGCTCAAACTCCCGAAACCTGAGCCGAAACCAAGAGTCAGATGCTCAACCGACTGAGCCACCCAGGTGTCCCTTTTAATTTTTTCAAACAAAGTTTTGGTGGTTGTCTTAGAATTATGTAATGCTCAGGAACAAGTTATAAGGTGGTGGAACTGTGATCTCCCTTCCGAATTAGTCAGACTATTCCATTTCCTGTGCACCCACCCACCTACCTCTGCACCTTTGCTTACGTCAGTCCCTCTGTCTGGAAACCCATTTCTCTTTTTTCCCTCTTACTCAATTGCTAAAGAAACTGAAGCCAGCCCCCGACTTACCCAAGGTCACACAGTTAGGGCATAGCCCAGCCTACTGATTATCTCCGGACTCCTGGTTTTCAGGGATTTTCCACCACACCCCACTCTGCTTTTCAGATTCATTTTTTGGGGTGCCTGGGTGGCTCAGTTGGTTAAGCGCCAACTCTGGATTTTGGCTCAGGACGGGATCTCATGGTGAGATCGAGCCCCGCCTTGCGCTCTGTGCTGACAGTGCTGAGCCTGCTTGAGATTGTCTCTCTCTCTCTCTCTCTCTCTCTTTCTCTCTGCCTCTGCCTCTCCCCCACTTGTGCACTCTCTCTTTCTTTCAAAATAAATAAGTATTAGAAAAAAATAAAGATTCATTATTTGAACTCTCAAAGCTTATTTCAGAGGCTTTCTTGTAAACTTCAAATAGAAGTAATCTGTCCCTTCTTTGAACTCCTACATGCTTTAACTGTACCTCTCTTAGGATGCTTATCACTGTTTATTTTGTCTTATGCTTATTTTCTCCCCTCCGGGAGGCATTACTGGACTTTGCTTTATTTACTTCTGTGTCTTTCGTGTCACGTACCCTTGTGTTAGTAGGTGCTCAATGTATATTTGCTAAAGCGATTAAATCCCTTTTGGATTTTGGACACCTTGTGGCCACAGAAAGTATATTGAAACCAGCTGCAGAAACATGGGAAATCCCTTCAAGCTTGGCTATCCTGCCTCTCGCCTGGTGGACCTGCACTGTCCAAGAGAAGTTTCTATAATGATGGAGATGTTTAATATCTGTACCGTCCAATACGATGCCACCAGCCGCATATGGCCATTGAGCATTTGAATGTGGTGGGACTGAAGAAGTGAACATTCAATCTTATTTGATTTTAGTTAACTTCTATTTGAACAGGTACATGTGACTGATGGCTACCATATTTGGACAGTGCAGTTGTAGATGGTACCCCATTTGATAAATCTACTAGTCTTCTCCCTTTGAACGTGGTTGCGCAATTGCCTCCTTAGTGAGAAAAATGGCGCCGTTGTCTTCCAAGCTCGAGATTCAAGATTCCACCCTTGACATCCTTCCTTTCCCACCTCCCTCCCCAGGAGAAAGATGGAACTCATAAAGCTTTTCCTGCGGGCTCCAATTTTCACTGACCTCCCTTGCCTCAGATTCTGACTCTGCAATGCATAGATATAATGCTTAGACGATATGTTACATTGTTGGCTGCCATTTTGAATCTTACTGCTTCCTAAATAGATTATAAACTTCTTTATGTGAGGACCACACATTCCATGCCTTCCAGATTCTCTCCGGTTCCTTTTGTGGTGTCACGCATATTGTAAATGTTCTGTAAATATTGATCGACTGATTGATTGAAGGTAGAGAAAAGGAACCTAACGTGATCAAGAAAAGAGTTTCTGAGACACAGAAGAGGGCATGTGTCAGGGTGCCTGGGTGGCTCAGTCGGTTAAGCGTCTGACTTTGACTCATGTCTCGGTCTCTCAGTTCACGAGTTAGAGCCCCGCGTGGGGCTCTGTGATGACAGCGCAGAGGCTGCTTTGGATTCTGGGTCTCCCTCTCTCTGCGCCCCTCCCCTGCTCGTGCTCTGTCTCTCTCTCAGAGACGAATAAACATTAAAAAAAATTTTTTTTTTTGAAGAGAAGGGGGTGTGTCTTAAGATTTACTTAGCACCCTAAAAACGTAAAGCCGTTCAGAAATTATTTCTCAGGGCACCTGGGTGGCTCAGTTGGTTAAGCGTCTGACTTCGGCTCAGGTCATGATCTCATGGTTCCTGAGTTTGAGCCCCACATCAGGCTCTGAGCTGACAGCCCGGAGCCTGGAGCCTGCTTTGGATTCTGTGTCTCCCTCTCCCTCTGCCCCTCCCCCGCTCATGCTCTGTCTCTGTCTCTCAAAAATAAATAAATGTTAAAAAAATTTTTTAATTTAAAATTTAAAAATTAAAAAAAATTTAACATTTATTTATGAGAGAAATTTAAAATTAAAAAAAAATTTTTTTACATTTATTTATTTTTGAGAGACAGAGAGAGACAGAACATGAGCAGGGGAGGGGCAGAGAGAGAGCGAGACACAGAATCCGAAGCAGGCTCCCGGCTCTGAACTGTCAGTACAGAGCCTGACCAGGGCTTGAACTCACAGACCGTGAGATCATGACCTGAGCCGAAGTCGGACGCTCAACCCACTGAGCCACCCAGGCACCCCTAAAACAAAAATTTTTTTTTAAAGAAATTATTTCTCTTACTTCCTGTAATTTTTTTTTTTCTAAACACCTTTTAGAATTATTTTTCCAGCCATCTAAGGAACTCAATTCAAAACCTTTTTTGGGTGGATGGGGGATGGGTGAAATAGGTGATGGGATTCAAGAATGTGCTTGTCCTGACATGTACTTGGTGACATAAGGAAGCATTGAATCGTTTTATTGTACACCTGAAGCTAATATTATACTGTATGTTAACTAACTGGAATTTACATAAAAGCTTAAAAAGGAAACCCTTTTTCCTGAGTACTTATGTGGCAAAAACTGTCATGCATTTTGACTGTATCCCTTTCTAATAGGGTTTTCTATCAAAGGACTTTTCTAACCACACGTATGAGCCTCATCAGAGAGCATTTGCTGAGAAACTGAGGGGTTGCTAGAACGCTCCAAACAGCACATTTGGTGGAACCAGGATCGGCATGTGGCTGTCTGTATGTTTAAAACCTGGAAGGTAGGCTCTTGAACATACACAATGTTTTCCTTCTTTGGTGACCGGGAAATCGAGGGGAAGGCCTTGCTTGGTGTCGCCCCTACGTCTACGAAAAGTAGTTCGGTTCCCCTCTCCCTCGTCCTTAATTACACTGTAGCGCAAGTGAGCTCCCGTAAGACTCTAACTGATGGCAAAATTCCTGCTGACCACACCCTGGGTGAGACCGCCGTGGCTTGGGAGCCCTAAGCCTGTAGTTCACGCTCCCACAGAGCCATGCGGCCTGCCTGAGCTCCAACCACTAGCTCACGGCGCCCAAAATATGAAAAGAAAATAAGGAGCAGAAGGGAGTTGTCCTTGTGGGACAAGAATGTCAGCTGGCACCGGTTCATCACATTTTTCCAGCTATTTTGACATGTGTTATATAAGGGAACTGATTCCAAGACAAAACAAAAAACTGAAAGCCTCCTTCCTACAGAAGTGCAGGCAGAGCAAATGAGATCTGACTTTTCCTTTGAACTTTTTATTTACGTCGGGGGGGGGGGTTTGTCAAAGCAATCGTGTTTTTTTGTCTGCAAAGCCCCAAATCTAGCATGGTATTCCCCTTACTTACTATCTAGTGCTCGTTTTTATGTGTGCAAGCTTCTGTGCATTTCAAATACGTTTTCAACTTGCTGAAAATACTTATGAATCACACACACACATGCATGCGTACAATAAATCACTTTCACGGGACCAACCAAATCTGGCTTTTTTTTTTTTTTTTTTTTTGGTAGCTCGCGGTGGTTCAAACTCTCAAGGCCGTGGCCTGGTGTTGAGCTTCAACTTGATGTTCGCAAAATTGGTGGGTCAAAGCTGCAGGTTCTGTTTACAGGCCTTTGACCAGATACATCTAGATTTAGTCCTGAGCGACGTGGCCGGAATGACTTCTGTCTCACCCCCATTTCCATCGGGACCGATGGAGAAAATGCACTTGCCCGGTGCAGAAATAACAAAGGTGACATTGATCTGGTGATTGTTGGCGGTGTGGCTATGGTGCAAAAGCACCACCAAAATGCTGATGGATCCCAAATGACCCTTGCATTTCTGACTTCTGTCCCGGGCTCCGGGGGCCAGACGTGTCGTTTCTACTCAAGTATCTGATGGTTTGCGACATAACATGTCTGAAAAAGAACTCCCAACTCTACACCCCTGAAACTTGCCAGCCCCAACCCCTCAGTTAACAACTTCATTACTCACCTCGTTGGGCATTCTGAGACTTTTGACTCATATGTACGTGGTCTGTAGACACAACACATTTAAGGCGCGGAATAGCTCCGTTCCCGCAAAATACACCCCTGTGCATTTTAGTTAGTTGGACCTTCCTCCGGCCCCTGGAAACCACCGATCCATTTGCCGTCTCTCTGGTTTTCCAGAACATTATGTAAACAGTTTGTCTTCTTTCTGGTTCTCCCACTTACCCTAATGTGTTTGAGACTCACTCATGTTGGAGTGTGCCTCAATAACTCATCCCTTCTTATTACTGAGTAGTATTCCCTGTGATGCACTCTCCACCGCTGGTATATCCATTCACCCACCAAAGGACATTTAGGTTGTTTTCAGTTCTGGGGGACGATTAACTGGCGCTGTTACGAACATTCATTTATCCTTTTTGGGTAAACATGAGTGGCGCTGCAGAGTTGTATGGTAGGTAGGTTTTTAACTTTATAAAAACTGCCAAATTGTTTTCCGGGGTGGTGGTTCCATTTTATGCTTCCACCAGCACTGTGTGAGGGCTCCAGTTTCTTTGATTTTTTTTTTAAATAAAAATAAAGTGTGTGATGATATCCGCGGTGGTTTCAAGGCTCATTTCCTTAATGGCTAATGATGCCAGACATCTTTTGGGGTCTTTTTTGCCATTCATATATGCTTCAGTGAAGAGTCCAAGATCATTTGCTATTTTCCTGTTGGATTGTTGGTTTTCTGACTGTTGAGTTTAGAAGTGTCGTTAGGGGCGCCTGGGTGGCGCAGTCGGTTAAGCGTCCGACTTCAGCCAGGTCACAATCTCGCGGTCCGTGAGTTCGAGCCCCGCATCAGGCTCTGGGCTGATGGCTCAGAGCCTGGAGCCTGTTTCCGATTCTGTGTCTCCCTCTCTCTCTGCTCCTCCCCCGTTCATGCTCTGTCTCTCTCTGTCCCCAAAATAAATAAACGTTGAAAAAAAATTAAAAAAAAAAAAAATAGAAGTGTCGTGTGTGTGTGTGCGCGTAGGGTGGGTATGTCTTTTTTGGGGTGGGGGATATGTGGTTTGCGAATATTTTCTCCCTATCTCTATCTTGCCTTCTAAAAAAATATTTCATTTTATTTATTTATCTTTTAAATATTTATTTCTGAGAAAGAGAGAGAGAGAGAGAATGAGCGGGGGTGGGGCAGAGAGAGAGGGGGACAAAGGATCCTAAGCAGGCTCCACGTTGACAGCAGCAAGCCCGACACGGGGCTCGAACTCACGAACCACGAGATCATGACCTGAGCCAAAGTCGGACGCTTAATCGACTGAGCCACCCAGGCGCCCCAAAAATATTTTATTTTTTAGAACTGTTTCAGGTTCATAGCAAAATTGAATAGAAGGTACACAGATTTGCTATGTATCGCCTGTGCCCACACACCCACACAACCTCCCCCACTATCAACATCCTCCACTAAAGTAGAACACCTGTTACGAGTGATGAACCTATATATCATTGTCATCCAAAGTCCATAGTTAGCATTAGGGTTCATTCCTGGTGTTGTACATATTGTGGGATTTGACAAGCATATAATGGCATGTATCCACCATTATAGTATCATACAGAATAGTTTTACTGCCTTTAAAATCCTCTGTGCCCCTCCCCCTGCCCCTGACTGCCACTGACCTTTCACTGTCTCCATAGCTCTGCCTTTTCCAGAAGGTCGTATAGTTGGAATCACACAGTATGTAGCCTTTTCAGACTGGCTTCTTTCACTTAGTGATATGCATTTCAGGTTCCTTCCTGTTTTTCATGGCTTGATGGTTCATTTCTTTCTAGCACTGAATGGCAGTTCATTGTCTGGATGGACCACAGTTTACTTATCCACTCATCCACCCACTGAAGGCCATCTTGGTTGCTTCTAAGTTTTGGCAATTTTGAATAAAGCTGCTATAAACATCCATGTGCACGTTTTTGTGTGGACATAAGTCTTCAACTCTTTTGGGTAAATTCCAGGGAGCATGATCCCTGCATCATACAGTAAACGGTAAGAGTAGGTTTAGTTTCGTAAGAGCCCACACTGTTTTCCAGAGTGGCCGCACCATGTTGCATTCCCACCAGCAGTGAAGGAGAGTTCCTGTTGCTCCACATCCTTGCCAGCATTTGGTGGTGTCAGTGTTCTAGATTTTGGCCATTTTAATAGGTGTGTAATAGAGTTTTAACTTGCATTTCCCTCATGACATGTGGCACGGAGCATCTTTTCTGGTGCTTTTTTTTGCCATCTGTATCTCTTTTTTTAGAGATGTGTCTGTTAAGGCCTTTGGCCCATGTTTCAGTGAGGTCGTTCATTTTCTTATCATTGAATTTTAAGAGTAATAGTTTGGATAACAGTGCTCTATCAGAATATCTTTTGCAAATACTTTCTCCCAGACTGTGGCTTGTCTTCTCTTTCTCTTGACATTGTCTTTCACGGAGCAGA
Source organism: Herpailurus yagouaroundi (assembly GCF_014898765.1). NCBI lineage: Eukaryota > Metazoa > Chordata > Mammalia > Carnivora > Felidae > Herpailurus > Herpailurus yagouaroundi. The sequence continues at coordinate 12,559,743 of NW_024412436.1, forward strand.
AGGCAGAAGTTGTTGTTGCTGTTTTGTTGTTTGGTGGGCAAACAACATAAATTTATATTGTAAAGTTCTGGAAGCTGAGAAGGTTAAGATCAAGACACTGGCACATCTGGTGTCTGGAGATGTCTGCCTCCTGGTTCATAGATGGTTGTCTCCTTGCTGTATCCTTACATGGCAGAAGGGGCAGGAGAGCTCTCTAGGATCTCTTTTTTTCAAGGGCATTAACTTGACTCACGATACTCCAGTCTCATGACCTAATTACCTCCCAAAGTTACCACCTCCTACTACCTACCACCAGGGGTTATGATTTCTACATATGAATTTTAGATGGACACATTTAGTCCATGGCACTTGTGTAAATGAAATCCACAAGACTCACTTGAGTGGGCAGTTTTAATTTTCTTCCTGACCTGACCAAATCTTTCTAAAAATTGCCCAAAGCTTCGTGGCCTCTTGTTACTGGAAGTGCTGGTGACAGGTGCAGTGGCTGAATGAGGGACTGCATGATGAGAGAGGAGAATCGCGTTCATGGTAATCCACAAGGGAGGGGGAATCCCAGTCCAGAGCTTGTTAGAAATGCCCAGTCTGAGGCCCCACAGGAGACACGCCGAATCAGAATCTGCATCTTAACAAGATCCCCAAGTCACTAATACAGACATTAAAATTTGGTAAGCACTGCTCCAAACTCAGAACACATTTCCATGAATATCACACATTACAACTGCCATCTGCTAACAAAGAAGAAAGATGACAGAAGTCATTAACATAGTTCTTAAACTTTTGTTATCAAGATTAACCACGTGTCCATTTCTACCAAAATGGCCTGCTTTCCCTGAGTCTGTTTATTGCGCATCAGTAAATCACAGGCTTTTTTTTTTTTTCCTTCCACATGCTTCATGGTTGTCAGAATGAACAGTCAGTCAATTCTTTCAGCCACTGATGTCTGTTCAGGCTGACATTGGAATATGTTGGTGTCCTTCTTCACCAATGGCCGGTGGACAGCCACAACACTGGACAGCCATTGGTTTTGCATACCCAGACTCCCATTTCCTTCTCAGTTCATAACAACACCTATTTTGTCAGAGATTTGCAGGTTGGTGGGGCTTTCAGTAAAGGTCCTCTCCCCCACAATGGCCGGGAGTTGGGCATGTGGACAAAGCAAGGTCAATTGGATATACAGAGCAGAAGTTTTTCATTTTGATGAAGACCAGCTTATTAATTCTTTTTTCATGGATCGTGCCTTTGGTACTGTATGTAAAAAGTCATTGCCATATCCAAGGTCATCTAGGTTTTCTCCTGTATCGTCTTCCAGGAATTTTATAGTTTTGCGTTTTACTTTTAGGTCTGTGACCCATTTTGAGTGAAGTTTTGTGAAGCGTGTAAGGGCTGTGTCTGTATTCATTACTTTGCACGTGGATGTGTAGTAGTTCCAGTACTATTTGTTGAAAAGACTATTCTCCATTGTATTTCCCTTGGTCCTTTGTCAAAGGTAAGTTGACTGTATAGGGGTGCCCGGGTGGCTCAGTCGGTTGAGCGTCCGACTTCGGCTCAGGTTGTGATCTCACCGTTCATGGGTTAGAGACCCCTGTCGAGCTCTGTGCTGACAGCTCAGAGCCTGGAGCCTGCTTCGGATTTGTGTCTCCCTCTCTCTCTGCACAATCCCTACTCGTGCTCTGTCTCTTAAAAATGACTAATGTTAAAAAAGTTTTTTTATAAAGGTAAGTTGACTATATACAGTGTATATATGTGGGTCTATTTCTGGGCCTTCTGTTCTATGGATCTATTTGCCTACTCTTTTGTCATCAATACCACACTGTCTTGATCGCTGAAGCTCTGTAGTAAGTATTGAAGTTGGGAAGTGTCAGTCCTCCAATTTTGTTCGTCTCCTTCAGTATGGTGTCAGCCATTTCTGGTATTTTGCCCTCTGCCTAAACTTTAGAGTCTGTTTGTTGATGTCTACAAAATAGCTTGTTCAGATTTTGATTGGGATTACATTGAATTTGAAAAGCAAGTTGGGAAGAGCTAATATCTTGAATGTTCTAATCCATGAACATGGAATATCTCTTCACTTATTTAGTTCTTTGATATCTTATAGATTTTTTTTTTTTATTTTGAAGTTTTCCTTATATAGATCTTGCTCATATTTTGTTAGGTCTATACCTAAGTATTTCGTTTGTTGGGGTGCTAAAGTAAATGGTATTGTGTCTTTAATTTCGAATTCCACTTGTTCATGGCTGGTATATAGGAAAGCGACCAACTTTTGTATATTCACTTTATATCCTGCAAACTTGCTAGAATCACTTATTTGTTCCAGGAGTTCTTTGGTTGATTCTTTTGGATTTTCTACATTAGACAATCATGCCACCTACAAACAAAGATAGTTTAATGTCTTCCTTCCCGATGGGTTCACATTTTATTTCCTTTTCTTGTCTTAGTGCAGTAGCTAGTACTTCTAGTACAATGTTTAAAAGGGGTAGTGAGAGGAGACATTTTTTTCCTGGCTCTTGATCTTAACAGAAAAGCTTTCAGCTTTTTATCCTAAGTCTGATGCTATCTGTAGGTTGTTTGTAGATGTTCCTTATCAAGTTGAAGAAGTTCCCCTCTATTCTTAACTTACAGAGAGTTTTTATTATGAATGCGTATTGGATTTTGTCAAATGCCTTTTTTTTTTTTGCATCTATTGATATGATCACAGGATTTTTCTTCTTTAGCCTATTGACGTGATGGATTACATTAATCGATTCTCAAATGTTGAACCAGTTTTACATACCTAGGATAAATCCCACTTGGTCATGGCATGTAATGTTTTTTATGCATTGTTGAATTATATTTGCTAATATCTTGTTGAGGATTTTAAAATCTATGTTCATGAGAGATATTGGTCTATAGGTTTCTTTTGTTGTAATGTCTTTGTCTGGTTTTGGTCTGGGTGGTTCAGTCGGTTAAGCGTCCGGCTTTGGCTCAGGTCATGATCTCATGGTTAGAGGGTTTGAGCCCTGTGTTGGGCTCTTTCCTGACAGCTCAGAACCTGGAGCCTGCTTTGAATTCTGTGTCACCCTCTGTCTCTGCCCTTGCCCCACTCATGCTCGCTCTCTCTCTCTCTCTCTCTCTCTCTCAAAAATAGACACTAAAAAAACCTTTTTTTAATATATAAATTAAAAAAACAAATTTTAACTGAGTAAATTTAAAGATCCAATTGACTTTATTCAACAATTCATGAATTGGGTATCCCACGCAGCAAGTAGATAGGAGCTCTGAGGAGCTATACAAAATGGAGGGTTTCTATAGACAGAAGGAGGACGGAATAAGACATTAAGAGTGGATTATTTCTGATAAGCTCACCACCTCCCCTCAGGGGAAGGCAGGGGGTCTTATCATGCAGATATCCTCCCTAGTGCCACCGGGAAACCCCAGACTCTGCTTTGAGATTTCACTCTTTGGGGAGGCTGAAACTGCAGTTAGGATAGGTGGGTATTAAGACTTGGTGGGGCTTAGCCCAAGTGACACCATTTGGGGCCTATTGTTTCTTCTTAACAGACCTCATAATAAGGGTTGGTTTTGTAGTTTGTTCAGCTCTCTACTTGTTGTTAGGGTAAAGTAGCAATTTCCAAACTGTGCTGGACTCGTTGTGCCCTTTTAAACCCCTAAGTAGTATTTCTTGGAGAGCAGAAATTCTTAATTTTAATGAGGTCCAGTTTTCAACATTTGCTTTTAGGGATCAAGATTTTGTGTGCTATCACTAAGAAAGCTATGCTTAACTCAAGGTCACCAAGATTTTCATCTGTTTTCTTCTGGCAGAGTGGTCTTTTTAAGGTGTAAATCAGATCACACTACTACCTTGCTTAAAACCCTCCAAGGGTGTTCTTCATATTGAGAATAAAAATCTGAACTCTGAATCCTGATCTACAAAGCCCTGCATGGTCTTGCCTTAGGCTTCTTTGACCTCTGCCTCCTACCCCTTTCTCCCTCATTCTCTCTGCTCCAGCCACATTTCCTTTCTTGCTATCCTCCGTCCCCTCCCTGGAGCCCCTGTACTTCCTGTCACCTCTATCTGGATTACTCCTCATGTAACAGGGGCCCAGGGGGCAAGAGCACCTGCTCAGGGGGTCCCAAACAGAACAGGTTCGGCAATTTGCCCCTGACAAGATCCAAAGGCAGAGAGAGACGGAGGGCGGTGAAACAAGAAAGGAATTTATTTCAGTGAGGCCAATGCCAGGAAGACAGGGGACTAGCGTCTCAGAGGTGGTCTCCAAAGTGCCCCCAATACATCTAGCTTTCTATAAGGAAAGAGTGGGACAAAGGTCAGTGGGTTCTTGCAGATGAGCTGGAAAGGTTAGGATGATTATTGTCTTTGCGTCAGTCACTCGGGGTCTGGCTGGCTCAGGGCGGTCCCCATTGCTTGAGGGGGTAGTTTCAGTTCCCATCAAGGGGTGCTTTGCCTGCAGGGTCTTTTGCCTGAGTTAAGAGATAAGCTGGGAAGAAGAATTTAATCAATTAGAAGGTACAGACTGAGGTCAAAATGGAGGTAGTTGGCGTCCTCTTTCATTCTTTGAGATCTTTATGTGGCTCACTTCTCAACCCTTAGGACTCTGCTCACACACCACCTCCTTGGGGAGGCTCCCTTCCACCAGCCTGTGTAAAATAGGACCTCTTCTTTACTTGCGATCCTGTTCTCTCTCTTTACTTTCTTCAGAGCATTTATCACTATCTGGAGTTACTTCATCTATTTGTCTGATTTATTTATTTGAAGTATGCTTCGTACATTTGTTTTCTTGCTTTTTTATGCCCCTAAAATGGAAGTTCTTTAAAGGCAAGGGAGGGGTATTCTGTTTTGTTTACTGCTCTATTTCCTGGGTCAAGAACAACATCTGGCACAGAACATTTGCTCCTAGGTTGAAAAAAAAAAATGAGGGGCGCTTGGGTGGCTCAGTCGGTTAAGCGCCTGGCTTCAGCTCAGGTCATGATCTCACAGTTCATGAGTTCGAGCCCCATGTTGCACTCTGCACTGACAGCTCAGAGCCTGGAGCCTGCTTTGGATTCCGTGTCTCCCTCTCTCTCTGGCCCTCCCCCACTCATGCTCTGTCTCTCTCTCTCAGAAATAAATAAACATTAATTTTTTTTTTAAATGAATTACAGATTACTGAAGACTTTTTCTAATATACAGGGAAACTCAAACTATGAACCTTGGCATAAGGGAGAGAATAAAGTTAGGACCAAGCGGGGCTTGTTCTGAAGCAAAAGAAGAATAGAAATTTTCAGTGGAGCTCTGGAAGGAGGAAGTCTGTGGAGCAGGGACAACACAGCCAATTCCAAAGAATGATGACTCATGCTTGATTCCCTCATGTAAGCGGTGTCCAAGAAGAGACTTTCAGCACTTGAAGCCCTCTGCCTCCCCTCAGGGCAAAATTTCTCTCGGGACCTTGTGCATAGCATAGTTTGAGCGACCCTTCTGAGCTCCAATATTTTATTGCCTCCAGCTTAATTTTTGGCAGGGACAATATCTTTTGATTTATAATTAAAGTTTCAATTAGTATTAGCATAAGAATAGACAGATAGCTCGATGGATAAAACTGAGGGTCCATATATAAACCCTTACATCTACGGTCAGTTGATTTCCCAAGAGTACGAAGACAGTCTTTTCAACAAATGGTGCTGGGACAACTGGACATTCACGTACAAGAGAAAGAGTTGGACCCCTATCTCAAACCATCCACAGAATGGATCATATCAAAATGATACAGCTTTTAGAAGAAAGTGGTAAATTTGGGCGCCTGGGTGGCTCAGGTTAAGCGTCCAACTTCCACCCCGGTCCTCATCTCGTGGTTCATGAGTTCAAGCCCCGCGTTGGGTTCTGTGCTGCCAGCTCAGAGTCTGGAGCCTGCTTCAGATTCTGTGTCTCCCTCTCCGCCCTTCCCCCACTCGTGCTTACTCTCTCTCTCTCTCTCAAAAATAAACAAGCATTAAAAAAATTGAGAAAAAAGGAAGAATAAAGTGGGAAATCTTTATGGGCATGGGTTAGCTGGTGGTTTCTTAGCTATGACACAGACACATAAGCGGCAAAAGAAACAAATATAAATTCTACTTTATCAAAATTAAAAACTTTTGTGCTTCACAGGACCACCAGGAAAGTAGACGTCTTCCAGGACTTCACCAGGAAAGTAGAAAGCTAACCCATTGAGTGGGAGAAAAATTTTGTAAATCATATATCTGATAAGAAACTTATTTCCAGAATACATAAAGAACTCTTGGAACTCAACACGAGACAAATAATGCAATTTGAAAACGGGCAAATGACTTGAATAGATGTTTCTCCCAAGAAGATACACAAACGGCCGATGCACGTGAAAAAAAAAAATGCCCAGGATGGCTCTCGCCAAAAACAAGGACGATGGCAAGTGTCTGTGATGGTACGGAGAAATTGGAACCCTCGTATGCTGTTGGTGGGAGATAAAATAGCGTAGCCACTCTGGAAAATGGTTTCGCAGTTCTCGAAAGGTCGCCATATAGCCCAGCTGTTCCACTCCTCGGTATACACCCAAGAGAAAGTGCGGTCTCACACAAAAACCTATACACGAATATTTAAACTAGCCCTTTTTATCAGAGTCAAACTGTGAAACACCTCAAGTGGTTATCAGCTGATGAATAAACGATTGTGGTAACATCTGTACAGTGGAATACTATGTGAACATACAGGGGGAATGATACAGCGCCTCAGTTGGTTAGGCGTCCGACTCCGGCTCAGGTTATGATCTCATGGGTTGGGGCTCTGTGCCGACAACAACTTGGAGCCCGGGGCTGTTTTGGATTCTGAATCTCCCTCTCTGCCTGCCCCTCCCCTGCTCATGCTCTCTCTCTCTCTCTCTCTCTCTCTCTCTGTCTCTCTCTTTTCTCAAAAATAAATATTAAAAAGAATAAAATAAATAAAATAAAATCCTGGGTTTTTTTTTTTTTTGTAAGTCTATTTTTATTTATTTTGAGAGAGAGAGATTGAGAGCAAGCAGAGGAGGGACAGAGAGAGAGGGAGACAGAATCCCAAGCAGGCTCTGCACTGCCAGCACAGAGCCCGATGTGGGGCTCGATCTCATGAACCACGAGATCATGACCTGAGCCAAAGTCAAGAGTCGAATGCTTACCCGACTGAGCTCCCCGGGCACCCCTAAAATCACGTTTTGAAATTTGTGTTCTATTACAGAGATCTTCAATAACAAACGAGCAGTCGCCTTCCTCAAAGAGTTTGAGAATGTTGTAGGGAGAAAAAACTGCCTTTGAAAGTTTACAGAACCTCTCCCACTTAAAAAAAAAAGGGGTTGTTAGAATAAGAATTATAACGCAGACATTGAAATAAGTTAAGGTATTTTGGTTGTTAGCATTCATCGAGTTGTTTCTTCACTCCCTTTCCTGCTTTTTCTCCCTGCAAATCCCGCTGCACTTGGGGGACTGGACTTTATTACCTTTAATTATGCACAGCCTAGAAGCAGATGCTATCCACGGAGGTATTTTGTCTTATGCAGCAACTCATGTGGGAATAAACCACAGCAGATGACATGTGCCAATGCTGCCTTCCTGAAGATCAGGTGACCAGCTTGCTTATCAACAAGCGTCATTTCCAGGAGACTAGCTCATTAGAGTGTTGACATAGCATCATCTGGGATGAAGCAAAAAAAGTGGGTCCTTGTGCCCCAGCCGAGGCTCCAACACAGATTGGCTGCATGACCCTGGCCAGGTCATTGTCGTGTTCCTGGTTCAGTCTCATCATTGATATCTGTAAAACTAAGTGGTTGGATAGGAATTGATGATTCTGGGACTTACCTGGGGGTTCTTGTTAAATATATAAATTCCAGGCTCTACCCCAGGGCCTCTAGCTCTATGATTCCATCTTTCTTTCTTCCTTCCTTTCTTCCCTTCTAATGTTTATTTGCTTTTGAGAGACAGAGCATGTGCTGGGGAGAGGCAGAGGGAAGGGAGACACAGAATCTGAAACAGGATCCAGTCTCTGAGCTGTCAGCACAGAGCCTGACGCGGGGCTCGAACCCACGAACCGTGAGATCATGATCTGAGCCGAAGTCAAACACTTAACCAACTGAGCCACCCAGGCGCCCCCCGAGTTCCATCTTTCTAGTACTGGTTTACAGCGAGGGGGCCCACGCCCGAGAAAACTGGAGATTCCTCTGATGCCCACCCCATTCCTAGGCTAGTCACTCATACGTGCGTAGCGCAGCCCGGTCTCAGAGGAAGAAACAAAATAGTGGCTCTTCCGTGTCTATGTCTCCGGACACGGCCCTCTGGGGACACAGGCACTGGGGCGTGGAGGAGTGCAAAGCACCGAGGAATGTATTCTACATGATGGCGTCGTGCTTTGAACAAACCCCAGTGATGTCATTCGGTATTCTTCTTCCAAAGAGAACGCTGTTCTTTGGGTATTTCGCCCCATTTAGGTGCCACTCATTAGGGTCTCCCGGGAGCTCTGTTCAGAATAGCATCTTTAAGGACTCTCTCGAGTGCCACGATACCACTAAAATAGGCATCATTCCCACTCTATCTAAGCTGTCGGTCAGGGCGGACAAACATGTCGAAGGGCAGACAAACAGAGCTGCAAACACAGGGAAGCATAAACAGAGACCTTACCCAGCAAATAAATGTAGTTTGAAATATTGACATTCTGAACAGGGATTAGTGCTTGCCCTTATGTTCTGGGTTGAGATGGTTGGAGCCGGTCCAGGGGTACCCGATTCACTGCCCTACGCAAGCAGAGATTAGATTATTTCCTCCTAGCCGCTCACCCTCTGTCCAAATTTGGGATTGTATTTTATTTTATTTATTTATTTTTTGAATGTTTGTTTATTCTGAGAGACAGAGAGGAGCGACAGAACATGAGGTGGGAGGGGCAGAGGGAGAGGGAGACACAGAATCCCAAGCAGGCTCCAGGCTCCGAGCTGTCAGCCCAGAGCCCGACGCGGGGCTCGAACCGACAAACTGTGAGGTCATGACCTGCGCCGAAGTCGGGGGCTTAACCCACTGAGCCCCCCCAGGAGCCCCCAACTTTGGGATTTTACCTGTACTCATAAGCGTTTATTAAATTTGCTCTTTTTTCTAAGAGTTACACACGGGGGCTGCAAAAAATTAGATACCTTCCTGCCTTTTGGAGGCTTGGCAATGACAAAAATTAGGCAAATGCCATAAGAATGTTTCACCAGGAAAGTAAAGGGAACCTTTCTTACGAATCGAAAAGATCCAAACTCCAAATGAGCATGTAACTGTTTGGATCACTATCTACAACCAGCCTGGCCTCCAAGCCTTATCCAGGATTAGTGACAAGCCCAAACAAGCTCATTCCACGGGAATTGCCTTAATTGTCTTATTGTAAATTAATTGGATTTTTGTGTGTGTGGGGGGGGGTCAGATGGGTTGATCTCATTTTGACTGGAAGCCGTTTTTTTCCTTCTCCGTTCGTGGGAAGCAGCAGCACTAAACCGGCACTGCGGCTCGTATACGGACGGATAGCTAATGTTTCTTTTTTGCAGGCATTTTTAGATATGAAGGCTTCTGGATGCAACTGTCGACAGAGTCAAATGCACACCTTCCGTGAGTCTGTGCTCAACTTCTCTGACTTCGGAGGTCGTCTTTTACAAAGAGCTGGGTCTCCTGCGTCCTGGACCCTCTGAAGATCTGTTATGAAGATAGTTAACGAGCCAGGGGCAGAGTAAGTGGACCTAGAATGGTCGGAACATTTCCCAAGGATGCAAAGACTGCAACCAGCAACATCTTTATACCATCTAATTGTGCCTCGCAGCAAGACGCTGCCTACTGAAGATTGGATCCATATGTTGGCAGAACCTTTATGGACCTGTAATTTGATTTTCTGAGACGTAATTTGATTTCACTTGCTGCCTTAATTCGAGATCTGCCTTACGGCAAGCAATAGGTCGGGTCTTACCCCAGCCCTGTCCAAAAGTCTTTCATGACCCCATCCTAGCTGCATGAGACACCTTGTCTCAGAGGTCCCCAAATACCCTTTGCATTTCAATATCACTGCTATTTCCTTATTCTTTTATAGCCATGATGGTCTTGATGTGTCTGTCGCCACTGTTAGATTGAGCTTCTTGAGGATAGCAATATTAAAATGTTTATTTCTCCCTTGCCTGGCACATGGCAGATGTTTAAGAAACGCTTTCTAAATAAGTGATTACGGGGGCGCCTGGGTGGCTCGGTCGGTGAAGCATCTGACTCTTGATTTGGGCTCAGGTCACGATCTAAGTCCCGGGTCCCAAATCCCCAGTCGGGCTCTGGGCTGACAGTGCAGAGCCTCTTCTCTCCCTCTCTCTGCCCCTCCCCTGCTCACATGCTCTCTCTCTCTCTCTCTCTCTCTCTCTGTCTCAAAATAAAATAAACTTTAAAAGTATATAAATAAGTGATTGCACACACGGGGACACGTATGTCTGAATGAACAAGGATCAGGATGCATACAAGAACACAGGGATAAATACATCCCAGCACAGTGGGATTTAGCCATTCTTGGTGCTAAAAATCCCCTCCCATGAGAGGCAATCAATTATTGGCTGTGGCCATCGGAAGTGATTTAGATCCCATAGCAGCTAAGATGGTGAGAAGGTGAGATTCTGTGTCACTGATTCTATCTTTTGAAGGTGAGTTCTGGAGAAGGCGGGGCCGAGGGAAGGTAAGTTAGGACGTAGAGGCAAGTTGAGGGCTTGTCACAACAAGCCCGTGACCCGGTGGAGCTGAAAAATGGGGCAGCAGTCTGTGGGGACAAGGGGGAGGGGAGAGGGCCTGGGAGTTGGGGAACCTTCTAGATTAGAGACTTTTGGTTCCCAGGCATGTGTCATGTCATTGGAAAGGAAGTGGTTAAGGGCTGGGACCTCTGGCATTGGTCTGGAGGCACCAACGGGGCCGTGGGCTGTCACAACTGTAAGCAGGGGACACAGAGCCCTGACCCTTCTGCGGCTCTCTCAGCCAGGAGGAGGACCAGGGCCCGCCGTCACCTGCCACGTTCAACGTGACAGTTTCAATTCTCCGGATTCCACGAGAAAGGAATTTCTAAATCCTGAAAATTATTCCCTACTTGATTTATTTTCTAATGCTGAACACACACACACACACACACACACACACACACACACGAGTTCCTAAAGGCTCCCTGCTTACAAGCGAAACAGTGATTCTGACACTGAAAAGGACCCCAAAGAGCAGATAGTTGACCCTGAGCACCCCCTGCATATGTTATGGTCAAATCAGACCGGAGAAGGAAGAATGAGGTTTATTTCTTGAAAAGGAGTTGGTTCCAGTGAGTGAAAATAACTCCCACGGGAGTCCCACGAAAAAGGCAGGGATTTGAGCCACAAAGTAAATTATCAGGACAAGTTACAGCAGAGCAGAATGATCGGGCCTCCGCGGGGCCTGCCTGCGCACGGTCAAGGTATAATTTAACACAGACCAACGTGTGTCTTCTCACTACGGAGTAGGTCGTTGTCTTTGCCCGATGATTGTCTGCATTTCTGTTTTAGATAAAAACTGGGAGCTTTGCTTGGCTTCCGCTGTAGCCGGTTCAGAGCCAGGGGGCCGCCACGGTGGCTGATGGGTCATTCTCAGACCCCGCCGACCTCAGATCTTGAATCATTCCTGCCACTTTTACTGGTAAATATCTCACCCCCTATGTGTTTCCGGGCATTGGGTGATGGGGCTGGCTCTCTGTGCCATTAGTGAACGCCGTTCAGAAGAAACCGCGCTGGGTTTGCTGCGGGGAAGCTTGCTGTGACGCAGGCAAGATGGTCTTATTTCCTCACATTTTGAATGCCAAGGCTGGGGTTGGTAAAAAGAGGATTATGCCAGACCAATGTTATTTCCTTCTACGCTAAAGGGGCAGGATATATGGTGGTGGGTGGCGGAGACTGGAGGGTGGGGGAAGGAGGTAGCTTCTGTGGATGTGAATAAGGCAGTTGACCCTATGTCACATGAACCCCTAAGCCAGAAGCTGGGACACTGGTAACACTACTATTAGCGAATTGAAAATTCCTAAACAATGATTATCGGTGACTCCTTATCGACTCCTCAGGGGTTAGCTCTTTATCAGTAATTCAGACAAAGATATCGAAAGCATTCACCACATTTGGAGAGGGCCGCCATCTGCGGGGAGGGGAAGGCTATCAACTTGAATATTAGGAACAGAATGCAGCCTGACTTTGAAAATTCAGAAACGTTGTCTATTAAAGCCAAAATTTGCTCTTAGTCTCAACAGAGACAAATGCGTGTCAAAATCTTTAGGAGTCGGGACTATGGGCTCAAGGGGGCGTAAGACCAAAGAGTCTTACACAGGAGAAAATGCTCCCACGTCAGACCCTAAGCGAAGTGAGTCAGCAATGCCGTATCCTAATTAAACCGATTCATTGTGATCAAGGATACGTTAAAGGGAACATACCACGCAAAGACAAGAAATCATCTCTTCGTGGTGTTTAGCATTACTAGGACTGGGACTTGGTTTGTTATGAGCCCACTTTACAACGGGCAACGTTCCAGAGAAGTCGGCTAATGGCGATGGGAGAAATGACAAACAGAAGGAAGAGGAAAGCCGTAGCTCTTCACGAGGGACATGCCACCAGGGCCCCGCCCTCGGTGTCGGATCGTCAGTGTTATTTTCAAGTCTCTTCTGCAGGGTCAGATTTTACAACTCTGGAGCTCAGCTTTACTGAAAAATGAAAAAATAGGTAAGCTGATGGGCTAAAATTAGCCCCTAATTATTTGCGAAGCGCTTCTCTATCAGGTTCTCCTCGAGCCTGTCCTACTTTTCTTTGTCCCTGACGTTAGAGACCATTTATCTTTTTTAAACAACCTCGGAATCACAGTAGCACATCCTTGGCCTAAAATTCAGACTTCTGTTGTACTGATTCTGGTCAATTACTGCTCTTTACTAAAACGCTAACCCATAAATAAGAGCGGTCAGCAAACCCGAGGTTCTCAACATTTCTGGCAATTAGATGCTCCCAGAATCGCCGAGTGTGACAGCAGTGTTGGCCGCACCCGAGCTGGTCTGGGTGAGGGCTGGCTCCTCAGGTCTGCTTAGTGCCCTGTACTTCCCTCCATCACACAATTCATTACACTTTCTTTTTTAAATATTTGTACTTACTTTTTAAAAGTAAGCTCTACACCCAACACAGGGCTCGAACTCACAACCCCAAGATCAAGAGTCACACGCTCCAACTGAGCCAGCCAGGCGTCCCTATTTATCACACTTTCATTCATGTATGTTTTTCTTTTTTTTTTTTATTTTTTTTAAAAAAATTTATTTTTGAGAGAGAGACAGAGTGCGAGCAGGGGAGGGGCAGAGGGAGAGGGAGACACAGAATCCGAAGCAGGCTCCAGGCTCCGAGCTGTCAGCCCAGAGCCCAATGTGGGGCTCGAACCCACGAACCACGAGATCATGACCTGAGCCGAAGTAGTACACTTAACTGACTGAGCCACCCAGGCGCCCCTATTTATTTTTTAAAGCCTTCTATTGAAGTATAACTTACATTAGAAACGTGTACAGGGGCACCTGGGTAGCTCAGTTGGTTAAGCGTCCGACTTCGGCTCAGGTCATGACCACACGGTTCGCGAGTTTGAGCCCCGCGTCGGGCTCTGTGCTGACACCTAGGAGCCTGGAGCCTGCTTCAGGTTCTGTGTCTCCCTCTCTCTCTGCCCCTCCCCTGCTCACACTCTGTTTGTCTCTCTTTCTCAAAAATATATAAACATTTAAAAAAAAAAAGAAATGTGTACAAATCCTCAGAGTTTAATATATTTCCCAAAACTAAACACACTTGTGTCATCAGCCCCCAGATGAAGAATTAGAACGTGCCCCATCCAGTCACTACCCATCCCCAAAGGTGGATGGAATCCAATCTCTTACGTTTTTGCTTTACCAAGAGTACTCCACTGAACGTACCTGGACATGTCCCTTGGCTGGTGTGCACGTGAATTTCTCTAGAATAGATACCTAGACCCATCCTGATTTTAGAGGCGGCTGGCGCTCCATAGAAACACCAGTGTTTTCTATCTCTTTTAGAACAGTAGAATTTGGCCTTTGGATGGCTTTTCTCTGGCATCAGAGATGGGTGAATGGTTGATAAATGTGGCCAATAGCCTCAAGTAATTTTGCATTTTGTTGTTGTCCTCGAGCTGAAACAGAGGAACTGTGATCAGTCCTCCTTCAATGTCTGAAGTATGTTTGTCCTTTACATAAAGTCTAACTGTGGAAACTCTGACCCTATAATCTGTTGTAAAGAAGTAGGCCTGGAGTTTTGAAGGAATATCGAATATACTAGTTTGGAACATGAGCAGTATTTTCTTTTCTTTAAAAAGAAATTTTTTTTTTTAATGCTTATTATTTATTTCTGAGAGAGAGAGACAGAGTGCAAGCAGGGGAGGGGCAGAGAGAGAGGGGGACAGAGAACCCGAAGCAGGCTCCAGGCTCTGAGCTATCAGCCCAGAGCCCGACGCGGGGCTTGAACTCACGAACCAGGAGATCACGACCTGAGCTGAATTCGGACGCTTAACTGACTGAGCCACCAGGCGTCCCTAGGGTAAGAACTTTTAAGATGTTGTGTCCTGTTTGTATTAACAGCAACTAACCCAGGACTTAGCACAGTAAATACTCGGAGAATGCGTATCCTCTGATGCAGGAATGTTCTAAGAAGGTACAACGGTGACCCGGGGTAGGTGGAAAGGCCAGGATCAGGAAAGTCTTCGTAGAGGAAAAAATTTATGCCTGGTGTGGTGGGCTGGATAATGACCCCCCGAAGCTGTCTGTGTCTATGCTTAGTACGTGCAAATATATGAGGGGCAGGAGGGACTTTTGCAGATGGGATTCAGTTAAATATTTTAAGGCGGCGGAATTATCTGGAAGGGCCCAGTGTAGTCACGGGTCCTTATGGGAGAGAGGCAGGCAGGTCTGAGTCCGCAGCCAACATGGGAGAAGCAGACTCAGGTTATGCCCTTGAGCCTTGAGAAAAAAACCTGCCCTGCTGACCTCTTTGCTAGAGGACTACTGAGTCTGATTTTAGACTTCTTTTTTTTTTTTTTTTTTACGTTTTATTTATTTTTGAGAGAGAGAGTACGAGCAGAGCAGGGGAGGGGCAGAGAGAAAGGGAGACAGAATCCACAAAGCAGGCTCCAGGCTCTGAGCTGTCAGCACAGAGCCGGACATGGGGCTCAAACCCGTGCACCGTGAGATCATGACCCGAGCCGAAGTCAGATGCGTAACCGACTGAGCCACCCAGGCGCCCCTGGTTTTCGACTTCTAAGCTGTGTAACCGTAAGATCATCAATGGTATTGTTTTAAGCAGCCCGGTTTGTAGTGACTTGTTACCCCAGCGATAGGAAACCAGAACACTCGTCCGCCCCGCTCCTGTAACCCATCCTTCCTGGTGATTTCCTCACACACGTAGACACTCGTCCAGGGCTGTGCTCTCTCAGCCCTTGACTGCCTTTCTTCCAGAGAGTGCTGACCCTATGTCAGCACTGACTGCGTTCACCAGAGGCCACCCGGGACGTTGCAGGTCCTCTGCAACTTTCACTTTCAACATTTATTTCTTTTTCGGACAGAGAGAGACAGAGCATGAACGGGGGAGGGGCAGAGAGAAAGGGAGACACAGAATCGGAAACAGGCTCCAGGCTCTGAGCCATCAGCCCAGAGCCTGACGCGGGGCTTGAACTCACGGACCGCGAGATCGTGACCTGGCTGAAGTCGGACGCTCAACCGACTGCGCCACCCAGGCGCCCCTGCAACTTTCACTTTCAAGGGTCACCCTCTGACCTCCACTTCCTATTTTTCCGGCACTGACTCCAGGGCCCGATGCCTGCCATCCTCCTACCCCTCCTGGATCCTCCAACCCACGGGCCCTACCACCTGTTCACTGTCCTTCACCCCCGATGTCCTCGCTTCCGTCCTAACCCGATTTAGATTGCTTGGGCAATCACTGTAAACATTCCTTTGCCTCCCTCCTGCTTTGGCCTATTTGCTTACCAAATTCCACCCCTGCCTAATATCCGATTCTCTGCCTACACCTTGTGGGCACTTGGCCCACTGAGTGTGACCCAAGAAAACGTCCAACCATGCTGCTGGACCCAACTTCAACTCAGAACCTCTAATCTCAAGCGGTCCTAGTGCTGTCTGGCTCTCCTTCTGCACTCGCACAGTCCACGCCCCACCCCTCCGTCCCCTCTCCCCAGCTAACCACTCACTGATCCTCCCCCTCCTTCACCACCCACACTGCTTCTGATTCTGGAAACGGCAGTCAGCCAAAGACTCCCACGTGCTTAGGCCGTCGCTTCTCGCCACCTTCCTGCCCTCCTCCCCACACACGCCCTTCCTCTCCCCTCTGTGATTCCCGGTGAACTGTCTGCGCTCCTGTCATAAGCCAACCTGTCCATTCACGCACCATTTCCGTTCTCTGCTCCCGTCTTATTGAAATAGCTCCTGTGGAGGGTCAGTGATTCCAGGCTGCCAAACTCAGTGGCCAGGCCCCATCGAACTTTCCAGAAGCCCCTGAGACAATGATCACACCGTCTTTCTTGAAGCACTTTTTCTGCTGGAGTTTCTGGGACACTCTTTCTCGGACCTCCTCCTCCTGGGCTGAAGACTCTCTGGTTCCACTTGTCTCCCCGACTTCTAGTCCCTTGGAGACCCGGAGCTCAGTCCTGAGAGCTCTCTTCTCCATCTATACACCCCGCCCCTGATCTTATCGCAGGCTCCATACTGTCAGTGCAGAGCCCGGTGCGGGGCTCAAACCCACAAACCATGAGATCGTGACCCGCCGAAATCAAGAGTTGGCCGCTTGGGGCGCCTGGGTGGCGCAGTCGGTTAAGCGTCTGACTTCAGCCAGGTCACGATCTCACGGTCCGTGAGTTCGAGCCCCGCGTCGGGCTCTGGGCTGATGGCTCGGAGCCTGGAGCCTGTTTCCGATTCTGTGTCTTCCTCTCTCTCTGCCCCTCCCCCGTTCATGCTCTGTCTCTCTCTGTCCCAAAAATAAATAAACATTGAAAAAAAAACATTAAAAAAAAAAAAAAGAGTTGGCCGCTTAACTGAGCCACCCAGGCACCCCAATTTAACAGATATTTATTTATTAATGGAAGATTTGCTCTGAAATGTGAGATCCCGTCAAATGTCTGCTGCTTCTCTCCAGAGTACATGCCAAAGCTCTCAATGGCCAAAAGGCTGAAAATGGTCTGCCCCTTTGACCTGGTTTCCTGGCAGACCCCTCCCCCACGCTGCTCTCCTTGATGGCACTCAAAGAAGCCAAGCACGCCTCTACCCCCAAGACTTGTATTTGGGGTCCACTCTGCCTGGAATGCATGCTCCCCAAGCCTCATGGCTTGCTTTCTTACTTCTTTCAGGGCTCATGGAACCAGGGAGAACTTTATAAAACAGCACTTACCTGCAACCCCACCCCTCCCTTTCCCCTGTCCTCACTTTATTCTTCTTCGTGGCATTTGTTTATGCTGTAACGATATTATTGTATATTTACTTGAGGACCTGTCTATGGCCTGACTCCCTCTGCTTGAATAGAAACTCTTTGAGAGCTGGAATTTGAGTTATTTTGTTCACTGCTCTGTTGCCAATGCTTAGAATACTTTCTGGCATGTGATAGATGTTCAACAAATACTTACAGAATGAATACGTTTGCTGGATAAAATACAGGATGCCCAGTACTTTTGAATTTCAAGTAAACAAGTTAATTGTTTAGTATAAGTATATCCCATAGAATATTTGGACATACTTACACTAAAAAGTTTTTTGTTGTTTATTGGAAATTTACATGTATTTGCATATCCTATATTTTTTTAAGTTTATTTGTTTATTTTGAGAGAGAGAGAGAGTACAAGCCGGGAGGAGAGAGGGAGAGAGAGAATCCTAAGCAGGCTCCACACTGTCGGCACAGAGCCTGACTCAGGGCTCGATCCCACAAACTGTGAGATCATGATCTGAGCTGAAATCAAGACTCAGATGTTAAACTGACTGAGCCACCCAGGTGCCCCTCCTGTATTTTTTACAAAGTAAATCTGGCAATCCTACGGATAGTTGGTGAGGGTCTTGAATTCCGCAGGAAGACAAGGGGGTAAGAAAAGACATTCTGCAAAGAAGGAGTTTGCGAAGATACACAAGTGTGAGAGCAGTAGCATTCATCCAGAGAAGAATAATTGAGAAAGACCAGCCTATCCTCACCTCTGCCAGGATTGTTTTGTTGGAAAAGACACTTCCAAAGGGTCAGTTTCAACACCTGGACGGACCGTAAGTCCCATCTTTACAGATGGGTAACACTGAAAGTTTTCGGGAAATTTAGAAGACAGAATATACAAAATACAAGAACATCTTGCGGTGGGAGAAAAATGTGTTTCTGCTGTTTCAGCCTTGGGATGGCATGAAACCCTTTGCACTTACCGTCGCATTAATGCTGCTGATATTTTTAGGTCTAATTTCTCTGGGCTAAGTCTCCTCCCTCATAATGGAGGAAGTTATGTGCTGATTAGATCTTTTCACCCGAGAAAGAAACTTCTCCTTATGCAGTGATGCTGCGGTGGGGTGCCCACAGGCCCCTTCAGGACTGAGGCACTCATTCACCCGGCTGTCAGGAGTGTTGATGGCTGACTGCTCTTGTTTCAATGATCTTCTGCGAATTGCCATCAGCCAAAGGGAACCACCTTGACCACGTCAAACTCTCAACCCGGGTGGCCCACATCCCAGCCCAGAGCCCCTGGTGGGATCAGCCGAGGCCCTCCTGTGATCTGCAAAGCAATTCGTCTCCTCCCTGTCTTAGTCCTTCTTCCTTCCTCCCCTTTCCATGTTGATCCGATGACACTCCCCCCTTTAGAAATCTAACGTGTGCTAATCCCCAGCTTCCAGTCTGCTTCTTGGGGCACTCCAACCTAGGGTAGTTGGTTCCATGAATGGTCTGAAGAAGACAACTCTAAAAAGGATTTGGGGCTGGATTACCCACAGTCACAGGCCATGACACCAACACTGTAGAAGGTGGAGCAGAGGTAGTGCTTGGCACACTGTAGCCGTGCGGTTAGAACTTCCGGTGGCGGTGAACTGGGCTTCGGCGTTGGTGGAAGGCAATGTGGGGGCAATATCTCAAGTTTTGGGAAGTTCAGGGGAAGTAGTAATTATAAGAACTATAGACATGGATGGCTGCTGCTGTGGACATTGGTGCATTGGAGAAAGACAAGGAAGGCTGAGGACAATTAATCAAGGATCAGAAAACCGGCTTTCTTCGGCATCCTATAAAGAGACTCTTATCCTACAGCTGGAACACAGAAAAAGCAGAGGATGAGGCCCAGGACTTAATTACAAGAGAAAGAGAGCTGCAGGAGAGATCGAATTCACCTCTGTTACATGGGTTCTTCTCCCTCAGCTCACACTTAAGGACCATGGAGGGTTGACAGGGAAGGAAAAGGTCATGCCACGTTCACGCCTGGAGTTTGGATGCAAGACAAAAAGGGACCCACCTGCACTACTGCTGACTTGCAGCCCTGCAGGGGGAGACCCTGAAAGACAGCAAAGGAAATCCTAGCAGTTTGCAGGTCTCTGGACAGCGCACATCATCACCTACTCCTGGCGAGTAGTTTCACAGAGTGCTCAGAAGAAGACCGGGGTGGAAATACGAGAAGATTGGGGGTAAAGACATTTGTAGAAAGATGCGTTGTTGATGGACCTACGGACATGGCCCAAAGTATGAAGGGTTTTGAATCCTACTCTTAATGCCCATTAGACAACATCTACCATGGAAGAGGCACCAGAACCAAGTAGAAAGAATGACAACTGATAGATATCAGCCAGCCCATCATCGGCCACACCAGTGATGGCACAACGGGTACATGAGCAGAGCAACCATAGTGGCAAGGATGGAGGAAGCTATGCATGAGCTAAGCACATGGACTGTCACTCACCAAGGCCAGTGTAGCTACTGGAACTGCCAGATGTCCAACCTGCCAGCAAAAGAAGCCAACTCTAAGTCCCCAGTACGGTGCCACCTCTCAAGGTGATCCTTTAGCCACTTGTGGTGAGTCAATTGCACTGGACCCCTTCTACATTGGAAGGGGCAGCAATTAATTTGACGGGAATCAATACACATGGATGTGAATTTGCCTTCCCTGCC
Source organism: Herpailurus yagouaroundi (assembly GCF_014898765.1). Classification (NCBI taxonomy): domain Eukaryota; kingdom Metazoa; phylum Chordata; class Mammalia; order Carnivora; family Felidae; genus Herpailurus; species Herpailurus yagouaroundi. The sequence continues at coordinate 12,579,881 of NW_024412436.1, forward strand.
TATAGGCAGCCCCGCCCTCTGAGGGATTGCAGACTCTTTGAGAGACAAACCATATGACATCATATCAGTCCAAGGGACCCACTTCATAGCCAAAGGAGTGTGGAAGTGGACACGTGACTGTGAGGTCAACTGGACCCTCCCAGCCTGATAGAAGGGCAGAATGGGCTTTGAAGGGGCCACGGAGGCCACGGAGGCTCAGGCTTGGAGACGATAACCTGCCAGGATGGGGCATCGTCCACCAGGTTGCAGAACATACCGGAATCAGCCGCTACTATGTAGTGGCATGTCCCCAGGGGCAAGAATATATGGGTCTGGGAAACAATGTGGCAGCAGGAGTGGCTATATTTATCATCACTACGATAAATTTCTGTCCTTCCAGCTCTGGACTCTGTGGACTTGGAGGTCTTGTACCCAGAGGGAAACCACTTCCTTTAGGAGACACAGCAGTGGTTCCATTAAACGTTACACTATACCTGCTGCCCCATCACTTCAGGCTCCTTGTAAGAGGCAAGAAGGGGAAAGGAATCATCGTCCTGGGGCTGTATCATATTGGGGACCCAGCTGGGGTCACTGACTCTGATCATCAGGGGGAGGTGGGACTGCTGATATACCATGGTGCCGGGGAAAAGTATGCTTGGCACCCACATTGCTTCCGGGAGAATTTCCTCCTATTCTCTTTCCCAGCGTTGGTGGTAAATGGACAAGTTGTCGAAGTCACAGCTTGAGAAGGGCATGGCAACCAGGGTCTCAGACCCATCAGGGACGAGAGTCTAGGTCACCCTGTCAAGTAAGCCATCAACACCAACAGAGCTGCCGGCCAAGGGCGAGGGGAATATAGAATACACGGTAGAGAAGGGAAATGACACCGTTGGCACCTTAGGACCCGGAAGCTGTAGTTTCTGCTCTTGTAAATTTTCCAGAAAAAGAGCCAACCAGAATCCTGGAGGAACTGTTTGCAGAACTGAACTTCACGTAGAAAAACAACCCAACCAGCAGAAAGGGTGAGCTGTAGTTAATACTGTGATACACTGTTCAGATTTCCCTTCAGAACTGGAATACCACTTCCCCAGCTGTTTGAGAGGGTGGGCAGCTGAAGGCTCTCAGCTGAGTCACTCTCCAGAAATGCTCTTAGTCCCTTGCCCAAGCACAAACCCTCCCCGGGGCCAGTTTCCAACCAAAGGCTGATGGATGCAGGATACAAAGGTCTACCCCCTTTGCACCAAGGTGGGACGAGTGAGGCAAGGCGCTGTCCCCCCTTTGGCTACAGCCTGGCTTGTATGCACCCCAGCTCAGCTCCTTTCTCTACCTCCCTGGCTCTCCCTCGATGCTGATCCCAAGACACTCCCCAGTAAACTTCCGGTCTACAAATCTGTTTCAAAGTCTGAGTCCCAGGGGAGGTGCCCGGAGAAAACTTTGTTGCAAATGTATTACAATTTATGGCCAGGGTGAGGGCCGTAGTATGAGAAACTGAGGAAAGAGTCATTGTGATAATTCACAAAGGAAATGACGCAGAGGGACTTGGTGAATAGTCCTAATAGACAAGACGAGTTTTGCTGGCTTGAACTTTACAGATGGGGAAAGACCCCCTGTTGAGGCTGTTTCCAGAAGAGAATCAGAGCGATGGTAGGTAAAAACAGAAGGTTGGGGCAAAGAGGATTGTATGAGGCAATGTTCTGGGAGGGGACGTGTCAGAGATCTCTCGCGTGTCCGGCATCCCCTCGGCCCACTGGTTTTATCCCAGCCCTTGATGTGACTGGGGTGCGGTGGGGTTATGCGGGGCTGGCTTGCATCCTGATCGGCGAGAACGTCATCAGCTGTGTGCAGGTGCAATCTGACAGCACCTCCCCTTGTCACCTCTCTCGGTTTGTCTCACTGTCTGCCCTGTGGGACGCCTGTCGGATCCCATTCACTGGCTGTGCAAACCCGCCAGGGAGTTTCACTTCCCGGGGCAGCTCTTGACCGATGGGAGACGCCCGGGTGGACAAGTGCCGGGTGCATTTTACGCGGCCCCTTAGAGAGCTGACAGCAGGACTGAGCCTAATGACCGGCTTGGTACCACACCTTTGGATTGTTTTTCCTCCTTCTGTTTCACTCTTCCCAGGGTATTCCTGTCCCCTGGGGTCACTTTCCAAAGCGAACTCCCTGCATGCAAACCCTCTTCTGAGGCTGTACTCTTTAGGGAACCCCACGCTAGGACGGTTGGAACCAGAAGTAGCCTAGAGAGGTAGGCTTCGGAGGGGATCTTTCACCAGTCAAGGACCTCTGGGGTTGAGTGGGGTGATGATAACCCCTGGTTTGTAGCAGCATCCTCATCGTGAACAATTTCACCGGCGACATGGATTGGAGCGAGATGCCCGTGAACGCTAGGACGTTGTTTCGTGCCACGGTAATGGCAGCCGAACAGTATATGGGAACAACGGGTATTACATAGACGTGGATTTGGCTGAATCTTGTTAACAGCATCGGAAGCCGTGAGAAAGAAAGCGACAGCCTCCAATTAATCAAGTAGGAGCTTACGATGCTCTGGGAAAGCCAGAGAGCCTTCATGGTGCCACTTAAAAAAGGTTCCTGTCTTCTGTATTTAATTAAGGATTTAATTGCAAGGATACAGAGTTACAACGAATAGTAAATGCACAGCCTTGACAAGCCCCCTGTGCCAACGTCAGAGCCCTGATAGGGATGAGTGGTCCCCGGGACATGGAAAGGGAACCTTGGTTTAGATGCACTAGAGAACTCTGAGCCCCTGGATTCCCCTGAACTACCCAGGTTGGCGGACATAATTTTTCTAATTTCCTACAGGCTATTTATTTAAAAAAAAAAATTTTTTTAATGTTTATTTATTTTGGGGACAGAGAGAGACAGAGCATGAATGGGGGAGGGGCAGAGAGAGAGGGAGACACAGAATTGGAAGCAGGCTCCAGCCTCTGAGCCATCAGCCCAGAGCCCGACGCGGGGCTCGAACTCACGGACCGCGAGATCGTGACCTGAGCTGAAGTCAGACACTTAACCGACTGAGCCACCCAGGCACCCCCAGGCTCTTTAGAGACCTCACGGAGGCAGTTGCCTCATAGACAAATGTCCTCCTTCAGCTCTCCTGATTCCCTTTGTTGCCCCAAGATCTGGCTGATAGGTATTGGCAGAAAATGGGAAGGCATAGCTGGAGGTGTATCTTGAGGGACTTGGGCTGGGAAGGGCAAGATCCAAAGCTGGGGGTGGGGGAGGTGAGAATTCATTGACCTGAGAGTGTTCTATAATTAGGCGTTTCATCCAAATCGGCTCTAATACATGCTGGGATTGTTCCATAAAAGCGGAACGTGGAAACGACCTTCAGCAAATGAGGTAGAGATGCTGCAACTATCTTCCAGAGTATCGAGAAGGGTCTAGAAGGCTCAAGGAGATGGAAACAGAAGCGTGGATTTATCATACGACACGAAGAACCCATTCCCGAGCACGCAGTCCATGGAACATTCACTCCACTGAAGCAATAAGGTTGTGCCAACGAGGGGCACCAGCATCTTTGAGAAGCCCAATGACGGGTATCCTCCATGGCGCAGAAGTGACTATAGGAGATTCTGCCATGGAACTGGGCTCTCCAGTATGGACGGAGGCCAGAGGATTCTAGAATAGCAGAGCCCAGGTGTAGTGCTTAACAGACAAGGGCAAGGTGGGTATAACAGAACCAGGTGGCAAGGTCAGAACCTAGAACAGGGTGCCTGCTCTCCCAGAGTGTTGTGGCAATGGCTAAGAAGTAGACCGTAGTGATTCTAGAGAGGCAAGAGAGATGCACAGCTAACTGAGATGCTACGTCACTTACGTATCCAGAAAAACCCAAGAGCTCGGTGAGCAGAAGGCGAGCTTCAACGGCAGAAGTGGAAAACCATGACGCTTCGTCCAGTTTCCAGATCCGAGCTGCTTCTCACTCGCAGAGGCCACCACCGACGGGAGGAGAGGCTAGGTCCGCTCGAGAAAGAAGGCCTACGATGTCACTTATAGGAATATACAGTTAGCATTTCCCCTGATCCTTCCCACATGTGTGCGTGACCTGTGGTCAATTGCCGGAATGGGCATATAGAGGGAAAGGGGAAATTACCAGACCTTTGTGGGGCTACCGGATGGAGGGGACTCAAAATACCATTACAATCCCCTCGTTCCGGTAGAAACTATGGAAGCCAGGGGATACTACCGATGCAGCGAATGTGCTCTCTCTAGTTGCCGGAAGCGAAGGTCGGCTTCCTAATTGCCACTCGTAAAAGAGATACAAGGGCAGTTTGCTTTTTAGGAGGCAGCAGAATACGGTCACTGTCTTGCCACAGGGCTCTGTTAACTCTTCTTCCTTCTGTGACAACAGAGCCCACAGGGACCTTGACCATGTCGATCCTCTGTGGAAGCAGGACATCATGCTGATGTGTTAGGTGAATGACATCATGCTCATTTTGATTCAGGGAGCGGGCATTGGCACCAACTTTGAACACCCTAGTAAAACGCTCTGTGTGTCAAGGGATGGGACATCAACCCCGCGAGTACTCGTGGGTGGAAGTAGACACCACAGCAGACAAGCTCTGACGATTTACAGCGTCTTCCACAGAGGTTATGAAACTACTAGTGAGATTAGGTCCTGTTACTGTTGTAATTCACCCGTAACTGACAATAGAGAAGAAGGAGAGGGTAATCTACACTAACCTTCTGTGTGCTTCCCAAGAGGCCTCCTGATTTGGGGGGTAGGACCGTATTGCTGCTGCAACGAAGGAATAGAAAAGCCTTAGAAATACAAATGTGTTGTGCCCACCTCTGTCGTTGTTGGAAATGACATGGTTTCCTTACAAGTGGACCGATAGCCATTGTTATTGAGACGGACAAGCGAATAAAAAAAGCTGCATAAAGCAAGAGGAGTGTGCAACTAGGTGTGAGCATTGGAAGATTGCAAGAGTCCGCCTGAGTCAGCACTGGGGGTGGTGGGGTCCCCGGGAAGCAGGGATGCCCAGGGAAAAGGCAGGGGGAATAAGGCAGTGTGAGAGGGACCGAGGGCAGGTGCACGTGGAAAAGACGGAGCAGCAGAGTCTGTAAAAAGCTGACACGAAAGAAAAGAACAAAAGAATCAGCGAGTCTGTGACATTTGTAGGAAGATCAGCAAAGCTGAGTGATACCAAAAGGCTGATCTGCCTCGAAAAAAGGAAAAAAAAAAGCAAATTCTGGATGCCTTTCCCGCCACGCAATCGATTGTCTCCAGGAAAAGACAATCCGGAAACTCTCCTAAAAATGTACTTTCTTAAGTGACTTTTACCACTTTAGAAAAAGTATTTTACACACTTTGTGAGACACAAATGAGCAGAAAGGGAAACAACCCATAACTGTAGCATTCAGAGGTTAATTCCATTAAAATGTTAATGTTTACTATCCAAGTGTTTTGGGTGCATGCATTGTATTTTAATAAAAACAGGATCATGCTGCGTAAGACAATTTCTTTTAAAAATGCGTTGCTTTCATCCGTGAGGGGCACAATGGTGCTTCCCTCAAATCACATTCAGTCTCGGAAAGGAACTCAATGGACGACAGAAAATCCCTTCTGGGATTATTTTTCATTTGAATCCTCCACATCCTATTTTCTTCTTCTGGAATGTTCTGTATCACAGTTCTGCAGTGTGAAGCCAGGGCTGGGTCAGGCTCTCTCCTTCTGCAGGGCTCCATAGCCCCCATCATGTGACGTTACCAGTAGCTTGCTACAGCTGACCCACATATTTCATTTATTTTTGTGGAGCCTTTTTCTGGAACAATAAAAAAAAAAGTGTTGTGGGATAGCTTCCATGAGAAATGCGGAGGAAAGGCTGTCAGTCTGGGAGAACATTGGGGCAGGTGGGGGCTCCCAAGTCACCGTGACTTCACCACAGGGGCTCTGCGTCTCTCTCGTGCCACCCCCCCTCACCCCCCCCCCCGCCCTGTGGTCCTATTTTAAGACTGGACGGAGGCCAGGGAACCAATGGGGTGTATATAATGACCCAACATCATCTTGCCTTCTCATTAACCAGGAGATTTTGAGCAAGTTACTTAAATTCTCCGTGCCTCAGTTTCCCCGCATCACCTAAAGGAAGTAATACCTGGGCTGCAGAAGAGTGGCAAGAACCAAATAAGACCATACGTGCAGCGACAGCCAATCGCTCATTCTGCAAACCTGCACCCAAAACAAGTAAGAGGGTTTACGGGAACAACAGGATTGGGGCAGGAAAGCACGGACAATAACAATACCCATCCTAATAAAATGTTCTCGAGTGACACTTCTCCTAAACAGAATGCTAAGTAAATGTAAGACTGGCCTTTCGGGAAAGGTGATGGCTGCCTGATGGAAGAGGGTATGAGTAAGAAGGGGCGCGGCCAAGTTACGGAGGTGAGGGCAGGGTGCATCAAGGCCCAGGGAAACTTCCCAGGGAGCACTTCCCAGACAGAGCCAAGAGGAAGAAAGTGAGGTGAATGGGTACCTTGTTCAGTACTGGATGACTTCATGACTTCCCGTGGTTTCTTTTTAACGCTTATTAAAGAGTGTGCATTGAACTGTAAAAAAGTAACGTGTGTGCCCTGAGCTGCAAAACATTGACATGAAAATCATATATGAATCAAAGCAATCTCGGTTGTATAGCCACCCCCTGTTCACCACACGTGTGTGAACGAGTCTGCATCACATACGTAGACTGTACTTAGCGTGGAGGCTGGCTTCTAGCAAATGCTCCTGAAAGATTGTGAAATCATCCTCGTCACCATTAACATACTTCTCCTCCTACATGTGAATCCTCGCTAGTCAGGAATTCAGAACAGAGGAGAAAGTTAACACACAGAACCAGCATACAAGGGACCACAAGGAATAACTATCCTAAAGCAAGATTCTGACCCCAGGGGGCGCCTGGGCGGCTCGGCCGTTAAGCATCCGACTCCGGCTCAGGTCACGATCTCATGGTTTGTGGGTTCGAGCCCCATGTCGGGCTCTGTGCTGACAGCTCAGAGCCTGGAGCCTCCTTCGGATTCTGTGTCTCCCCCTCTTTTTGCCCCTCCCCCGCTCACGCTCTGTGTCTCTCTCTCTCTCTCCTTCGAAAATAAGTAACCTTTAAAAAAAATTAAAAAAAAAAAAAAAAGCCAGATTCTGACCCTGGCCAGAGGCTTAGTGTGTGTTCCTTCTAAAATAGGATCTAGAACGTTGCAGGGTTTTTAAAAAAATTTTTAATGTTTATTTATTTTTGAGAGAAAGACAGACAGACAGACAGAGTGTGAGCAGGGAAAGGGCAGAGAGAGAGGAAGACACAGAATCTGAAGCAGGCTCCAGGTTCTGAGCTGTCAGCACAGAGCCCGACACCGGCTCGAACTCACGGATCGTGAGATCGTGACCTGAGCCAAGTCAGATGCTGAACCAACTGAGCCACCCAGGCGCCCCCGGATGTGGGCAGTTTTGAATTCCAATTGCGAGTGACAAGTGAGGGTAGAGAACCAGATGGCTTTGGGGATAACCATACCAAGGTTTGGAATTTAGCGTTTCTCACATAACCTTCCTAGGGAAAATGGTATGGCTGGGTTTATTTAGTGTCTAACATGGAGAACACAATGAGGCACTTTGATTCTATTTTTATCAATTATCTACTAAAATGGGATTGTGAATAAGGATAAGCTGTTCTACATAATTTCGGGTTTCACGTTTATTGCAAAAGGTCACGGAAAAATAGAGGACTCCTATTGTACCGAAATTTGCCCTTTATGTAAGAGCCACCAATGTTTCTTCACTTTTGCAACAGACTTCGGTCTTGCTTGATAGTTTGATGGGAATTTGCGGAAGGAGGCAACAATGATTTTAAGGATTAAAAAACAATTACTTCGTATAGAGCCTTCTCTAAATGTTAATACGAGCTTCAATCTCAGAATCTACTTAGTGCCACATTTGTTCGGAAAGACGAAACTTAGCACATGATGCTTGTTTGCTAGAAAGTGTCCATAAATGGTATAATACAACAGTATGAACTTAGACATTCAAGAACCAGGGAATTCCAGAGTTAAGGTTCTTATATAGCACAGTAAACTTTTTTTTAACATTTATTCCTTTTTGAGAGACAGAGTGTGAATGCGGGAGGGGCAGAGAGAGGGAGACACAGAATCCGAAGCAGGATCCAGGCTCTGAGCTGTCAGCACAGAGCCCAATGTGGGGCTCGAACCCACAAACCACGAGATCATGACCTGAGCCGAAGTCAGATGCTCAACTGACTGAGCTCCAGCATGTTGAAAATGGTTTATAATTGGCCCTAAAAATATAAACCATAACATGTTATGCTCTCGTATACCACTCTAAGAAAAAATGGGAAGACACACTTATGGCTGAAAAGATCGAATGAGTATTGCTATGAGAATCTTTGGAATTCTCATGTTTTGATCATGTATATTCCTAACATATACGCTTCATTGCTATCATTTTTCCTGGGTTTAGACAGAAAGTATATCCAAAGAAAAAGTGATTGTTTTGCTCAAGTCAAATCCCTAAATTACAATTTTTGGAATCAGGAAGCCATAAGTCAAAGTTCTTGCAAAAGCCCATGAAATGTTCTATTTTGTACTTGTTCTTAAATACATTATTTAAATCTTCATGACTTTAGATTGGCTTGATTTTTCCCCTTCCTCCATTGGGAGTACATTCCTGCCAAGTTGGAAGTTTGTAACAATCATTTTTGAATGACATACATGCAAAAAAATCTCAACCGTCTGTCTGCAATAGGAAAAATTATATTTCTTTCACCATTGTTTTACTGCAAGTTCATGAAGCTATTTTTATAAAACATTTTTTTTTCCATGGGGGAAGAAAGTTCAGTACAAATATGTTGACTTAAAACCTAACCTAAATTTTTCTAGGAAGGTCTTCAGTAAACGAGTGACTATATTATAGTCTTAAATATTATTCCTTTAAAATATTTTTGGTTTTGACTTTCACTGACTTGCTTCATCTGGGCAAGGTGACTGGTCTTTCTAAGCCTCCTTTTCACGAAGCAAAATTGAATATAGTTGATGTAATAGACTACAGTAACTATTGTTATTTGCCCAGCAAGATTTCCCAACACCTTTCTTGGGTTAATATTTCCTGCCCCAGGAGTCCTTTCCCGAGATACCTTGATTTGCAGCCTAAGGAGGAACAGCGATGCCCCCAAAGTCAGGTGCTAAAGACGTATGAAGGTAAGTGGGTGGGTGGGAAGGTGGGGGAGGTGACCGTCTTCTCCACCATGAGCTGACGCCTCTCTGCAGCCAAAGAGGATAAAATCAAGCAGAACCAGAAATGAGCAACATATGGGCTGACGGTGGCAGGAGAGCCAGTATAGCACTAGTGAGTGGGCAAGAAGGAGAGTGAGACATTCCTTGTCTTCCTTCCAGTTCCAGAAGGTCCCTCGGGTCCAGATCAATCCCTTTATCTACAAGGTCCCCTATCATCCACAGCCTCATGAACCAGGATATTCCCTTTATATGCTAAAGCTAAATGTATAGTTAGAGTTCTTTTTTTTTTTAATGTTGACAGAAAGAGAGAGAGAGAGAGAGCGAGCTTGAGTGGGGGAGGGGCAAATAGAGAGGAAGAGAAAGAGAGACCCCCAAGCAGGTTCCACATCCAGTGCGGAGCCTGACGCCTGGCTCGGTTCCATGAACTGTGAGATCATGACCTGAGCCAAAATTGAGAGCCAGACGCACTTAACCAACTGAGCCACCCAGGTGCCCCCAGAAGGAGTTTTTTCATTTGTCAAAAGTTATTTCACCCTAATATTTTATGATTTTTGCAAAGTTCTTCTAGGTGAGAGCCAAGGAGTAAAAGAACACTCCATCTGGTTCTTTGGTTCTTCCAAATAACAGAGAAACACAGGAAAATGGAAAGGATTATTCAGTAAGACAGGTCCTGTAGGGTATTTCCGTATTGACTTTGGGAAAAATATGCTACTGTCGGCAATGTTCTGTAGTAAATTAACAATCACACATTTAGCTCCTATTCCAGGTTGCTAATAAAGCAGCTGTATGTCCTCACTCCCAACACCCAGCGTAACAACCCTACAAGTTATATACATAACTATAGCCAGACTTTATATTATAATATATTAAAAATTCTGGGGCACCTGGGTGGCTCAGTTGGTTGAGTGTCCAACTTCAGCTCAGGTCGTGATCTCACAGCTCATGAGTTCGAGCCCCGTGCCGGGCTCGGTGCTGACAGCACGGAGCCTGGAGCCTGCTTTGGATTCTGTGTCTCCCTCTCTCTCTGCCCCTCCACCACTCACGTTCTGTCTGTCTCTCTCGCTCTCAAAAATAAAGAAACATTAAAAAAAAATAATAAAGAAACATTAAAAAAAAGCTTTTTTTTTTTTTTTTTTTTTTTTTGAGAGAGACAGAGCTCGGGAGCAGAGGAGGGGTGGGGGAGTGGGGAAGGGAGAGAGAGAGACAGAGAGACAGAGAGAGGGAGAGAGAGAGCCTTCTAAGCAGGGTCTGCACTGGCGGTGCAGGTCATGAACCACGAGATCACGACCTGAGCTGAAATCAAGAGTCAGACGCTTAACTGACAGCCCCTCAAGTGCTGCTGGAAATGTCCATTTTTGAGTAATATACTCATGCTTATATGCAACTGGTTGAACCAGGACAGACACACCAATCGTGGGGCAATGTCTTTGATGTGCTGTTGTTAAATGTGTTGAATATCACCTCTGAGCAACCATTTCTTAGAAACCATTCTTTAAAAATGTTTTTTAAATTTTTATTTATTTTAAGAGAGAGCAAGTGGGGGAGGGGCAGAAATAGAGGGAGAGAGAGAGAATCCTAAGCAGGTTCCCTGCTCTCAGTGCAGAGCCTGACACAGGGTTTGATCTCTCCAACCACAAGATCATGACCCAAACTGAAATCAAGAGTCAGATGCTTAACCTACTGAGCCACCCAAATACCCCTCTTAGAGATGGTTTTTTTTATGGTGTTTTGTTTTGTTTTTTTTTTTTTGTCTATTTTTGAGAGAGAGAGAGAGTATAAACGGGGAAGGGGCAGAGAGAGACGGAGGTACAGAATCTGAAAGAGGCTCCAGGCTCTGAGCTGCCCCGACATGGGGCTCGAACTCATGAACCATGAGATCATGACCTGAGCTGAAGTTGGACGCTTAACCCACTGAGCCACACAGGCACCCCTCTTAGAAACCATTCTTTTTTTTTTTTTAATGAACATAATTTATTGTCAAATTGGCTCCCATATAACGCCCAGTGCTCATCCCAACGAGTGCCCTCCTCAATGCCCATCACCCACTTTCCCCTCTCCCCACCCTCCCCCATCAACCCTCAGTTTGTCCTCTGTATTTAAGAGTCTCTTGTGGTTTGCCTCCCTCCCTCTTATAAACCATTCTTAATGGTACAAGCCTCAGGGTGCCTGGGTGGCTGAGTTGGTTAAGCGTCTAACTCTTGGTTTGGGCTCATTTCATGATCTTGCAGTTTGTGGGTTCAAGCCCCATGTTGGGCTCTCCACTGAGGGCATGGAACCTGCTTGGGATTGTCTCTCTCCCTCTCTCTCTGCCCCTATCCTGCTCTCTCTCTCTCTCTCTCTGAAAAATAAATAAATAAACATTTTTTTAAAAAGGTACAAACCTCAGTACTAATTCTTTGATAAAGAAATGAAACACAGCAGGTTATTTTTGTTGTGTTTTAAGACTTTAAAATTTTAACCAGGCTATTTTAATCTGAAGACACTTTTTAAAAAGAAACTAATGAAAAATGAAATAAATATCAAATGCATGCTTTTGAAATTATACATATATAGGTCAGTGACCTAGTAGTCTTGTCACTTTGCCCAAATATCAAGATTCCTCAAACTCAGTTTTCTCATCTGGAAAATACGGAGTTTGGATTGGATGCTCTCTGCATCCCTTTTAAAGCTTACATTCCACAGTCTTCATGGGGGTGGGGTAGCATAATGACTCAGCAACAGTTTTCTATAAACGTAATCTCAGCTCATAGAAGTTCCTAGAACTCAGGAGTTGAATCCATTCCATACCTTCATTTAGGAAATGGAGGCACCGAGAACATGAGCAGTATGTGACTGAACTTCGCAGGGAATGGTTGCCTCATAAAAGCAGAAAATTTGAAACTCTAGAGCAAGGCGGAAATCTGTGTATCAGAATTGTGGGCGTGTTGGAGAAGTGGCAGGGGAGGACTGGTGTGACCCGTTATTTATGGAGATCCTCCTCTCTCCAAAAGCAGCAGATCACTGTGGTTTCTCCGTGGAATCTCACCATATGCTCTGTGGCAGCTAAATTATTAACTCTTTCATATATGGGGGGAAGGAAATCATACAAGAAAGTAATTTTTGCAGATTTATGCAATGAGACAGGGTTAAAAATCAGATTGCAAAGCTTGAAATGTGGGGGGGGGGGGGTGCTGGAATATATCACACGAGTACAGGCATGTGAAAAGACCGAAAAAGTAAAGTAGAAAGCCGATGTTAGCTGAATTTCCTTTTTTTTTTTTAATTTTTTTTTTCAACGTTTTTTTATTTATTTATTTTTGGGACAGAGAGAGACAGAGCATGAACGGGGGAGGGGCAGAGAGAGAGGGAGACACAGAATCGGAAACAGGCTCCAGGCTCTGAGCCATCAGCCCAGAGCCTGACGCGGGGCTCGAACTCACGGACCGCGAGATCGTGACCTGGCTGAAGTCGGACGCTTAACCGACTGTGCCACCCAGGCGCCCCAAGCTGAGTTTCCTTTTTTATCAGCATGAAAACTAAATAGCTTTAAAGGAAATAATTGTGGGGGGACATCGCATCGTCACTGTTTACAAAAGAAACCCTTCAACGTACTATGCCAGCTCACTTTCAACTGCTGCTGAAAATCAAAACACAAGCCCCGAATCACAGTACAGTTAAATACAGATGAGCGTAATTTGTGTGAGTGCAACTAAAGTGACGGGCAAACTGTGTGTCAGTAAAGGCAAGAGATAGAAGGTTTGGTGCAAAGGAGAATCTATATATGTGAAGTCTGAGTTTCCCAGTTTGAAAGGGATTAACTAAACTCCACAGAAGTAAAGCCAAAGAAAACATACACTTCATCTGTGGAGAAAGAGAAAATGCTTAAATTTCTCTTGGTGATGGCATATGGCTATGGGATAATCAGGTCCTTGCAAGGATCAGTTCTTGCATATTCAGTTAATAATATAAAAAGCCCAGTCTTCACCACTCTGCACAGCAGATAAAAGAAATACATCCTTTGGCAACTTTTGGCTCTCTATCCAGAGAATCTGCTGTTTGATATATTTAATAAAACAGTGAAGCTTGATATTGAATTTCTGCAGAGCAGAAATATCCCAAGAATGTGCAGAGAAAAAAATAAAGAAGAATATGATTCTAGTAGAGCAATTGAAACAAAAGTGAACATGGAGAAACATTAAAGCAGAGATGAATTAGACTAGTTTCACATTCTAAACATTTTTTTAAGTTTAGTTATTTATTTAAAGACAGAGTGCTCGGCAGGCGGGGGGGGGCGGCCCCCCGACAGAGAGAGAGAGAGACAGAGACAGAGAGAGAATCCCAAGCACTGATAGTGCACAGCCCGATGCCAGGCTTGAACTCAAGAACTGTGAGATCAGGACCGGAGCCCAAATCAAGAGTCAGACGCTTACCTGACTGAGCCACACGGGTGCCCCACCCATTCTAAAAATTTTAAATTACTGGGAGTTTATTTTAATGTTGCCATCAATTTGGAAGATCATACCCCTACCAATCTATAATATAATATAAAAAAGGAAATGTTTATGTCTTAAAATACATCACTAAAATACGCTTGGATATGTTCTTTTCCTGTTTAAAAATGGATTCATACACGAATTGGAGACTAGAGCAATTGTCTTGATAAAGCCTAGAGTTTGGGTGCGATAAACACCCAAGAGGAGGAAAGGGAGAGGCGACCTGGAGTAGCGGAAGGAGATTCAGCAGACCACGCCTGCAGCATATGGAATGGTCAGCAAAATGGAACCAAAATGGGGCTCTGTGGGTGTCATTCCACACTTTGTATACTTATCCAGTGTCTTCGTATGGCTTCACTTGTCTGCCCAGAGAATCTAGCTGCATTACCTATATTTTCTCACTTTCTGTATTCTCGATGCTCTGACATCGGGGGCCTTGCAGACCTGGGGAACTGCCCTCTCCCAGGGTTAACTGACTCCTGGAGATAACAACATGCCTGTCGGCACATTTTTGACACGCGAACCATACCCTGCCGTCCATTTTCTCTTATCACGCTTCAGTCTGGGACACTGTCCTGTCCTCATGACCACAGGGCCAGGTACTGGACAACTGGGCACGATCCCTACAGCCCAGAGCCTGCCAATAATTATTCAGACTCTTCAGTCGTAAGTTTGTCGTGCTTGCTTACCTTGAAGCACACTAAAAAATCCTGCCCACGGCTCCCCTCTCTCTGCTTGCTCATCTTGCTTTGGTATGTCCCTGTGGGGCCCTGCATGGTGTGGTATGGTACACCTCCTATTTCTAGGGAATTGTGAATCTAATAAAAAAAACTTGGGGCGCCTGGGTGGCTCAGTCGGTTAAGCATCCAACTTCAGCTCAGGTCACAATCTCGCGGTCCGTGAGTTCGAGCCCCGCGTCAGGCTCTGGGCTGATGGCTCGGAGCCTGGAGCCTGCTTCCGATTCTGTGTCTCCCTCTCTCTCTGCCCCTCCCCCGTTCATGCTCTGTCTCTCTCTGTCTCAAAAATAAATAAACATTAAAAAAAAATTAAAAAAAAAAAACTTCTTCCCATTGCAACCATTTTCATGTTTCACTAATAATTGTGTTATGAAAATTTACTGAATTTTTCAACTATCCATGTAGACTGTTCCAGCTTAATATTTTTTTCGGAGGTGGCCCGTTATGTACTACGGTCCCTGGGACACCTCAGCCACACTGGATATCTTCGCTCAGCATTTTCATGACCCTGTGTCTATGATGTTACAGTGGAATGTTTTGGACGGCCCGGCAAAATTTCCAATTCTTCTGGAAAATGAGAAATTTGTCCTTTCTCCCCCAATTTGTCCTTTGTTGGGTACCAAGCCTTTCTCCGTCCACTAGATGAGCATGCGGTCAGACTAGGTCAGCTGGACATTGTTTCCCTGACGTTTGGTTCTCCCCTCATATGATACAAGGATGGAAAGTGTTGGAGCTAATTCAGCCTGTCATTGGCACCTGGAAGAAATGACCACTGGTTCTCGCTGGTTGGATCCTACAGCTATCCTGGTGGTGCTGCTTTTCCTTAGATTTTGTGAGCTATCTCCTAAGCTTCCGGCGAACTCCATCCAGCATTGGTATCTGTTACTTGCGACCACAAAATCACGACGGATACTCATGACTGTGGTGAACAGAGCACTTCATGCAAACTTGACTATTAAAGTAAACTCACAGAGATTCCTGAAAGTTCAGGACGTGTTAAGAGAGTTTATGTGCAAAAGTATATTTTGCAAAATGGCACTGGCCTCTAGCTTTCTCTCTGCTCATCTTCCTCACCCCCACCCCTTACGCTAAACCAAAGGTCAGGCTTCAATATAGACACTCTATCCTTCGGTGGAAGGATAATTTACTGGCCATTCTGTACCTGTGGCTAGAGTCAGTGTGCTTAGTGTAACATTTGGTATCCAAGAAAGGGTTCCTTCTGGAATCCTCCCTGTGGAAAGCTAGAGAAGGGATAGAAAGCCTAAATCTCGCCCCTCAGCGTGGAGACTCACGCAGGGTTTTCTCACCGTTCACAAAGGGTGAGGTAGCTGGTGTGATAAACATTCCCCATCTCTCCCCTTCAGATCCTTTCCCACCTCCCCATTCTGTGATTCCTGAGAAGTCCTGTGATTCTGCCCTGATCTAAGGAAACTGAGGTAGACAAGTTTAGCCTCTGAGACAAACCATTTCTTTTGCAAACCATATCCATCCGGTGGGTATGACCTATCCACATAGAGGAGTGAAAAGATCGGAGAGTCAAGTTCAGGTTTCCAGTAGAAAAACACAAAGTAGGCCTTTGTGCCTATGTAGGTTTGAGGCTACTCAGATTTGAAAAAAAAAATTTTTTTTAATGTTTATTTATTTTTGAGAGAGAGACAGAGTGTGAGCGGAAGAGGGGCGGAGAGAGAGGGAGGCACAGTACGTGAAGCAGGCTCCAGGGTCCGAGCTGTCAGCACAAGGCCCGATGCGGGTCTCGAACTCACGAACCCTGAGATCGTGACCTGAGCCCCGAAGTCGGTGCTTAACCGACGGAGCCACCCAGGCGCCCCGAAACATCATTCTTCACATCCTTAATGTCACACCCCGTAGGTCCCAAAGGTAATTTTGATGATCTCTGTGGTAGGTGGCGAAACAGCCACAATTGTCTATAGTCCCCCAGACCCACACCCTTTATTACGCGTCTTCTTCCATTCAGGCGCCAAGTCCATCTTCCCACTCTCTGAATCTAGGTTGCACTGGCGGTTCTGCGTTGCCCGATACGATGTGGCAGAAGAGACAGTGTGCCAATTTCAGCCCTTGTGTGTTTCTACTCGCTCTGTTGGGACTCCTGCCTCTGCCGTGTCAACAAGTCCGGGTGGGCTTGCCGGAGAACGTGAGACCGCGCGGACCAGGGCTGAGTCAGCCCAGCTGTCCCAGCAGAGGCTTCACACATGTGGGAGAGCCCACCCCCCACCAGCAAAGCCGATCTGTAGCCCCAGATGCACAAAGGAACCCCACGGAAGAACCGCCACACAGAGCCCAGGCTACAGCTCTAGGAACAGGAGCTACGTAAAAGCTGGCATGAAGCAGCTGCATTTTGAAGTTGTTTGCTATACAAGAGCAATGATTGCTAACTGGTGCGATATATTATTTATTATTCATAATGAGAAGTAGTCATAGCCACAAAGTCGAACTCCAAAAGCAGTTAAGAGCCTCATCACTGTGATCTCTAAGCAGAAGCTTTGTGGTTCCCATACTGCGCCTGTGAAATGATCCTGAGTAGGATTTTCAATTCTACAATTCTGAAATTCTGCATAATGATGGTTTTATTTCTCTACCATTAAAAAATTTTTTTTAACATTTATTCATTTTTGAGAGACAGAGACAGTGTAAGCAGGGGAGGAACAGAGAGGGAGACACAGAATCTGAAGCAGGCTCCAGGCTCCAAGCTGTCAGCACAGAGCCCGATGCGGGGCTCAAACCCACAGACTGTGAGATCATGACCTGAGCTGAAGTCAGACGCTCAACCGACTGAGCCACCCAGAGGCCCCTCTCTATCATTTTGTAAAAGCAGTCTCCATGCCCAACATGGGGCTTGAACTCACGACCCTGAGGTCAGGAGTCACATGCTCTCCTAACTGAGCCAGCCAGATGCCCTATCATTCTAGATGCAGATAAACACATTTAAAAACATACTGGTCTAGGGGCACCTGGGTGGCTCAGTCGGTTGAATGTCTGACTCTTGATTTTGGTCCAGGTCATGATCTCATGGTGTTGGGATCAAGCCCCACGCCAGGCTCCATGCTTCACATGGACCCTGCTTGAGATACTCTCTCTCTCTCTCTCTCTCTGCCCCTCTCCCCTGCTTACGCACACACTGTCTCTCAAAATAAATTAATAAATAAATAAAAATTAAAAAAAAAATATTGTTCTCTTCTTCCCATAAATAAAATGTCTGTATACTTGCATGAAAATACCCCAAGTGGATAAAGAATCTGTTGAGTGTGGACTGAAAAAAAGCCAACTGGCTGTGTGCCAAGAGTGAAATAGAAGCGATAGATTTTGACACGCAGGGGCATCGACTTCTAAGCCATGGTTGTGTCTTTAATATGTTCCCCCTGTTACTACTGGACCTGAGGAAGTTCCCTACGCTTGAGTTTGGGTTTCATGGTCGGTACAATGGGCACAACAATCTTTCATCCTGAGACTTGGCGCAAGTTACTGACATATTCCTTCTAAAGAGCGGAGAACTCAAAATAGATTAACCATACATACAGAGGACCATCACATGAAGAGAATAAATTTACGGGGCACCTGGGTGGCTCGGTCAGTTGAGCGTCCGACTTCGGCTCAGGTCATGATCTCACGGTCCGTGAGTTTGAGCCCTGCGTCGGGCTCTGTGCCGACAGCTCGGAGCCTGGAGCCTGTTTCGGATTCTGTGTCTCCCTCTCTCTCTGACCCTCCCCTTGTTCACGCTCTGTCTCTCTCTGTCTCAAAAATAAATAAATGTTTTTTAAAAATTTTAAAAAAGAAGAGAATAAATCTCTTCAGAAGAATATCTTGGTAAATATATCACCTAAGGCATGAATATCCCCAAATAAATGTCTCATTGAAGAAATAATCAGGCTAGAAAAGAAATGATCAGACTGAATTAGTCGTAAGATATTAACCACTGTAGACAATTTAAACTTATGTTGACACAGAAGCCAAAGAGAAGTGGGAGTTAATAAAACTTCCGAGAGAATAGATGTAAGAGAGTGGCACTAATAAGGCATCCAGCGTAGTTAACGGCTCAGAGCCAAGTTTCCAGACAGACAGACTTGCTTAGTCATTCATTAGGTTTTCATTTCTTTCTGAAATAAAATGACTTGTCCATGCCACCAAATTTCGGGATGCGTATTCGATGATGATGTGTATGTGGAGTTTCAGATCCACAATTATTTACATTGCCGTGGTTATTTAAAATGCCAATTGTGAAAACACGCAGCATAAAATGTACCGTCTCAACCGTTCTTAAGTGTCCAACTCGGTAATGTTAAGTATACTCCCATGACATGCTGGCGACTTTTAATGACTCAATGGCAGATGACATTTTACAAAGGCGGGAGGATCAGAAAAATGTTTTGAAAGCCTCTGCGCACACGTGACCTTAAGGGCTTGAACTGTTGTATCAACAACGTGGCCAAACCGTGACTCTTATTTTGTAGGAGGATTGTCGCTGGGAATGTTTACGCAGAGGCTGCGTGATTTCTGAATTGGGTAAGATAATGATTTTTCCAGCTCAGAAATGTCAACGCCTGCTGCTCTGAATCTTGTTCAGGCGCTCCCGGATCACGTATTCCACACCCCCAAGTTCATGCCCGTACCCTGTAGGGCCCACAGCGAGAAGCCGAATGAGACCGTGAGCCAGTGGGCCCGCGAGCCCTCAGAATCCTGACTGTGGTCCCCTTTTCCCACGTGGCTTTGTTTGAGCAGACACAACTAGGAGGCTGGTGAAGCTTCTCTCTCTGTTCTGCCACCACTCTCTCTGTTCTGTTCTCTCTCTGCTCTTCTGTTCTCTGTCTGTTCTCTGCCTTTGGTACCAGGCAGACTGGGTCCCATCCCGCTCAGCCACTAACGTTAATACCTGCTTCCTCCTCTGCAGATAATAACGCTGCCTGATCGCGAGGGGTATTGCGAGGGTCAGAGAAAGGATGTGAGGACCCGTTCAGGACAGACCCTCCGTGGAATGTTTGCTCTGAATTTTCCACTCCTCACTGCCCTGTGGGGTGTCCCAGGCATAGACCTTTCTTCATCCTTCCACTCACTGCCAGTTGTCGGGAAAAATAGACACACGTGGCTTTCTCTTCCTTCGGCCCTGTCCCTGCTGGGTAAGGGAGTTCATCTAAATCTGTAGGAAGGTGCTAGTGAGTGCTAGCTTCATGCTATTTGTCCCAGCTAATGAACTTAACAGGAGCTTACGTGAAACCTTTTCCCACCGGGAACCGGTTATGTATAACAAATATGTTTTTAAGTGAGTTAATTTATTTTGAGAGACAGTGTGTACGTGAGAGGGGCAGAGAGAGAGGCAGAGGGGGAATCCCAAGTAGGCTCTACACTGTCAGTGTGGAGCCCGATGAGGGGCTCAAACGCACGAACCCGCAAGATTGTAACCTGAGTTGACATCAAGAGTCGGATGCTTAACTGACAGAGCCACCCACGTGTCCCTCTAATAAATATTTTTTTTTTAATTTTTTTTCAACGTTTTTTATTTATTTTGGGGACAGAGAGAGACAGAGCATGAACGGGGGAGGGGCAGAGAGAGAGGGAGACACAGAATCGGAAACAGGCTCCAGGCTCTGAGCCATCAGCCCAGAGCCCGACGCGGGGCTCGAACTCACGGACCGCGAGATCGTGACCTGGCTGAAGTCGGATGCTTAACCGACTGCGCCACCCAGGCGCCCCCCTCTAATAAATATTTTTAAGTGTATTTTTTTTATGATGATGAGTTAAGGGAAAAGAAGGTATCAGGAAGGTAATGGAGAAAGGAGGGGAAAAGAGGGGGGAGAAGGCTAGGAAGGAAAAAGGATGCATGGGATGGGGGGGAAGGTAGGCAGAGGAAAAGGGGAGAGAGGTAGACCGACAGAAATTGCTGCGGAGAGAATTGTTTGTATTCTCAAGCCTCATGGAGACTGGGAAGCATGTAGCCTGGCATACAGTCAGTGCTCAATATATGTGTGCTGCACGCGAGCGTGTGAAAGGGATTGAGGCAGTAGCTTCTAAAGTGTCGTCGAGGCGCGCGATCGCCACCTGATCGTTCTTTGGGCTGAGGACGTTATACCTGGGCTGTCTCTTCTGACTTGCCTTTAAAAGACGAATTGGCTTGTAAGGAAGAAATCAGCGTTTGAACGTTAGCTCCAGCGCTCAAAGTAGTAAGTATCCACACACTAGTGGTCAGTCGACCCCAGCCTCGTTCCAGTCCCGAGCACACACCAGCAGTGACTACCCCCAGGCTCCACTCCACAGAAGACCTGAACAGGGCACCCCAACGATTCTGACCATTAGGTAGCAAGATGGGGAAGTAGGTCCTTGTGTCTATGTGTTGGGTCTAGTGGGCCCAAAGTAACGTGTAGCTCCTGACTCCTAAGACAGCTTCTGCCCGCCCCGATTCTACCTGCTCAGCTCATGTGTTAGGCTTTGCGTCTTGGTTTTGGGTTTCTGTTCCAATTCTCTGCAGAAACTGGAGTCCGTCCCTTCTTGGCTGAGACCTGCAACCTCTCATGGGCTCCTGCCTCTGGGTCCTCTTTTACTAACCAACGCCATCCTAACCTACAAGGACTATCATCTCTAATCTCGGCATTCATCACTGCTTCCTCTAAGACGTGGCTGCATCCAGCCCTGTCCTCGGGGAACCAGCCACTTGCGTGTTAAATCACCCACGCACAAGATTGCACTTTGCCGTGCTTGGACTTGGTCATCTGCACTTCTGTCCCTTCCTGGAGGGGCCTGACTCTTCTGTCCTGGCTTGCCTCCCACAGCACCGAAGTTGGCTTTTTCTTTCCTCCCTGTTGGAAAAATCCCCTCCGTCTGCTCTGTTCTGTGAGTAACCCAAAGCTCACCAAAAAGGATACTCTCATTCATCTTCTCAGGGAAATTTCTCTGCTTCTTTACCTCCTACTAACCAACCTTCTCCTTCCAATAGAAGGACACTAATAATATTGTGATACCTTTGCTTACGATTTATGTCTTTGGGGGTTTTGTACAGTGAAGGTTGAACACTGTCCACTCATTCTTTTTGTTCCGTTCCCGGTGCAGTTTGGGGGCTTGGTAAATGACTATTGATGAATGAATGAACTAAAACAGCTAAATAAAATTGGGAATGGTTTCTCTAGTATACTTATTAATGATTAGCTAATGCTTTTGTGAGACGGTTAATTCCATCCTAAGTATGGAATACTAATGAGGACAAAGTAGTAATTTTGGGGGGCGCCTGGGTGGCCCAGTTGGTTAAGCGTCTGACTTTGGCTCAGGTCATGATCTCGCAGTTGGTGGGTTCGAGCCCCGCGTCGGGCTCTGTGCTGACAGCTCGGAGCCTGGGGCCTGCTTCCGATTCTGTGTTTCCCTCCCTCTTTGCCCCTCCCCCGCTCATGCTGTGTCTCTGTCTCTCTCTCTCTCTCTTTCTCAAAAAGTAAATAAACATTAAAAAAGATTTTTAAAAAGTAGTGATTTTTTTTCTTCAGAGATATTTTTATGATCTGTTATTCTTAAAATTATCAATTTTATTTAAAAATTTTTAATTCCACTGTGGTTAACATACAGTGTTATATTAGTTTCAGGGGTACAATACAGTGATTCAATGAATCTATACATCACTCAGTGCTTATTAGGACAAGCGAACTCTTATCTCCTGCGCGTACTTTACCCATCCCCCACCCACCTTCCCTCTGGTAACCAGCAGTAAGTTCTCTATAGGTAAGAGCCTGTTTCTTGATTTGTCTTTTAATTTTCCTCGTTCGTTTGTTTTGTTTCTTAAATTCCACGTATGCAGTGAAATCATACGGTATTTTTCTTTCTCTGATTGACTTATTTCACTTCGAATTATACTCTCTAGTTCCATCCGTGTCCTTGCAAATGGCAAGTTTTCATTTTTTTTTATGGCAGAGCAATATTCCATTGAATATGCACACCACATCGTTATCCATTCATCTCCTGATGGACACTTGAGCTGCTTCCATAATTTGGCTATTGTAAATAATGCTGCAATAAACATAGAGGTGCCCAAATCTTTTCAAATTAGTGTTTTCATTATTTTTGGGTACATACTCAATAAGGAATTACTGGATCACCTGATCATTCTATTTTTAATGTTTATTTATTTATTTATTTATTTGCTTATTTATTTTGAGAGAGACAGAGACAGCACAAGTTGAGGGGCAGAGAGAGAGAGGGAGAGAGAGAATCCCAAGCCAGCTCTGCACTGTCAGCGCAGAGCCCGATGTGGGGCTCGAACCCACGAAGCCGTGAGATCATGACCTGAGCTGAAACCAAGAGTCAGAGGTCTAACTGACTGAGCCACCCAGAAGCCCCTCTAGTTTTAATTTTTTGAGGAACCTCCATACTGTTTTCCACAGTGGCTGCACCAGTTTGCATTCCCACTAGCATTGCAAGAGGGTCCCCTTTTCTCCACATCCTCGCCGACACGCCGTTTCCTGTGTTTTTGATTTTAGCCATTCTGACAAGTGTGATGTGGCACCTCGTTGTGGTTTTGATTTGCATTCCCTTGATGATGAGTGATGTTGAGCATCTTTCTGTGTGTCTGTTGGCCATCTGGATGTCTTCTTTGGAGAAGACAGAGCAGTAGCTTTATTACTGCCTAGACAATTTATTATTATGTAGAGAAATTGTCTGCTCCTCTGTTATCCATGGTACCTTGTACTGGGCTCGTCATTAAATAAATCATGATCTTCTCACGAGACAGGGTGAGCAAAAGGCGGTGTGGATGCCGCAGACAAAATTCAGCTCCACTGCTGACATAATAAACCACTAATGATCAATTGTTTATATAGGGTAACATGTTCTCATTATGAGAAATAAAATTTCAAAGAACAGGAATATCTAAGGTTACAGTAGAGGAGAGCACTTAATTTGTCTCTTCAAACACCATTCCTTAACATTCTCTAGCTCCCCGCCACCCAAGCCATGCTCGTATCCGAAGAAGGGGTTGGAACGAGTCCAAGTTGTAATACTTACAAAGTTTTTCATATTGTGTCTTATCGTCTGCGTGGATGTTTGCTTGTATCTTATGACGTTTTGGGCCTTTTTTATTTGAGGAAAGCCCCTCTTGGTATCTCAGATTTAATTTTCCTGAATTTTCATTTCCTTTATCCTCACGAATGCCTGGGGGGCTCCAGATACCATCCTATTTGCGGGTTTATGTCTTGATACTTTTTATCATTATTATTGTTACACCTTTTATCGTGAGGAACATTGCTGACAGCCCCGTATTTCATTGGGCTCGTAAGTGCTGATGCTGCTATCTTCTGGGTCAGAGAGAGGTCACAGTCTGTTCTAAAACGTAATCACTGGCTCCACCATATGACTGTGGGTTTAATTAGTCCCCCGTCCTGGCGTGGAAGCACTGAATCTTCTTGCTGAATGCAGCCTGGGCATCTGTTCTGGTCCTTTTACCTTCTGGCCGGTGGATTCCAAACCACTCGAGAGAAATGGCGGTTGAAATTGGGTTGAAATTGATTGTTTTTAAGATCGTGGAGAGATTACAACTCCACAATCTCTCTTTGTGTCTGATTGGGGGGGGGGGGGGGTCGGGTTGCCATCCTGAGGGTTGAGAGTTTCTCTGTTTGTCTACAGGAAATAAATCCTATTTTAATAAAACTGCTCTCTCTGGTTTAACTCTTCTTTGCCTGGAAAACTCTTGACCAAAATTCCTGCAAGAGAGTGTCTTCTACGCGTCAAGGGTGTGATGGAGTCATTTTAGTTTTCCCTTCTTTTGGTTAGACCATGGGGCTTAGTGTAATTATTAATCAATTAATTGATACTAGTTTCTCTTAGTTTGCTAGGAGTTGGGTTAGTGAAGCATTTCAGTGCATGGGCTTTCTGTTCAGTCTCACTTGGGTTGAAATCCTGACCTTCCTGTCTATCAGCTTTATAACCTTGGGAAAGTCCTTCGTTTTTCTTTAAAAAAAATTTTTTTTAACGTTTATTTATTATTGAAAGACAGAGAGAGCGTGATTAAGGGAGGGGCAGAGGGAGAGGAGACACAGAATCCGAACGCAGACTCTAGGCTCCGAGCTGTCAGCACAGAGCGCGATGCGGGGCTCGAACTCACGGACTGTGACATCATGACCTGAGCTGAAGTCAGACGCCCAACTGAGTGGGCCACCCAGGCACCCCCATGGAGCTTACATTTTAGAGGAGAGATTCAAGCAAGACACGAACATTCAAATGTATTGTTATGGAATCAGGCTGGAACGCTGGTGGAAAAACCAAGGGGCACTCGGAGACCTTGGTGGATTGGAGATTTATTTAACACCGGCGGGCTCAGAGGGGACCGTTTCTCCAAAGGTCTGAGCCCCGAATGCGAGCGGGAAGGGTAATTTATAGTTATCAGCCTCCATATTTGTGGTGGTGGGGGGGTGGTTTTCAAGAGCACAGCAAACAAAGGAAGAAACCGGAGGAGGGGTCTCTAAGCTAGAGACCAGAGTTTGTTTTAGTCCAATCAGCCATCTTTGGTGTCCTTTATCCACTTCTCCAACAATATAAAGACCACTCAAAACCTGTAATGCCATGTAGCCACGTATTATGACAAAGCAGGATGGATGGATTGAGGATGGAGGGATGGGGGGCTGCTGTCCAGGAAAGGTGTCTCTGCGAAGCGATGTTGGAGCAGAGACTTGAGTGGCAGAAGAATGTTCTAGGCAGAGGGTGTGGCCAACTGCAAAGACCCCGAGGCAGCAGTGTGTCCGATTTGAGAAAGAGCATGGGGACGGGGAGTGTGGTTGAAACCCAATGGGAGTGGGGAGTTTAGGGGATGGAATCCTAGACAGTCAGGAACCAGGTCGTGGAGGGCCTTGCTGGCTATGGTAGTGTGTTGGTCTTCTTTCTACGTAGAAGGGGAAGCAGGTGGGGTGTTCCGAGAGGCTGGGTACGAAGGCTGCGGGAAGAAGCGGTCACATCTGTCGTGATATTCAGACCAGCATCTGTCCTGATTGGTTGGAGCCCATTACAAGACAGAGTAGACAGGATTCGCCGCTAACAGTCTGGTCTTGGAGGGTAAGAGAAAGCAAAGAGTTTGGCTTCATGCCACGGAGCTGGGTAAATGAAGACACTATTTCCCGGGGTGGAGAGCCCTGGAGAACGATCCTCAATTCCCCTGCCCTGGGGGGGGGGGCCAGGTTAAAGACTTCCATTCTGAACATACTGTCTTCAGACAAGTGTCAGGCAGAAAGGTAAGTCTGGAGTTCGGGGCATAGGTTCAGATTCAAAAAAACAATAAATTTGGGGGGCATCAGCATTTATATTTCATTCCGGTTATCACGTTAGCGTGGCAAATCACCTCAAAACGTAGCAGCTTCACACGATCATTTTATCAGGTTCCTGGATGCCGTGCATTTGGACATTTGGAAAAGGTACAATGAGAGAGCTTGTCTGCTCCCCTGCGACTGGAGCCACCCGAGGTCTTGGTGGCGGGGACTTAACAGCCGGGGCTGGAATCCTCCGGAGACATCTTCAGCCAATCGTCTGGCAGTCAAGGATGCCTAGCTGAGCTGCTGACTTGGTGTCTGCATGGGGTTCCTTCGTGGTGTGGGCTCCCTCCTAGCAGGGCAGTCCCGGGGATGGTTGGACTTCTTATAGGAGTTGAACTTCTTACATGGCAGCACAGGGTTTTCGTGATAGTATCCCAGTGGACAAGGGAAGGTTACGTGGCCTTTTATAGCCAGCCTTGGAAGTTGAACACTCACTTCCCTACGTTCTACTTGTTACAGGGGAACCACCAACATTGGCCTAGATTCAAGGTGAGGGGATGTAGGCCCAACCTCTTGAGAAGAGTGTTGAAGAATTTGCGCCATGGCTTTCAAAGCATCGTGTCTAGTATTTATTTATTTGTTTTTATTTTTTTAAGAGTTTTCACTTGTTTTTTAAATATTTATTTTTGAGAGAGAGAGAGAGCGTGAGCAGGGGAGGGGCAGAGAAAGAGGGGGACAGAGGATCCGAAGCAGGCTCCACTCTGTGAGCACAGAGCCCGACAGGGGGCTTGAACTCACAGACCGCGAGATGGTGAGCTGAGTGGAAGGCTGACCTGACGCTCAACCGAATGAGCCACCCACGCGCCCCCAACCGTTGTGTATAGTACTTAATCCTTAAGACTAATTGATATCGTCTAAGGGGATGGGTGTAGAGAGAAAGGAGAGAGGGCTCAAAGACTGATCCCTGGGGCATCCAATTTTTAGAGATCAGAAGGACGAGGAGGACCCTCCAGAGAAGACTGAGAAGGAGTGGCCTGCGAGGTAGGAGAAAATCAAGACAGCGTAGAAGCAGAGTGAAGAAGTATTTCAGTAAAGGGGGCGGTGATCAGTGCTGCCAAATCCTGCTAAAAGGTCAAATAAATGTGGCCTGAGGATTGACGGTTGGCTTTGGTCTCGTGGAAGTCACTGGGCACCTAGGCCAGAGCGATTTCCACGTGTGGGAACTGGATACTTCAATTCTCACCTCTTTGGCTGGCTGTGTCACCTCCTGTGCCACCTCAGGACTGAGAGGCACGCACTGGCTTGCTGGGCTTGGCTTTTGTCCTCACACATGGTCACAGAGTCTTGCCAAATGTTTCCAGAGGATGGAATTTATAAGAGAAGACCACCTATCTTCTTAATGTTCAACTTGACGAGAGAGCTCCAATAGTGGACAATACCTGTATCATAATGTTTGACCCGAAGTCTATTTCTGAAAATTCATTTTAGAGTAGAGCTTGTGAATATAGAGCTTTAAATGAAAAGTTTAAACCAGGGATTTAAAGATAGGGCGAGACTTGGGGTGCCTGGGTGGCTCAGTAGGTTAAGTGTCCGACTTCGGCTCAGGTCATGATCTCACAGTCCGTGAGTTCTAGCCCCGCATCAGGCTCTGTGCTGACAGCTCAGAGCCTGGACCCTGCTTCGGATTCTGTGTCTCCCTCTCTCTCTGCCCCTCCCTTGCTCATGCTCTGTGTCTCTCCGTCTCAAAAATAAATAAAAACATTAAAAATAAATAAATAAAAATAAAGATAGGGCAAGATCTATTGATGAGCGAGTGGGAAACGTTAGTCTGTGAACCAAATTAAACTCGCCCTAGATAAGGAAGGTTTGTTTGGTGGGGGTTTTAAGCTTCTTGGGGGATCAAGGAAAGCAAAATAAATATGAAAAGGGAAGAGTGAAAATTGCTCCTATGTTAAAACCATGCACTTCAAAGCACTTAATGGTTGTCCAGAGATAAAACATTTATTTCATCTTTTTAAAAATTTTTATTTATTGGGGCACTCGGGTGGCCCAGTTGGTTGAGTGTCCGACCTCGGCTCAGCTCATGACCTCATGGTTTGTGGGTTTGAGCTCCACATTGGGCTCTGTGCTGACAGCTCAGAGCCTGGAGCCTGCTTCAGATTTTGTGTTTCTCTCTCTCTCTCTGCTCCTCCCCTGCTTGTGCTCTGTCTCTCTCTCAAAAATAAATAAACGTTAACAAATTTAAAAAATATATTTATTTTTGAGAGAGAGAGGGGGAGAGAGAGAGAGAGAGAGAGAGAGAGAGAGAGAGAGAGAGAGAATCCCAAGTAGGTTCCACGCTCAGCACAGAGCCCGACATAGGGCTTGATCCCAGGACCCTGGGATCATGACCTGAGCTGAAATCAAGAGTCAGACGCTCAACCGACTGAGCCACCCAGGCGCCCCTCATTTTTTTTCTTTTTTAATAGTTTCAGTAAAACCGACACAGTGTGGATTGTATGCGTGTAAATCCTTGGCCTGCCTGCCTTTATAGCCATTCCTTACCCATCGCCGGCTCTGTGTCTGGGGGAACACTGGGTACGGTCTCTCCTTCGCAGGCTCTGTGCTAGCCCACAAAAGACTGGGGACTCAAGGTGAGAGGATTCTCCTCCTCCCTCTCTGCCTCCGACAGCCTCCCTAGTAGTTGTCTCTTCTGTGGCTCAGCCCCCACCAGGCCCGGTTCTCACTCCCACCAGCGTTGCGGCTGCACCAGCTGCTGCCCCCAAACTGGGGGTTACCTTGATCTCCCCTGTTTGTTTCCTCAACCCGTCCATCACCTGCGTCACCATTTCCCAGAATGAAGGTTCCCCCGGTTTTAATACATGGGTGATTTCTGGTTTTCTGACTGGACCCTGCCATATCCTCTCTACTTCCCTCTTTTGCCCGCATGTCAATTTCTAATGCCCAACTATGCGAATTAACCACTGTATCTCCCTGCTTCCTGGTTACAATAGAATTCTGGGTTTACAGAATTCTGCACACTTTCAGACCTCACTTGTGTAGTGGTTACAACCACAGGCCCTGGGGATGTCTGGCTGGCTCAGGCGGTAAAGCGTGTGATTCTCGGTCTCGGGGCTGTGTTTGAGCCTCACATTGGGTGGAGAGATTACCTAAAAATAAAATCTTAAAAAATAAATAAATAAAAAAATAACACCCTGGGCCCTGGCATGAGGTGGGCCTGGTGTTAACTTGCAGCTCCTTGGTCCCTTCCTAGCTACGGATCTGTTTGCTAGGCCTCAGTTTTCTCATCTACGACATGGAGAGGATAATTTTTCTACTTCATATGCTTATGACAATTGAATAGAATAGTGTGTCCAATGTACTCAGGACAGGATTTACACATTGTAAGTGTTCTGTAAAGGAAGCAATTACTCATGTTGGGAGCCAGCTGTGAAATGAGGACAAGCTGGGGTTTCATCCTCAGAGGCTGTTAAAACCAAGTCATTCATTTGTGGGGTCACGACGCGCTCGGCTGAACGGGGATGTGATGTGGCACACGCCTTATTTTTGGCCCTGTTGTCCGTCACTCTTTTTTTTTTTTTCCTAATGTTTATTTATTTTTAAGAGAGAGAAAGAGAGACAGAGTGTGAGTGGCAGAGGGGCAGAGAGAGAGGGAGACACAGAATCCCAAGCAGGCTCCAGGCTCTGAGCTGGCAGCACAGAGCCCGACGCAGGGCTCGAACCCACGGAGCACGAGAGCATGATGAGCCCGACCCGCTGAGCCACCCAGGTGCCCCATGTCGTCCATCGTTCTGGAGTAAGATACGGCGAGGTAAGAGTGGGGTCGGTCGTTATAAATGTTCATTGGTGGACCGATTCTCTTGCTTTTAGGCCAGAGTCAGAGGATTGGATAGACCAAGGGAGATTGCATTGGAGACGAGGCATAATGACTCCTGTCCTGTCCTCTTTCTATTCTGAAAGGTCGCAATAATTCCCAACACCTTCCTAAAACGTTTTCTGATGACTTCAAACAAACTGTGTTTGTGGGTAGCATACATCTAATCTAATGCATCTATCTAATCTCCAGGCCCCCGACTGGAATTTCACAAAGACCTCCCCAGGCTCTTTTCCCAGGGAACACCCTGCCAGGCACCCTGTGGCCCTTGTGTTTCGCAGGAGCAGTTCAAGCACCATGGGGCTGCCGAGGCTGCGCCTTTCTTTGGCTTAAGACCGGTTTCATTAACAAGCATGTTCACACTTCAACCGGAACATTTAAAATAACACCCGCACAATGTGTTTAGTGTCTAGTTAATTATTAAGTCCCTGAGCTTGAATTATTCAAGCAAAATTGATTGCGTTCAACCTTCTTCCTTCTCTTTGTGCTTTTTTTTTTTTTTTTTAAACATAAAAATAAGTCCTCCCCTTTACTCTCTAAACAATGTGGAAAAGGTTATTAAGCAACCATCAACACCCGGGACTGTGGGTGGTACCCAAGCGCTAACAAAATAGGTAGAGACATGACTCGCAGCTTGACTCCTTTGTTAGAAAACGTATCTGTACCTCATACACTTCCATTGTTAATCAGCATTTATGAAGATCGAACATTTTTAAAATTCTCTCTTTTAAACTCTTTCTTATAGTTATTTACAAGTTGGATGAGTAGGTATCTTGGAGTCAGTTCTGTTTTTTAAATGTTGACTTAATTTTGAGAGAGAGAGACACACACACACAGAGTGAGAGCAGAGAAGGGACAGAGAGAGAGGGAGACACAGAATCTGAAGCAGGCTTCAGGCTCCGAGCTGTCAGCACAGAGCCCTACATGGGACTCGAACCCACAAACCGCGAGATCATGACCTGACCTGAGCGGGAGTCGGATGCTTAACTGACTGAACCACCCAGGTGCCCCTCTTGGAGTCAGTTCTATGGTGGAAAAACGAAAGGAATGGTTTCTTTCTTTGCTAGGTCAAATGAGAGTGTTAAAATGTCTTGGCTTCGCTATTAAAAACCATGTTGTTAAAGGACATTCTTTGACCTAAAGAGATGTTTATAGTATATTGCCAACTGAAAAGAGAAGGCTATGAAACTGTCTTTTAGTATGTATCATTTCTGTTAAAATGCATGGAAAGAAGACCTGAATAATAAACACCAAAATATGATTATCTGTGTTGGGATTAAACAGCTCAGTTTTGCTTTTCTGTTACTTTTATAATCAGACAACACACACATATGAAAATGTCATGGCTAGAAACGATTGATCTTTTGTCTAAGTATCACCCGTGTCAACAGCACGTTGGCGATAATGCCCTCCCATTTAAGCCAGGCAAGTGTAGACTTGGCAAGCGTAGATGCTACGCAAAATTCATAGTGTTTTGTGAATCACAGCAACTTGAATAATTTCTATCAGCCTTTGTTTCTTAGACTTCATTCCTAGTTGTTCCTCAGCTTCCACATTATTAAGATGTAAAAAAGATGCCATTGTGGGCACTAACATAGAACACATTACTGGCCCACGGGCATAGGCAAGGGATATAACATAATTGTATTCTGGAGAAAAATTATAAAGGAGATGGCCATTTTGAGAGGAAATGACAGAAATGCAGTGACCCAGTTTGGTGATACATTTCAATGTGGGACCTTCCATGAGAAATCCGTAAACAGAGCTCTCCTGAAACCAAGACTGGAAAAAACCAGGAAGGCCTGAATGCCTGAAAGCATCGGGGACGGTAGCTCTTGAACGACCTGCCCCTGTTACCCAGCGTCTGCAGGGCCCCAGGGTCACACGTGTGCGGGCGCGCGCGGGGGCGCGGGCGCGCGCACACACAGGGACCGTGGGTTCGAAGCCGGCCGAGCACGGTCGGGACTCCCTGCACCGCCTGAATCCCTGCAGGTGGTATAACCTTGGCGGCAGCTGGAGTGGTTCCGGAGGAGGAGCCCAGTGCTCCGCGTAGGGAAACTTTCGGAACTGGAGATGGGCATCCTGCCCTTGCTTGGCACACACACTCCCGACCCGGACGCTAGCGCACACGGGTCTGTCATTGCATTTGTCCTGGGAATGACACACGAAGTGGTGTAATTAGACACCCAGGGAATTGCGAGTCGGTTGAGCTCGGGAACCGCATTTGCGGGGGGGGGGGGGGGCCCCGGGGGGGGCCCGGGAAGGGGGCGCTGGGGGGGGCACGTCCTCAGCAAGTCTGGGGGCGGGGGGCCCAGCGGCTGCTCCTGCCCCTCCCCCACCCCTCCTCCCGGAGCAAACGTGCCGGGCAGGTGGTGCTCCGGGGGCGCCGGGCAAGGCCCGCTCGCCGTCCGCGCCAGAGGCCTCCGCGGGTCCTCCAGCATCCCTGCGTTCCACGTCGCGGCGGCCGCGGCCCCTCCGGGGGTGCAGCCGCCCGCGCCGCGGCCCGCGCCCCTCCTGG